>NC_141273.1:11932500-12342500 GCF_054856545.1 Hippocampus guttulatus
TTTTTGTTTGACACTTCAAATGTAGGGGGAGCAAGGGAGCAAAAAAAGCTTTCGTGCACGCAATTAATTCGCATTACCCTCTTCGGCAGCCCCTACACGTATAAATAAATCATCAACTGTAATGGAGGCTAATGATTGGCAACCTCCACAGCATCTGCTTCCTAAATAACTTTGCATATGTTATCCCAGATGTGAGAGGTCACGTTACGGCCTTGTAATGTACAGTATAAAGCGAGGTACCATTAAACAGCGTTGGACAAATAAAAAGCTAATTGACCCGGCAAGACAATTTAAGATGGTCCAAATGATGTATCCCGCTGGGAGTCTTTAATGCAAACAAACGTCGCCTAAGTCAGTGATAATTCGAATGAATATCCACATCATACCTGGGGAAAGGAAATAGTGATGTTGAGGCCACTGTTTCCCTTTCTTTACTGAGCCATATCTTAAATTTGAAAAATCTCAAGGAACACCACCAAAGAAATGTCACAAAAAGTACATATATACATTTAAACAATGTTTTTTGTTGTTGTTGTTGTTGTTGTCATTTGTAAAGGAGAACCTAAATTATGCAAGTGATCCCAAGGGAAATGAATGGCTGTGCGGAGCAGGCTTACACTGTGATTAACAAGCGTGTACGCGATCTGATATTCTTCCCTCCGCCTCCAAACCAGCCTGACCACTTGGCCTGCCCTTTCTCCTTGCGTTTAGAAACACATGCATATTTCAAGGCGTGTAGCACACAAGGCCCCGGCAGAGCTGAACTGTACTTTGTGGGTAGAAGCCTTCACCAGACTAAACCCACGGAGAATGTAAAATGCTCCATGCATATATTTTCCACTTCATCGCACGGCATATTTTCACTCAATATCTTATTTGATTTTCAAGTTAATAATTTAACACCAAATATTTCAAGGCCATGTTTCGTATGTTTGCACGGACAACAGCGAAGCATATTTTTCCATTCTGTTTTTCTTTTTTACTTCCGAGCAGAAATTTCATTGGTCAGTGGCAAGAACTTCATTTGAGTCCTTGACCATTTTGAAACATAAAGACATCAAAACGTTCTGAATTAATTTTGCAAACAAGTGACACTAACTTTTTTTTAAATGCTTATCTTGAGGTTGTTAGGCGGCCCGGTAGTCCAGTGGTTAGCACGTCGACTTCACAGTGCAGAGGTACCGGGTTCGATTCCAGCTCCGGCCTCCCTGTGTGGAGTTTGCATGTTCTCCCCGGGCCTGCGTGGGTTTTCTCCGGGTACTCCGGTTTCCTCCCACATTCCAAAAACATGCATGGCAGGCTGATTGAACTCTCTAAAATTGTCCCTAGGTGTGAATGTGAGCGTGGATGGTTGTTTGTCTCTGTGTGCCCTGCGATTGGCTGGCAACCGATTCAGAGTGTCCCCCGCCTACTGCCCGAAGACAGCTGGGATAGGCTCCAGCACCCCCGCGACCCTAGTGAGGCTTAAGCGGTTCGGAAGATGGATGGATGGATGGATCTTGAGGTTGTTGCTTCTTTCGGAATAAGTCACCAAAAAGCCAAAGAAAAAGCAAAACACGTGCTAAGTTAATTATAATCACATGCAACTGCTGATCTCAACTTCAACTTCATTTATAGAGCACAAAAAAAACCAATTGCAGATGTAAGAAAGTGCTGCCCTTATTAAAAGTGTAAAATTAGCATTCTAATGAAACCACAGATGAATCCGATTCAAACACTCCGTATAATTTCTAAAGTCTAACATGAAGTGGTTTAATCGAGCATTTAGCATGTTAAATCGCGGTAAAACTTCCAACGGAGAACATAAAAATGCTTGTTTTTTTGATGCCACAACAAACACAGCGAGTGGGATTTGATCTAACCAAGCGGGAAAATAGCCCGTGCGGCTTGGTCAAACAACAATATAAATCAGATTCAGCATTCAGGAAATCTCCCTGTCACTTTTGTATATCACCTTCAGGCAATGTTTCCAGTTTTGGGTTTCTCTTGGTTGAACGTAGAAACACTGAAGACAGCAGCAACATAATCACTCATTGGACACTTCATTAGGCATGCCTACCTTCCCTAATCAGATCCAACATATAAACAAGAATTGTAATATTCCTTTTTGTCGGTGCAGCTATAGCTGATTGAGTGTCCTGTGAGTGTAATTTACCAATGGGATTTGACACAAAAATGTATTTTTTACAAAATGACAACAACCTTTTTTATTTTGTGAGTATTGGCCAAGTATTGAATCGACAGAAACTGCCATGTTTTGACTGGAGGAGACTCAAAATAGAATTAGTCGTGTCATACTCTGAAGCCATCAGTGGCAAAAGTACTCACAGTCTGTACTTTAAGTAGAAGTACAGATACTTGTGTAAAAACAATGGTAAAAGTATTAGTTATGACTCAAATTCCGTTACCTGTGCTTAAGTAAGATTAAAAAAGAAAAAAAAAACAGACTCTGATTTGCAAAAGTGAAAAAGATTCTTGATAATTTGGAACAATGAAAACAATAACTTCTCTTTTGCTATCTTACATAGAGCCGGCTTGACTTTTATGCTATTTAACATGTCCCCATAGCGTTGCTAACATCAAAACATGCTAAATTAGTTAACGGTAAATGATGAAAAAAACACCCTATGCGCATGTTTGTTTGTTTTTTTCAAATTACTTAATTCATGTATGAACACCAGAAACTGGAGTTTATTAGGCTCAAACAAGACACAACAGATTGGCCACAAATCATGATATCTAGGTAGCTAGCTAGCTAGCTAGCTAACCGCTGTCTCTTAATGGACATTAGAGTTGAACAGGGCGTGAATTCTCATGTCTCAAAATACAAGCAGATTTCTGTAACCACCTCTCAAAAATTGAGTGAGTGATGAGAATGCTGTACAATGGAATATCTGATTTTGTGTTATGAAAACAATGAGTTGTGGTAGTGTCTTCCCAAAGAAGCTCAAGTACCGGTAGTTGAACTGTAATTCAAGATTGACATGCATCCTACTTAGAGATAAGTCCTATCTTCTTATCTGCAGTTCTTAATTTATGATATGGGAATCCATTTTAATTACTGGCAGTCACTTTCAACCTCCAAATCAATATTCAGCCTGGCTTGGAGAGAGTTATCACTGCCAAATGGCACAAATCCAGATGAGCAGTGCAAGCGCCGGGTTTTTCCTCACAAAGACCACACTAACATTTGAAAACATTTTCCAGCACCGAGTTGGCTGGAATTCATTTGGCATTTGATGAGAAAATTAGCCTTTGATCGTGTTCTTTAGGAGCGGCTGGGCATGAAAAAAGGTCAGATTTTAAATGTTTCACATTTTTAGCAAAAGCGCAACATGTAAAAAAAAAAAAAAAAGAAAAGTGAATGATCGCCACGTTTCTCCACATGAAGCTCAACTCACGTCACATTGTTTTCTTGGCACCAAGATGACACCAAAATAAATGGGATTGGGGAAAAAAAGGAATATAGTATGCATATTTAGTCAGTGATTAACTGCGGTTATGTGTGGATTTGCAGTAGACTGGACAGCGGGAACATTCCTAGAAGGCACACAACATTGTGGAGTGATCGCATGTCAACTGGAACACTGTCTCCTCGTCATCTTAAATACTATGCAAATAACAAGGCTTTTCATTCTTCTGTAGGTGCTGTTGTTTTGGTTAGCAACAAAGCCCGGCAGTCATCTCTTTGATATACGTGCGCGAACTATATTTTCTATGAACTGAAGTCTTCAGTGGATGACAACGTCCATTTATTGATCCGCAAGAACAAAAATGGTTGCCATGACAACTTAAAAGCAAACCACGGGAGACACAATGCAATGTCAATCATGCGGACAAGATCCTAGCAGCGACATTTATACAACAAGAGCCCGTCAAACATAGACTTGTGCGGATTATTATTATGAGTACAAGTGCGATTGACCATAGATTTTCTTTTCATTTCCCTTAAAGTCGCTTCATTCCTACACATTGGATCTTTTCATTTTGATAGAGCGAGCTCATGAACAATATTGCTTTTTTTTTTTTTTGTCGTCAGTCTTGGTGAACCATGCTGAAAGATACGTGTGCTATAATGAAGATTCAGTCAAAATTCGTCTTCAGTCATCAGTGTTATGAGGCGAACTAGCTGCTGCTGAATGCATGACTGCAACCTCGTGCCGCGTGCGTCTCCCGCAATAAATACTGCATCGTCTTCTTTCACAGAGAGCTTCTGCATGGATCAAAATGGCTCTTTTTTTTCCGCCCCTGACCTACTGCTCTGCAGTTTGAGGAAACATTTTGGATCTCTCCAGCACAATAAGGTGAATGCACAATGTAACAAAAGTTACCCAGCCAGTCATCGCTGTGGCCACAAAATAAATTACATACATACGCATACGCCAGAATCCAAGATTTCTTTTTTTCTTCTTCTCTGAACTCCCATTTTTGAGGCTGACCGGGAACGTAACAGCAAGTCTGACACTTTGTCGTCATCTGTCCCTTGTCCCCGTGTCACAATGAAGTTGCATTTCCATCGAAGCGGCCACACATTTATAAGTCAAGTTGGATGCTATCTGATTGGAAACGCCAGCGTAGTCTTTGATCGACACAAAAAAGGCTGGCCTTTCGGTCTCCAGTGGCCCGTATTCCCCTGATTATCCCAGGCAGTTGGTATCCCTCTATGACCTGAGTAACTCACCAGTTGAAAGGAGCTCAGCTGAGAGGCAAGGAAAGAAGAAGAAAAAAAATCTGTACGAAACCAGGATGATGAAATGAGATTAAGTCGGAGGAAAGACATTTGGAGATAAAAGAAGTGGGGCACCTGCTAGCAACTTTCATTTGAACCATTTCAGTAAGTTTCCCATGCAGAAAAGTAGAATTAATTTATCAAAAGCATAAACTGACCTCTGTCAAGGTGGAACAACAATGCCAACTAGTCATAGGCTCAAATCCATGTATCATTCATTTCAATTAGAAATCGAAAATTCAAAACTGAAAGTGACTGATTTTGAAAGAAAAAAAATAAGATTTTCATTCTTCATTTGTAGAGTTACATTTGAGTATTTAATTGGTTGATTTTATGTAAGTGCATTACATTTACAGTATATAGCGCAAGCCTCACATAGAATTGTCCGAGATAAACAGTGATGTCTTGCGATACAACTCAACTGTCAACTGTCAAATTGTTTTTCTCCATTGAACTGAAAATGAAAGACCATTTTTTAATAATTAATTTTTTATATAAGAAAATAATTCTATAAAACGGTACTTATATTACTATATTACATCATTGATTTTGGATGGACCGGTTTGACAGGGCATTTTCCCTTCAAAGTTGGGTTAGGACAGTTCTCAAATAGTGGGGCGTGCCCCCTCCCCCTTGGGAGGTTGGGGGGGTGGCATGGTGCGATGCCAGGAGGGTTAGGGTTAGAGGATCGGGCTTGCTTTAGGGCTAAGCGTTGGGGTTCGGGTTAGGGGTTAGGGTTAATGGTTAGGGTTAAAAGTAAAAGTTAGGGTTAGGGGTTAGGCCTAGGGTTAAGTGTTAGGGTTAGGGTCAGGGTTGAGAGTTAGAGTTACACTTGTGTTAGGATAAGGGTTATGGTTGGCGGTCAGGGTTTGGGTTAGGGGTGAGGGTTAGGGTAAGGATTAGGGTTTGGGGGTTACGGGTTAAGGTTTGGGTTATGGTTAGGGTGATAGTTATGGGTTAGGATTGGCTTTGGTTATTTTAGGGTTAGGTGTAGAGTTACGGTGTTAGGTTAGGATAGGGTTAGGATTAGGGGTTAGGGTTTGTCTTAGGGTTGGTTTTGGTTATGGATAGGGTTAGGTTTGGGTTGATGGGTGAGGGTTAGGTTTAGGGGTTAAGGCTAAGGTAGGGTTTGGGTTATGTTTAGGGTTAGAGGAGCGACGGACAGTGGAGGGGGGCGCGAATTGTTTTCTTCTTGTTAAAGCGGCGCATAACAGCAAATAATTGAGAAGCACTGGGTTAGGGTACGTCATGAGTTGATATCAATTCACAAATACAAATTGACATTCTGCTGCTGAGGCAAAGCAAAACATTTACCTTTGGACCTTGGAAAAGGTCAAAATGTTTACTTTGAAGTCCAGTATTTAGCTCTGTTATTATATGTGATGCCTGAATGCAATTTAAAAATCAGACAGATGTGACTACGTTGGCACGCCTTATGAATAAAAGCCTATTATCTTAACCTGTCCATAGTCATTATGTTTGTTTCCTTACTGATTATATGTGTAATTGTTCTGAAGTGATATCTGGAAGATTGCGTTCTGCATTGCAGTGTTGAATGCATTCTCTCTCCTTTCCTTTTCGAAGGGAAAATGTGAACTATTTACTATTTGGCAGCAGCAAGGCAGACCATTCGAGAGCTCTCTCGGGAGGCCTTTAAGACTCCTGGGAAAGAAGAAAAAAGATCACACCGTCTCTTGGCTGCAGAGCAGGTGAGGTTCAATGGAAGTGGCATGGAATGCGAAGGTCACTGGACAGAGAGGCTCACTGGAAGGTGAGACAAAGTGGAAAGTTGAATCCCGAGGGATGAAAGGTTTCCTGAAGCGGGCGGTATATAATGTTCTTTCATGCCCATCAAGCAAGTCATTGGCAGGGGCATGGCCAGGACACCCCGTGCTGTTCTTCTTCTTCTTTTTCCGTAGTCTGTGTTGCTCCATCGTGCTAGATGTAAAAATGTCAAAGCTACTTGCAAGAGGAATGTTAAGTGTTGCATTGTACATTATACGGCATAATGAGAGCAATTGTGCCTAATTTCTTGACTCATATAGTTATGAGGTACCCATTATATTAGAAGTTGGTGGGTGAGGGAAAAAGTGAGCACCAATCAACAAGCTCTGTTGCTCATTTGAGAACCACGCCAAACTGTGTCTGTTGCACCCCTGTCTTTTGTCAGGGGGCTCACCCAGGACTGGTGACCAGCCAGATAATGTTGGGGGGGAACATGCGAACTCCATACAGGAAGGCTAGAGCCGAGACTCTAGTCCAGAACTACATATCTGTCAGACCAAAAAGCTAAATGTGCTACCGTCATATTTTATGATTATTCAATAGCAAAGATTGCCATGAAGGGGCTGTTTAACAAGAGGTTACCGGGTGGCTGTCAACTATGTGGATGTTTTCAATTGTGCATTTGTGCACTCTAATCACTCGAAAGCAATTTATTTGTGCCTCGTGCCGGCTCATATGCTCTAATTTCTCTGCACTCGCACATGAATTAGTAATTGCGTGCTAAAGATCATCATCCACGCAGGCTGAGATGAATTTTGACTTGTTTGTGGGAGGAAGTGTTTGTCAAAGATCAGTGCATTAATTCACATTCACTCTCATGGAGGGAAACGTGAATTAAACATGAATCAACTCTGCCATGGCTTACGCAGTTTGTCTCACACATGCTGTATTGTAATTGATGGATTCGTGGGTACCGTTATGAGAGGTGGCCGGGGACATAATACACACACACACGCACAACTGAAACGCTCTTACACACACACTACTGTTCGTGTGAGAGTGTCTCAGTTTGTGCGTGAGACTGTTTCAGTAGCCTGTGGGAGAGTGTTTCTGTAGTGTGCCTGAGAATGTTTCAGTCATGTATATGAGTGCTTCAGTAGTGTGTGAGGGTGTTTTAGTAGTATGTGTGAGTGTTTAACTGGTATGTAGGAGAATGTTTTGGGTATGTGTGAGAGTGTTTCAGATGTTCGCATGGGAGCATTTCAGTTGTGGGCATGATAGCATTCCACGAATGTGCATTTTAGTTGTGCATGTTCGTGTTTCAGTAGTGTGTGAGCGAAAAAGTTAGTCGTTTGTGTAAGAGTGTTTGATTAGTGTGTATGAATAATTCAGTGGTGAGTATGAGAGTGTTTATGTTGTGAGAGAGGCAATCTTCACGGGCTCTTGTACGCAGAACTGTCTGTTCACAATGAGGTTGTGCACCTCTGGTGAAGTCAACCAAGGCCCATCAGCTCTCCTTCTCCTTGTCCTCCTCTGCTTTTCCTCTGTTCTCCCTCATCTACTCTTGTTCTTTCATCCGCCGTAACAAGCTGTCCATTTAGCACCTCTTCTTTTACTTCGCCTCTTTTTCCTCCTTCCTGGAAAAAAAAACCCCTCTTGTAATGCAAGTCTAGTCATTAGCCTTACTGGATTAGCTGTCTGCTCATACCAAAAACAAAAGAAGCTTGTTGCGGTGTCTTGTTAAGGCAGCTTACACGCTACCGACTATATAACAGCACTGTGGGGTATCAAAGCTTGGACCAATGCAGCAAAGGTTAAGTTATTCCCCCATGGTACTGTAAACGCTCCCATTAATGACAAAAAAAAAGGGAAAAAACCCCACACAAGGTAAATAGATGCGAGCAAAATGCTGATTTGCATAAATAAGAGCAGACGATGTGAAGTAATATTGGCCTAATTTATTGGAGGCTCGCAAATCTGACCTCAACAACAACTCTGTGTGCAAGTCTACTTCATTTCATGTCCTTTTATTGGAAGACAGCACATATGGTGTTGTTGCTTCACGTCCGGGCCTCCCTTCAGCCAGCTATGTGCATACACACATGCACACATCCATAAATACTTGTACACGCGCATTGGGGGGGCACAATGCTGTTTTCACTGATGTTGGTGGGCCAGGAAATGAAAGGCAGCATATCACCGAGTAATAACGTTGCGGTGATGATGAACTGCGGCGCTGAAGCGAGATAAAGATGGATTCCAAGGACGGCACAACAACCATAGCGGAGAACGGTTCCACTCTGTATAATAACCACATGGGGGTTTATTATTGCTCAAATCAATATGTTTAGTACAAATGGGCATCCATTTTGGTTGCTTATGTACTTTTTATAGAGGCGGTCGGTGTTTTTAAGATGTAGCTATATTCATTTTCTCTGTCACTATAAGATGACATTATTTGCCATAGAAAGCAAAAGCTGACCACTTCTCTAACGTGTCAAGACAGCGACATGACAACACTGCTCCCCTATGGAAGTGCACGTGTAATACAAGTGGACAGCTTCTACCAGGAAAAAACAATGGAAATCTCATAAACATGACACAATTTTAGAGGAATGCGAATCGTTTTGAGAACACGAGACCCTGGACACAGAAATATATTTTTGGGACCATTTAAGTGAAATTGGACAAACTGATGATATCTCATAGCACCATACAGTGCAGTGGTGGCACAGCAGTTGGGACTCAATCATTTTGGGTCAAACTACTTTAGAACATTTCAACTTGACTTTTACAACTTGGCAAAATGTGTACAAGATGCAAACAATTATACTCGGGTCTAGTAATTGGGCCCTTGTGGTAGTACAACGGGTCTCTCAGAAGCAGCCCCGGTGCTCCTCAATGCATTTATGACAGTGCCCTACACCCAGAGAAAACTTGCATTTGCACTCTGTGCAAAAGTTATATTTCTACTTCGAGACGAAAATACATTACGGCAGAAACAAAATTTGTCATGTCATGAATATTTTGGTTGAGACATTCACAGAATATAGTTAATATTGATAACACATGTTGTTGAATATTGTTTGACGGGGTACTTGGAAAAATGTCTCAAATTAAATGGGTCACCGGACTCCAAAAGTTTGAGAATCCTAAATTTATGGAATTGTAATTTGCTCATTGCTCCACAAGAAGAAGCAGATATAGCACGCTCTGCTAAATGTAATTCTGCTTTTGCTTTTTTTTTTTTTTTTTTTGCGATTAGGAAACATAACAAAGATCCAGATGTTATCCATTTGGATAAAATTTATTGTGAGTGGTCGTGTCTGACCATAAAGTCGTACAGTAGTTTGTTGGTTTGCAAACATTGTTTCAAAAGCTTTTACTATTCCTGATTCTACACTGCCCCCTTGCGACAGTCTATAGATGGAGCAACCGGCTTCGCAAGTCTTATCAAGTCGCTTCCAAGCTACACACGATCAGCTGCTTGCCCCGCTTCCACACGTTCGTTTGGGCTATTTTTAATTGACAAAGAATAATTTCTCCTTCATTTCAACGGCAGTTCCTCCACACTGTTGTCTGCGAGCAGCCTCCGCGGAAGTAGCCAGCCCGAGTTCAGTCACATGGTGCGTCATATTCATTCATTCGTTGGAGCCGCCACACAGACACACGCCAGTGCGTGCTGGTGTGCCGAGTGAGTGTGTCCGTCGGGAAATTGCGACTTGTTCACCCTCCACCAGCCTCCATTATGCCTCAGAAGAGCAAAAGAGACAAGGTAAAGTGCACTTTTGTTCCTCTCGTTTTGTTCGTTGTCAATTTATTAAACTCGAGTTGCTTGTGTGTGTGTGTGTGTGTTCAATTCAGGATTCCACAAAGTCTGGCAAGACTAAAAAATCTTCAAATGAAAATGGGCGCGCAGGTGATGATGTAAGTGACACTGTGTTGTTTGTTTTCTCTGAATTAACATTAGAAGAAAAAAAAACACATTACCACGAACACATTTAAGCGCATCACGCTTTTTTGTGGTCAGTAAACCACAGTACACAGATATTAGTTTGATGATTAATATCCTCTTCTACAGTACCAGTGTCAATAGTTTTTTTGAGGGTGTTTTCGCCTACATGGTTTCCAAGTTGTTTGTCGGATTGTGTCTTCACTTTGATACACGTTCCTATAATGCTGACAATCAGGTGGAAAACATCCCACATACTTCTGCGGATTGTTCATCATTTTCAGTTTGACATGAACAAGTATTTAATCATTTTCATGGCACAATTCAAAGCCGTCAATGTGTTCAATGGCATTTTGCCCTTGGGGAAGTTTCTCATGTGACATCACAGCATGATTTTATGACTTGATAGTGCCACCCTGTCCACCATCCTAATGCTGCAGGGCAGTACTGGGTGGACTTTTTATGTTCTCTCCGTTCTCTGGCTTCCTCCCACATACCAAAAATATAATGTTAGGTCATTGAAGACTAGATATGGAGGCATGGCGGGGAGGGGGAGGGGGTTCCACGAGTTGTATATTGGGGAGCCTCAATGTAATTTGAAATGACATTATGCCATGTATCATTTTAAAAAAGAACATACCTACAAATGCCATGATAACAAATGAAATTAACTTTACTTTACTTCTTGAGGGTCCTTGGAATAGTTTCCCCCTTGTAAACACCCAAAATGTCTGCTCTAAATTGTCCATAGGTGTGAATGGAACTATAAATGGTTGTTTGTCTTATGTGTTATGTGATTGGGTGGTGACCAGGTAAGAGTAAATAATCCCCATTCAGTGGCCAAAATCAGATGGATACAGCTCCCTCATGACCCCACTGAGGTCAAGTACAATCGAAAACGAATGGATGGATGCATCTGTGTCATCTTGAGTGTCATTAAGACCTGATTGCTTGCGCAACTGTTTGACGCGTGTGACAGCTTTGTCAGCTCCTTGGATATGCCTGCCCATTCGAGGTTATTGCAAACTCGGCCTAGAGATGCAATAGCCGATTGGATTCCTCTTTGCTAAGAACAACCCGATCTGACTGCGAGCGGAACTTGACCCTTAAGCACATCACCTCGCCTCCTCCCGTCTTCCTCTCAACATTGAATTACCTTGTGCCCTTTCTCCCCGATTGCTTGTTTCTGCAGGCCTCCAACAAAAAAGTACCTCCCGCCACTCAGTTGATGAGGGTAAAACAGCCGGGCTCACACTCAGCTGCTAGGAGGGAGAAGAGATTCAGCTCTTCATGCTTTGCCCTGAGCACAAACAGAGAGCTGCACAAACTGAATGCATTCGCAGGTATGCTGGTGATACACACACTGGTCACTTCATTAGGGACGCCTGCACAGTCTCATTGGATCCAATCTAAAGTGTTCCACACAGTTCTCTGGGTCTCGTGCATTGGTGGGTTTTCTCCACAAATTCTGGTCTCTTTCCACATTCCGAAAACATGCACTGTATCCTCCCATGTTTACGAGACATTAAACATAGGGCGACGGCCCGGTGGTGCAGTGGTTAGCGCGTCGACCTCAGAGTGCAGAAGTTGTGGGTTCCATCCCGGCACCGGCCTCCCTGTGTGTCTCCCCGTGCCTGCGTGGGTTTTCTCTGGGTACTCTAGTTTCCTCCCACATTCCAAAAACATGCCTTGTGCGCTGATTGAACACTCAAAATTGTCCCTGGGTGTGAGTGTGAGATGGTTGTTCGTCTCTGTGTGGCCTGCGATTGGCTGGCAACCAGTTCAGGGTGCCCCCGCCTACTGCCTGAAGACAGCTGGGATAGGCTCCAGCAAGACCCTTGTGGGGATAAATCGGATCAGAAAATGGATGGATGGATGGATAAACACAGGGCGCATACTCAAGATGGCGGGAAAGCACTTTTTTCCCTCCACTGGGCAAGACTGTGACGCGACGAAAGGAAACGCCCATTGGCAAACTAGTATCTGGTTAGCTCCATGCTCCGTACAAAATAGCATGAGAATGGGCGAACACAAAAACATGAACACTTAAATGACCTAAAAAATGATTAATATTGTGAAGAATATAGAAAGCCATAGATGGCTCAAATGAGCATTGAAGTGTGCCACTTTGCACCAATTCAAGTCGCTATAACAGACTCTTTGTATGTAAACAGCATAAGCTAGCTCCTAACGTACATGACAGCCATAAACATTGGCGAATAAACAGCTGAGCATGAGCCTTAAATAAGATTCCAAAAGTAAAACACAAACATTTTGGTGTTCAAGGGTGCACATTTTCATACAAATTCAAGCTAGTGAGTATTTGTCATGATTAGCTCACTGTCAACACACATGCTAACAAATAGAAACTTGAATCAACCACAGACAGAAAGTACATAAATACACTCAGAAATAAGTACAGAAATGATTGGAACAGAGTTTAAAAAAATTCAAGTTTCTGAAAAGTACAATTATAAGGGTGGAGTCGGAAAAGGGTGGAGTGTCCCCTCCGGGTCGGGGAGGAGATCTTGCCCCAAGTGGAGGAGTTCAAGTATCTTGGGGTCTTGTTCACGAGTGGGGGCAGAAGGGAGCGAGAGATCGACAGGCGGATCGGTGCAGCGTCTGCTGTGATGCGGACGTTGTATCGGTCTGTCGTGGTGAAGAAGGAGCTGAGCCAAAGGGCGAAGCTCTCAATTTACCGGTCGATCTACGTTCCAACCCTCATCTATGGTCACGAGCTATGGGTCGTGACCGAAAGAACGAGATCCTGGTTACAAGCGGCCGAAATGAGTTTTCTCCGCAGGGTGTCCGGGCTCTCCCTTAGAGATAAGGTGAGAAGCTCGGTCATCCGGGAGGGGCTCAGAGTCGAGCCGCTTCTCCTCCACATCGAGAGGAGCCAGATGAGGTGGCTTGGGCATCTGATTCGGTTGCCCCCTGAGCGCCTCCCTGGTGAGGTGTTCCGGGCATGTCCCACCGGGAGGAGACCCCGAGGAAGACCCAGGACACGCTGGAGAGACTATGTCACCCAGCTGGCCTGGGAACGTCTCGGGATCCCCCGGGGAGAGCTGGAAGAAGTAGCTAGGGAGAGGGAAGTCTGGGCTTCCCTGCTAAAGCTGTTGCCCCCGCGACCCGGCCCCGGATAAGCGGTAGATGATGGATGGATGGATGGATGAATTATTTCATCCTTTTTCTGAAATAATTCAATGTCACTGTCAACAAATGTGGATGCAATGTGGATGCAAATACCCTGGCATCCACTCTCCTCTACCCCCTACATCATAGAAAACTTCAGATTGGGCAGGAAAATTAATTCACCCAGTCAGTACGCCAGACAAGTTTCCGTCAACTCCCCCAGGCCACCGCATCGTTGTCTGATGCATTTACCCTTGATTCTGCTACTGAGTTGTTTCTCGTTAGATGTGCGCTTTCTCCTTTTCTCGTGTTTCAAATACTTCATGCCCCTCCTCGGCAGACCCCTATTGAGCTTTTTTGGGAGATTGCGTGGTTGGGCCGACATCAACAGAGGCAATCATATTAACAATTTATAGTACAGGTGGATCCTCATGACCACCTTTTTAAGCTTGAGGTCGCACTACATAATTGATAGGCTGCTGCCCACTGGCTTTATTTGTGATGCAAATGATGTGCAATCAGCTGCATCTCAAGAGCAGCTCAGGTATTTCCATCACAAGGCTCACAAGATTGCAAGATAATGCTGAGTCTTGCTTGATGTAAGTGGAGGACACATGTTGTCGTCGTGTCCAACCTAAAGGGAGCATCCATGACGGCGCAGAAGCATTTTGTGATATAAATAACGCCACTGGTTAGCAAGCACACCAGCCTTTTCATTCACGGTGTTGATTCCTTCAACTTGTGCTTATGGTATTGGTGCCAATTCCGAGGCAAGACAATCGGGTTGAGGTTTGACAGTTTACATCTATTTTTCATGGCTTCTTTGTTTCCACACAGCATTACACGGATGTGGCCGAAGTGGTTTCCTGTAAACTTGCACTCTTGTGTTAATTTTTATTTTTTTTAATTTTGTACTCAAAGGAGGCTCGGGAAGAATACGTGTTATGTACTCCAGAGGACTTTTGGGTGATGTTCCAACTTGTGACAGTGAGCCACCCCAACCAATGTTTCATCTTTAATTGATTTCATTCAAATCTTTTTTTGTATTTTATTCAAAACATTTAATTTTAAACAGATATTTAAATCATTGATTTAATATAATATGTTATTTCTTAATATGTACAATATTTGTTTCATTTATTAAAAAAATAATCTTTGAATGTATGAGCGAGATAAGCAAAGATCAACAACTTGGCAAACAACTCCGTGTTGAGTTGTAAAAGCACACTCACCGTTTGTGAAAAGGGGGGGACTCAAATAAGCAGTTTCCCTGACCTCTAAATCCATGGTCTGGAAAAATAACAACAACACATTCATGAGGAGGAAAATCCTTGAGTGTGGTCACAAATAACACTCGTGACAACACAAGAACTGCTTGGCGTCAGCAGTTGGCGATGGAGAAAAGTCATGCCGAAAGCCCACTTACAATGTTGCAACTAATATCTTGTCTTTAGGAATAGCTTCGATTTTTGCCGTCAAAGTGTTCATTATTATGGTTGTTATGGATTCTGTTTCTATTTGCTGTTGACGTCACAGTAACTTTCCCTTCGTCTTCAGTCTCAATATTACTCGACTCACCAGATTCTTGCTAGCCGCTCGTCATGATTAGTTGCATTGGTTTCATATTAGGGCGGCCCGGTGGTCCAGTGGTTCCTGTGTCGACCTCACAGTGCAGAGGTACCGGGTTCGATTACAGCTCCGGCTTTCCTGTGTGGAGTTTGCATGTTCTCCCCGTGCCTGCGTGGGTTTTCTCCAGGTACTCCGATTTCCTCCCACATGCCAATAACATGCATGACAGGCTGATTAAACACTCCAAATTGTCCCTAGGTGTGAGCGCGGATGAGCAATCATGTTTTCTCTTTTCTAACGTTAGCACACAGTATTGTAATGCATTGAGTGGTTTGAGTGTAGCATTCTGTGATGACCAAACAAGTCAGTAGGTCAACACTGCATGTTTCATGAGCCTGAATGACTGATGGTTCATCGGCAACTATAGACTCTGCTGCCACGCTCTGTTTCTAGGTAGAAGTACAAATTACCCCCCCCCCCCCTCCCCAGGGGTCACTTCCACTTTAAATGGACTGTTTTTTTAATTTTAAAATAAAATTCATTTTAAACATGAAATATAATCACAATATATTAGTGAGTCACACTGAAAAAAAAACTGAGTGTTAAATTTATTTTGTCAAGTGGTTGCACAAACTAAAATCATCCAGATACATTTTCTACGTAGGCTATACATCTACTTAAAAATTATATAAATCCAGATGATTATATTGTGTGCAGCCACTTGACAGAATAAAATACAACACATTATTTTTGTGCAGCATTTATGTTGAAACTGTGCCTAATGTTATAGTGGCTTACAAAAATATTAAATAAACCTTTTGTGAATAAATGTGTTGTTTTTGATGAACACATGAGCCTCCTAGCTTGTACATGTTAGTGTTGCTAATGGTGGCGCTATGGAGAGCCAAGTATTTGTTTTAGATGGTAATTGGTGTTAAAAGAGAGCCACTGATTTGTTTATTTTTGGATTGTCACAAGCCAGTAGTTGGATCAGGGGGGTCCATTGGATTTGTTGAAGAGACAGAAAGTATCGTCGTGTTCTTCACCCTGGGTGGGGAATTCTCTATCCAGTGCACAATAAGTCAAGTCTAAAATGGCCTTGGCGGATTCTACTCTGAGCTGATCCAATCAAACAATAAGTGGCAGCTTTCAAAACATTGTTGCCTGTTGTCATGGCTGTGGAATGTAGAACAAGTAGTCGCTCTTTGAGGAGCTTTGGAGCATTGCAGAGGACAGAACTGCATAGATGCACTTGGACTCTCATCCCCTTTTCTCTTTCCACTACAGTGAAACCTCCCAAATCAAATATGTCCAAAGTAGTACAACTTGGAGTTAAACCAAACACTGTCGAGAAGACTAACTAAAACAAACTAACAACGAAACTAGAAATAGTAGGAAAGTGCCTGGCCGATCAGTACAATGTGAGCACTGTCTTTATTAATGTCAAAGGAGGCAGTCTGCGTGCTCAGTATTATAGTCTAAGTGGGGCATATCAAATACATGTGGGGGCCCAAATATTGTTAGCCTACAGTACATATTTTTGATTATCCTAGACTCTACTTGCGCAGCACTGACATGCGTAATTGACACATTAAACAACCAACAGTAAATGCTGTATCACCAATGTAGCATAATGCCACGTCACTGAAACACTTGACTACACAACTTAGGAGGTGTAACACCAGAAATAAAATCAAATGCGTATGGACCCAGCCAGTGTTGATCAGACCCTGGCTTGTCTCCCAGTGGTATTGGCCCACAGATCACTCCTACTGATCCAGAGCCATCTAGAGGCTCTCTCTGCTGCCTCCATGGTGGCCTTGATGGGCTTCAATGTGCTCACAGCATGTCTTCCAATTTCCTCTTGGTACTGCTCGACTACATTCTGGTACTTTGACCGCTTCCGCTCATTCTTCTCCTCCGTGCGAGCCAAACTGTTGGTTATATCAATAGCACCCATCTTGAAAATACTGATGTAGGCACGATGTCTGGCCTCAATGAAGTTGTTGTGACGTGGACTGCGCGCACCTCCTTGCCATGTGCCTTCTTGGGGAAAGGTTCCTAGCCCAGCATGACCCGTTGCCGCAGCGTCCACCTGCACTCCGTTTCAGCTGCCTTGACTACCATGTTCAATCTTGAGTCTGAAGTTTCCATAGTGCAGTCATTCAGGATGAGGTCCTTGATGTTCTTGGGTCCATGGTGTCGATCCAGGGTAGTCTCCACGGGTGCTGGTTTGGTTGATGGTTTCGGCTATCATGTCAGATTGAGGCGGCCCGGTGAGCCAGTGGTTAGTCGTGGGTTCGAACCCGGCTCCAGCCTTCCTGTGTGGAGTTTGCATGTTCTCCTCGGGCCTGCGTGGGTTTTCTCCGGGTACTCCGGTTTCCTCCCACATTCCAAAAACATGCAGTGAGTGTGAGCGCGGATGGTTGTTCGTCTCTGTGTGCCCTGAGATTGGCTGGCCACCGGTTCAGGGTGTTCCCCGCCTACTGCCCGAAGACAGCTGGGATAGGCTCCCAGATGTGCTTTTTTTTCTCTCAATATCATGAATTTTTTTTTTTACAATATTGTCTTTTTTCTATACAGTATCATGAGACTTTTCATATTGCAACCTCCCGACAATACTGTATTGTGATAGTTAACATTTCGTGAGGTTCATATCGTGATAATATAACTTTTGGATATATTTCCGTCCCCAGAAGAACAGAAGGAAAAACATTTTAAAAGACTCTCTTTAAATACGCTGAGTAATTTTCAGATCCAAATCCTTCACCAAATGATGCACATCCATCCAAATGGGGCAAAGTGTGGAATACACACAAATCGATTCCGCTCTTGAATGTGTGCAAATGCCTGGCTGCCTGGGCCAGGCAGCGTCACCAGAGACAAGTAACTGAGGGGCGGAGCCAACGCCAGGAAGAAAAAAAATCCAGAACACATCCCGCCCCTTTGGCTTGTCTCAGCCAATCGCCTTCTCAGTTTACGGGAGCGCTCTTCGCTATTGCGTCAAAACGATCCGAAATCAGCCAATGGGCGCTGTCTTTTTTGTGACGTCACAAAGTAGCCAGTTCCCTCCAGCGGCAGGCAGCTTCATTTTCTGATCTGCTTTGTGCTAAAATGGAGGCTGGCCTCTCACCCTGAGTGGATCGCCTTCCTGGTTGAGGTTTACATGTTGACATGCAATAAATCTGCAGACAGAATGGTTGTGGATGCGCCTAATTCCAACGGGCCTTTTCAGCCGGTGGCCCTGATGCACTTCAGAGGTATGTACGGACAAATGATTCCTCTTGTGTTGTCGCGGGGAATTAAGGGAGAAAGGTGTATGTGTGTGTGCGTGTGTTGCTGTGCTCAGCTTTTCCTCCACCACTCGCAGTTTGGCTCTAGCGCGTTTAGCTACGTAAAATCAGGCCCGGTGTACTCATCAGCAAGCGCGGGGCCGTTAACCGTCTGCCGTTCACGTTTTGTAGGTGACGCGAGTACGCGAAATGCTCGTTTTCACTTGCTGGCTAACTAGCTAGCCACACTGTGTTGCCCATCCCCCAGCGACGACCAGTGACGCGAACGGAAGTGATGTTGGAGAACCAAGACGGGCTGCAGTTGACATTGTTGGTGACTTAAAAAAAAGTCTTAGCTGGTTTTCTGTTTACAAGTTATGAATTCTCAGAAATGAAGAGTTTGCGTGTGTGCAATCGTGCTTGCTTTCCCCTTCAGAGGATTTCAAGGGCACTCATCGTCAAAGACATTTCTCACACTCATAAGTGTCAAATGAATCAAGCGTGCCAATTATTTGCCTTTAATTAGGGCAGGATACTGGAAGAGAAATAAATGAGTGACAAACAAATAATGCGATTAATTTGTTGAGGAGGAAGTCACCCGAATTTTGTGTACTTTGACCCATCGACTAACTGGACTTGTGAATATTGTGCCACCTAATACCTGATATTGTGGCAGCATAAAACTCCAAATTTTGACATGTTGCAATTTTTTAACCAAAGGGGAAGTCAGCATTTTCTTGATAATATGTTCTATGCACCCCAGTAGTCCAGGCATGGAATTCTGATTAATATTGCGGTCTTGGCATACAATTAGGCAGCAAAATCCACTCATTTTTCTCTCTCTTGGAGTGGCCAAATTTAGTTGTGTTCAACTGTGATGTGATCTTCAGGAGACAGAAAATGGCAAAATAGCAGCCACCTGAGATAGACAAAAACGTGACCAACTTGCCACCTATCGCGCGAGAACTCCAGGTACAAATTCTGCACAAGTGTGCCGGCTCGTGGTGTAGTGGGTAGAGTGGTCGCCCCCGCAAGTGATGCTTTCTTCCAGTGCGTCACAGATTCAAATTTCGCTCTGAATCTTATTTTATTTGGTTTTTAAATTTTGTTTACAATTTTTTTCAGCCAGTCAGGAGTTGTGAATGAGCCGTTTTGTTTCACATGTTTCTTGAAAAATTAAACAGTTGAACATGTCCAATGTAGCTAGTGAAACACAAAAAGGTTAGGGTAAGGATAAATACAGGGTTAGAAATAAAAAAAGGTAACATTTAATATTTAAAACAATGACGTTAAAAGTTCAAGATTTTGAAAAAAAGCTTATGATTAGGAACCACAAAATAACTGGACATCGATTGTCCTAACAGCCACAGCTGGAATCAGAGCCGTGCATGCCAAAATAACACAAGCACGAGAGTTGCCGGCAAAATAACCACTACCTATTTTATTTCTCTTTCCTCTGCCTCACTCAGACACATTTCTCACACTGGTGTCCCCCTTCTCTGTAGCATTTTATTTCAAGGTTGCGCGTACATCATAAATACAATAACAATCAGATCAATCCTAGTTCGTGGCACATTTGAAGTGACTGGCACGTAACTACTGTATGTTTTTGAAAGTCACATCAGGATCCCTCGCATACATGCCTAAATTCACAGCAACGGGTGCGCATGATTTGACCACTACTATCGATGGTAGAAGGAGATGGTTTTCAGAAAAGTGTTTTGCGCTGTCTTAAGATGAATTCTTGTGTCGCGAGATAAGACGTTGAAGTTGCACGTGCCTGCTGCTTCACACCAAAAATCAGGATGGGAATTTGGCACCATAGTGTTAAGTTTGCGCGGGGGACTGCTGTGATTAGTGAAACCTGCAGAAAGCTTGGATGATTGGTCCAAGCCGTGAAAAGTTGCTGTTCTTGGATGAAATTACAATTGTGCGTAATTCACAGGCGTTGCTCGAATTTGTGTGAATTGTCTCATTTGCGGCTTTGAATATTCCTGAAGGGACTGGTTAACAACATTCCTGCAAACAGAGAGGGGCAAGGTCAATTTAGTTACTTTCCCGGTCCCTATAGTGACTTGTTTATTTAAAAAGACTGCCATCTTTAATTCCCACTAAGAAACAAACAACATGAAAGAATCATTTTCACCATTTATACAGTTTGTTGCAGAAGCTGAATTTTTTTTCCAGCATATTGAAGTAGGGCTGCACAATATTGGAAAAACATCTGATATGGATGTTGAATATAGTGATATTATTACTATATTTAATGTGTATCTAAAGAAATGACATTTTTGTTACGTAAATGCAAGCACGTTATTTATTTTTTTTTCCCCCACGTGGCGAAATAAGCAAGCTCAGTGTATCCATAGCAAACTAATTGTCATTCCCCTCGATACTCTTCATCCTTTGGAAGGTGTTTCTCATTTAAGGTTGCATATAAGAATACAATTCTGTAAGAAACTTATTGCACACCTTTACAATGCATATATTGGACAGGCTATTAGCGCAATGATAATATTTTTTTCGATATGTTGTGCAGCCCTGTTGGAAACTTTTCAACCGAGGAATGTGCTCCGTGCATCACCTGTACCACTCTTGATAAGAAAAGGGCATGAGAGAGCTGGAGCGGTTTCTATAGAACCATCTCGGAGGTCGTTCTAAAATGCAGGCCGTTTGCAAATGTGTTATCACTGTCATTGACTGATTGACTGACAGGAAGTGCAGTGACGAATGACGCTGCAAACGCCCACTTTCTAATTTTACACCAGTGAGACAGAGCCGGCCGTCACCAAAGTTATAAAAATATAGTCTATACAATAAACATAATAGTGTTTGACAACAACACGGAAGCATATTGATCATTTTAGATGAGCCATTGAATGAAATATTGACATTTTGGAGTAAAAAAATATCGCACGGCGGGGAAATTTTTCCCATTCACTTGATTGAGGGGTGTCCAACCGCAAAGCAAAGCCTCGCCACTTGTGAAATGAGTGTTTGGAGCCAATTGAAAACGGCCATAGTGGCCCATAAAATGCTCAAATGTCGAACTGATTTCTGATTGAAAATACTTGTTTTCTAAAAAAAAAAAAAAAAAAAAAATCTATCTGTTGCAGTTGATGCGGGTTAATAATTGGGAGAGAGACTTGAAATGGCGATTCTTTTTAAATCCCTCCATTCCTTCCAGGAACCCTTTTGACAGTCCCGCTCACGTGTGAACATTTCATTCTTTGGGCGCAGCAATACCAGACAT
The DNA here is from genome assembly GCF_054856545.1 of Hippocampus guttulatus. Lineage (NCBI taxonomy): Eukaryota > Metazoa > Chordata > Actinopteri > Syngnathiformes > Syngnathidae > Hippocampus > Hippocampus guttulatus. The sequence continues at coordinate 11,954,133 of NC_141273.1, forward strand.
GCCCTCTCACACTTTGTACAAAGGACTCGGTCGAGTTTGAAAGGCGCCACTGTACTCTGCAACGCGGCCTCAGCTGCAACCCAGGGCGATTATTGATTACATTCTATTGAGCCACACAAGCCGCTGCCTTTTGTGTCTGTCTCAAATCATTATGACCCTTGCATACAAGCAATGTTTTTGACATGTTCTTTTGCGAATTGTACTGTGAAAAGGTACGCTTGTTTAGTTCTTGGTAAATCACCTCTCTTTGAGTAGTGTTCGAAGTGAAATGGGAATATGACCCTTGATCGGCCTCTTGGACGTACAAAACTTGCCACCTGTGAATGTAAAGCTACAATCGAACTGCAGGCAAAATGACTGAAAAGTATATCGCGAAATATGTATTTCATTTGCAGTATTAGGTTCACACGCCAGACGAATTGAGGTTGCAATTAATGTGAAATGTGAACAATTACCAGAAAAAAATCTGAGTCCAGCCAAAAATCCGAATTGAGCTTTACGACCTTCAGTGCGAACGTAGACCAAGAGAGACAATGTCTCCTCAGTTTGGCTGCTTTCATTGCTTGCCCAACTTCAATGTAATGCCCCCCCCCCTTTTTTTTTAATTGTCTCTCGACCAAAATATTGGTCACGATAAAGGAAAAGAACAACACAATAAACTAGGAAAAATGTGTATTTAAAAAAACAACTGGAGAGCATTTTCAGAAATGGGCTAAATAATGGGGAGAAGCTTCAGATTTGGCAGATGCACTTAACTCATTCACTCCCAAAGACGTTTTTAAACGCCTTTTCAGACTTGGTCCAGAATTGGCTGGTACTGAATGAGTTACAGTCCGGGTTTATTGCTTGTTGACTGGCAAGCACAACCCATAATATATTGTGGCAGGCTCACAAATGAGTTAATGAAGCCATCAAAACTGCTTCGCCACATGCATCTGACATTCGAAAGGTGAGCCATTAAAATTTTTTTCAAAGAAGAAAAAAAAACATTACCTCAAGGTGGGACAGGCTCAGTGAAGGGAAACGGCATATAAGCGTAATAGTGAGTTGTACGGCTGCTGAGCCATGTCGTCGTGGCCCTTTGTGCATTTCCAACAGTGTTGCATACAAGAAGGCCTTCACCTTGCAGCAGTGGTTGTGTTAATGCTGCTTGTGTTGCAAACGTTGGCCTGCAAAGCTGCACAAATCCTGAATGCAATCACAAGTTGCTCTCTCTTATGCCTGCAAACCTCTAACGTTCTGTCTAAGTGCGTAAATATCGTATCTGTCGGTTCTTTACTTTGACCGTAAGAGATTGTCATTTCAGCCACACCCGAGCAAAAGCGGTTCCGACGTGACTGGTGATTTATTGCCGTCTTTTGTTTTGATCAGACAGTCGGTGTAATTCTGCTCTGTTCTCCATGATAAACTTGTCTGTCTGTGTTCGCACATGCCCTCCCCCACAGCGCTCAAATGGGGGTTACATTAATAGAAGTCGCATTGTGGTTCCTGTCGATATTGTGATCACCATTCAGAGTCTCTGTCTGTTACACAACGTGCCGAAAAGTATTTTGGGGACTGCTCAAAGTTGATTCCCCAGTCAGATAGGACTTATGTAAACGCAGGAGCGATGCAGAACGGAACCAGACTTGGATGTCAATTTTGGACATACAATGGTGTCTTGAGATGCGAGTGCCCTGACTTTTTTTTTTTTAATGACATAATTATACTACTTAATGCCTTGCAAAAATGACATTTTGAGGCCTGCTGTTGTCGTGAATGAGGGAATCGCGTTTTGGTGTCTTGTCATCATGAAATCCCAACCTTTCAAACTGATTGTCGGTCTAAAGTGTCCCTTTCATTCCTCAGAGGCGTGTTTGTACACTGCTTGGAATCACAAGATCGCCTTGCTTGTTTTACAACTTGATGATTTGGCATTCTCCCTTATTCCCCAAAGAGGCGTGCCACAAGATGGTTTCCCACCACCCACCAGCCTTCTCGAATTGTCGCGCTAACAAACCCGTTTAATTGGGCACAAGTTGAACTCAAACGCCGTCTCAATACTTTTGTCCACAACTCTCTGTAAAGTACGTTGAGAGGCTGCGTTTTTTTTTTTTTGGGATTCGGTGACACCGGATACTTGCTCTCTTGTCCCTCTAAATGAGTGACGCTAGCTAGCGTTGTGTGAAATTGGAGCCGTAGCATTCTTTTGAGCCCTTTCAAGTGCAACAACACAGGTTTTAATGTACACTGCTTTCTTTGAAAAAGTATTTTGCCACCTTCTAAAATTCTTGTTTCTGTATCGTCCCCACCCCACCCCTTGAATGTTTAGGATAAAGCCACCTGACGATTTTGTGAAGAACTACTTGCCCCCGTGTTAAATCATGAATTTGCTGTGGCTAATTACATTTTACACTTCCGTTGTTTGATCGACTGTGAGTTGTTGTTGTTTTGGTTTGTTTTTTGTAAATTATGAAATACCCTAAAACTTTAACCCTATAAACCACATAGGTAGTATCATACAGGTGGCAGTATAAGAGCCATTGGAAAAAAGAACAATTAAAACACGACTCTGCCTTGCATTTGTTGACTCGTTTAATAAACGACCGTGTCCCTTGTGTCATTTCCTCTGCTCGTTTGTTTACACATGGAAATGAAGCGAAACAGGAAGTTCTGTAACAACCACGTACCAATAATAGCGACCACCATTTTTTCCCCCCCCTTTGTCGCGTGCTCCGCACATCTGGGCCGTGACCGTTCACCCACTTCCCAAATCCCTCGTCCTCACATCTCTCTTCTTAATTTCCGCTCGCCTGCTCTGGGTTTCGAATAGTCCCGACACTTGAGTCTTCACGACTCATTTGCCAGCTCGCATCTCTCTCGCAACAGTCGCTCTATTCCGTATTCGTTCTTGACAGTTGGTCCTACCCCATCGTCCCCTTGAGCTCACCCTCCTCGCAAAAACATGGCGTCCCCTCGTCCCAGATTCCCAACTGCTTCATTTCTCAGGTGTCGCTCGAGATGCCATGTCTGACCCTGTTCTCCTGCCTGGCTATTCCCGCAGACGTGGCCCCCGCGGAGCAAGAGAAGCTATTCATCCAGAAGCTGCGGCAGTGCTGCGTCCTCTTTGACTTCCTGTCCGACCCGCTGAGTGACCTGAAATGGAAGGAGGTGAAGCGGGCGGCACTGAGCGAGATGGTGGAGTACATCACCCACAATAGGAATGTCATCACAGAGCCCATCTACCCGGAGGTGGTTCACATGGTCAGTGAAGCGCCTGGCTGTTTGGGCAGAGTTCGGAAGGGTCTGTTTGTTTTCCAAAGACGATGATGCGGGTGAAAGTCGGTCATAGAATAGGGGCTGGCGGCCTGGTTGGCTAAGTTTTAGTTTATGTGACATCAATTTAATTAACCTTCTATCAACAGTGTGCACAAAGCCATAATTGGATGGTAAATTAAGATATGGGTTTGGGGGGGGGGGGCTTGGTCGACGCACTAACACACAAATGCAAAATGCAACGGCGATAGCAGTTCAAAACTCGCATCCAGAGGCTCTCGCGTCATTTCAAGGCACGTAGCTCGGTTTGCAATTTCCACACCGTCCCAACTAGGCACGGGCAGCTAAACATCAACATTATATATATATATAAATGGTGAAAAAAGGACCAGCTTTTTTTTTTTCCCCCCTGCACCTGTGCGGAGCATTTCTACATGCTGATACGACTTGCAGTTGAAGCGCCGTTCACAAGCAATACTGTCATTGTAATGATGGGAATAAAATTAGAAATTTTGAGGGGTATTTGCTGTGCCATGTGTGCAGTGTGTTGGTTGCTTAGCAACCTGGTCAAGTACTCTGTTATGAGCATGGTATTTTCTGGTAAAATTGCTTATTTTTCTTTTTTGTTTTTTTTTTACTTAAAAAAAATGCAAACTCCGTCAAAGTGGCCTCTATATCTTTTTCCTGTGCCATGCTGGAACCTCATAAGTCACAATCTGGTACAATACAAAAATCTATACCATTGCTCAGTCCACACGGAGTGGTAATTATTTTTACAAATCAGTGACCAATCTAAAATTTTGAAAATGGATTTCTCTCTTTGTTGAAGCAATGTTATTGGTTGAACAAAGATGCTGTTTGGGGTCTTTAAAGTACTACAGTATTTTGGAAGTACAAGGTTTTGTCCTGACTCCAGTGAAATGTGCATGCGTTTATGTGGGCATGCGTAGCGTATATGTTTCGAAGTGGGAGAATTTAACAAACCGCAGGCTTGTCAAATATTTCCTATTCTCACTATGATAATTGATGTCAGAAAACCGTTTCTTGTCATGATGCGCTCTGATTATTAGGTCGTGTTTCCAACACAGGGATTTCCCTGCTCACAAAGGAAGTGCCGAAGTTGACATTTGGAGCACAACAGCTGTCTGTTGCCCGTCGTCCTTATTATGGCTTTTCTCCAGCCAGTCTTAAGAAATTTCAGACACCAAAGCTGACATTAGCATATAGTCTTGTGTAGACCTTTTCTTTCAGTTTCCGTTATCACTTCGCGCATCTTTGCTGGTCTGATGTGTGGCGCTGCCACAACAAGCCTGTATACCTTGCAGTCCTGTCGAACAAGGCTTAGAGTGTCTCAGTGGACCACCTGCACTGTCCCATGACTGCCCAGCCGGCTACAGCAGCCCACAGGGGAGTCAGTTGACATGCGAGAGGCCACATTACCGCACACACGCACGCATTATTGTCAGCCAAACCCCTTGCAGCCCACAGTTCCAGGAGCTTATAAATAAAATCGACTTTTGACTGATAGATGAGAAGATAAAGGGTTTGTACATTTACCCTTTCTAGAGGCCAGTTGTATTCTGCTCCTCATCCGTCCGGCCTAATGTACGGAGTTGTTTTGCTCATGAGCGGCCGCCTTCTGCAGTTATTTAATGATGGACGCGTCTGTAGCACAGAGCATATGCGCGCCATATTTCATAGTTGGTGCTTTTGCTCAGTGTATGGGTGGTGTTTGGAAATGTTTGCGTATGTGTCACCAATTGTATTTTGTTGACGGGAGTATTTCAGATGTGTGTGCTTACGCTGCATTAGCAAAGATCTGATAGGGATATATTTTTTAATCCAGAATTGGAAGAGGCCTGACTCCATCCTCAAAATATTAGTTAGTTAGTTTTTTTTTGTTTGTTTTTTTTTTAACGATTCCATCACACACACATATCCCAATTGTGCCACTCCTGGCATGCTGTGTAAAACCGGCCATTAATGCCCCCTCCTCCTTATGACCAATTTCGTCCTAAAATCTACACAAAAATCAGGAGGGAATTGACAGAAAACATTTAAAGGGCCTCATGACAATTAACCATTTAAACCTGATTAAATCTTTTTCTAGCTCATTACCAAAAATAGTTACCGCTATAGCTGTTGAATTTAATATCCATTACATAGCTGCTTTTGTGGTGACGTTTTGGTTAGTCTGTGTTCAAGCAGCCACCCTAAATTAGAACAACCCAATACAGTCATTCTTTTGCTCCCTCGTCTCATCCCGAATTCATGCTCTCTTCATTTTCTGTCTGCCTTTAGTTTGCCGTGAACATGTTTAGAACACTGCCTCCTTCCTCCAATCCCACGGGAGCTGAATTTGATCCCGAGGAGGATGAGCCGACACTTGAAGCGGCGTGGCCACACCTCCAGGTTGTTGCTCCTTTCATTGATTCCAACATTACAGGTTCACTCACTCCATTGTCTGTTGTGTTTGCAAGAGCGCGTCACTATTCAGTACGTAGTGCGAAAAGAAATTGTTAGCTTTTAATTTGAATAATGCACACACAGAAAAGATGCGGTTATGGTTCATGAGCAGCGCATGACATCACACATGTAGTATTTTACTCTCAATTCTGCCCCTTTTCTGCTTCTGTTGCAGCTCGTCTATGAATTTTTCCTTAGGTTTTTAGAATCGCCCGACTTTCAGCCCAACATAGCAAAGAAATACATCGACCAGAAATTTGTTATGCAGGTAAGACGAAGAGAAGCACTTGTCGGTTCAGACAAACGACTTGACACCACTATGGGAAAATCATTCAGTTCAACAAAAACAACCATAAAAAGGTATTTTCAAGGCCTTGTGAGATTATGCATGCTTAATGTGACATGTGTCTTCTCTCTTACAATTGAAGCTTCTAGAACTATTTGACAGTGAAGATCCCAGAGAGCGAGACTTCCTCAAAACGACTCTTCACAGGATCTATGGGAAGTTCCTCGGCCTGAGAGCTTACATCAGAAAACAGATCAATAACATTTTCTATAGGTCAGTGTAGTTTGAGTTATTTTTTTAAAAACTTTTGGGCAATAAGTCAAATGAAAGTGGATACTGTTTCCTCAAATAGTGGCCCCCAATTACATGTAGTAAAAATCATACCGCAAATGGATAAAAACAGGTGGTACCACGATGCGTCAAAGTACTCGAGCATGCGTCACCTTCACAGCAGACGTTACGTCTGTAAAGCAAAAATATTTCAATTCTAGTAGGTGCATTGTGCACCCTTCATGGAACAAAATCTGAAATTTTACCATTGAAACGTTCACTTTTCAAAATTAGAGCTGGGCAAAACGCACGGTACTCTCTGCAGTTGAGTAAATGAATGACACCCCAACCCGGCCACTATATGAGGTAACGAGATTAACAGTGTTGGAATAGCCCCCAAAAAAATTACTTCCCTTGGTTTTTTTTTTTCCAAGGTTTATCTATGAGACAGAACATCACAATGGAATTGCTGAACTACTGGAAATACTTGGAAGGTTTGCTTCATTCTTTTCCACTTCATCACAAACACACCTGCGCAGTCGAATAGAATTCCCTACAAAAGAACTACTTCATCTTCAGTGTGATACCCGCCACCCTATTAAATACCCACCTATTTTCTGTGGCACTTGTGCTCATGAGTGTCTCTGGTTAGCTGGAGCTTATCCCAGTTGACTTTGAACACACATCCAGTTGCATAATTCTAATCGACAGATCCTCATGAGTTGCTTTGCTTGTCTCGCAGCATTATCAATGGATTTGCCTTACCTCTAAAAGAAGAGCACAAGATTTTCCTGTTGAAGGTTTTATTGCCGCTACACAAAGTGAAGTCACTCAGTGTCTACCATCCACAGGTACAGTGTGTGTCTGTTGTCTGTTCGGCAACGGTTTATACTTGGACTCGGTCGTTGTGAAAGTGATTGTCGTGCTTGGGTTGAATGCTGCACTGAAAAAAAATAATTTGAGCAAATGCACTGCAGATGTTAAAATATTAAAATCTGAACTTTTCTCTTTTGCAGCTGGCTTACTGTGTGGTGCAGTTTTTGGAAAAGGACAGCACTCTAACTGAGCCGGTATGTTGAATTGATGTCTTGTTTTCGCATCGTCTAAAACGGCCGATTCTTAACATTATTCTCTGACTCCCCCCCCGCAGGTGGTCATGGCTCTCCTCAAGTACTGGCCCAAAACACACAGTCCCAAGGAGGTGATGTTCCTCAACGAACTAGAGGAGATTCTGGACGTCATAGAGCCATCCGAGTTTGTTAAGGTGCAGGAGCCTCTCTTCCGGCAACTGGCGAAATGCGTGTCCAGCCCGCATTTCCAGGTAACGGACACAATGCGCTCATCCCGGGAAATCCATTCATTAATCTAGCCGCCCCGCTGAGATGCACCGTGTCCTCTCTAGGTGGCAGAGCGAGCGCTGTACTACTGGAATAACGAGTACATCATGAGTCTGATCAGCGACAACGCGGCCAAGATTCTCCCAATTATGTTCCCCGCTCTGTACCGCAACTCCAAGACCCACTGGAACAAGTGAGAAGCATCGCCTTTGCTAGCCGGCCCCCCCGCGTGACACCCGTAGGGAACAATGCGTCACTGAAGCATCGTCAACTGTCACACGGCGAACGCAAGTGTGACAGTACTACTCTTGGGACTACAAAAATCCCCCGGCTATTTGCAGGGGATAGGGACCAAGCCCCTGCAAAGAAATACAACAAGATACACATACTAAAAATGAAAATGTATCACAAACTATGATCCCAAAACATAATGTCATTTGAAAATGTTGCGTATAACATTCTAGTTAAAAATGAATGGATTGCAGATTAATTGGGGTGGGGGGGTGTGAATGGGGGAATCCCCCTTCCAAGATGACCAGGCTGAAATGGTTGCCCAGTGGTCAACATTTAACACGTTATAAAATAAATGACAGTAAAAGCAAATGTATGTGTTGTTTTGTTTCCTTTCGAGGATAAATAAAAAGTAACTCATAATTGCGAAGACCTTTAAAGGGGGTAAGGAAATAACACCCGTTAGTTCCTGAAGCGAAATTTTCAAAATTGTTTGTGGTAGAAATGCCTAATTGCATAGGGATTGATTGATTGATTTTTTTCATTGAACAAGTCGGGATGTAATGAATCCAATTGTTTGAATACAGCATACATCTTTATGTAACCCTCCAAACGCTGATAAATGTGACGATTGAGCGTCTGTGTACGCGCACAAACGAAAGACATTTATCTGCTCTCGGGCTCTACTCTTAATACAAGTGTGCGACCCGGGTTTCGGGCTCATAACTTCTCGCTAAGCAAACCTTTGCTACAAGTTAAGTAAGCCAATACGTTTGTAGTGTGCACCGCCGAATACAAAAGCAACTCGATGGCCATCTCCTCGGTTGCCGTCCAGATGACAGACTTGCCGACGCTATTATAGCAAATTCTCAATTGTCCTGCGTTTGTCTGCAGGACCATCCACGGTCTCATCTACAACGCTCTGAAGCTGTTCATGGAGATGAATCAGAAGCTCTTTGACGACTGCACACAGCAATTCCGAGCCGAGAAAAACAAGTGGGCATCACACGCGGCGTCATTTCTCTTCGAGGCCCTTTGAGTTATGAACCGATGATGTCATAATAATGCGGAAATGTTTGGCCCAATAGGGAGAAGGCCAAATCGAAGGAGCGTGAAGAAGCGTGGATCAGAATCGAGAACCTCGCCAAGTCGAATCCACAGGTGAGCGACGTGTCTTCGCCATGATTTCCTTTTGAAGGCCGTTTTCACGCTGCACTTGGATCGGGGTCGCGAACGTGAACGAGAGCGCCCCTCTGCAAGCCTGCCCATATTCGGAAATGCTTGCTTAGCAGCCTACAAAGAAATGCCAAAGAAGCTTTTCTCGCTGGTTCCGACAAGAAGTGGACGGCATCTCAGCAATATGGATGTCGCTATTGTCCAGAAGCTCGCTACGCCGCATTTCAAACTTTGACGAAATAGCAATCTGAAATCTGGAGGCACCGTGACGCAGCTCTTGAGGTGAACCTTTTTTAAACTTGAGGCGTGTCGCACTGAACGCCGCCCCCCGCCTTGCGCTTTTGCCGCGTCTCGGCATGGCACCCGGCCCTCGCGCCGACGCAATCCATCCACAATGAATATCTTTGACGGCGCGTTTGCAAAGTGCAGTGCGAAACGGCCTTCCGTACATGGTGTGGCTTTTCAAAATAAAAGTCACGTTGAGGATAGAGGGATGAGCACCCCCCTTTTTTTTTTGGTTACTGAAAGGCAAACAAAATTGAGGGGAAGAATTGTCAAGGTTTTAGAAATAAATGAAATCCTTTCAACAGAAACTGGAAAGGTTTCGTTCACGTGTGACACTTTGACATATTAAAAAAAATATAAATGTACTGTATTTTATATCAATAAATTGTATTTGTTCATCGCACATCAGCTTCTGTTTAAAGATACTGTATGTGAAGTAACAAAAACATATCGGTCATATATTCCACTCGCTTTATTGATTTCCACAGCTACAAGTTTGTGACAAACGCTCGAGTTAATCTAAAAAAGTCCTCTAAGGTGCATACGAACCCAGATCCAATGGTTTTGGCGCTTACTTTGCCCCTTTGAGCTAAATTGTTGGTACTTGTTTGCAAACCAGATACATTTCCAAGTAAGGGTCTTGTGTTTGAATCTCAAAATGAAGCTTGGTAGTTTGTGCACAACTTCTTGATTATTCGTTCTTCTCTGCATGCCATTCAACATCTTTTCTCCACCCTGACCCACTGCCCTTTTTTTTTTGTTTGTTTTGTTGTTGTCGTCCCCACCCTCCTTCTTTTGGACTCAGTTCTCTGTGCTTGTTGATCCCTCTGACTTCAATAGTCCAGTAGCAATGGAGACGGATGTTCCTTTGATAGAAGATGTTCAGAGGTTAAAAAAGACAGTTGAGGAAGGCGCGACTCAGGTAAACCTGGCTTCTCTCTGTCTCAATTTATCTGTCCCTTGTTAAATTCTTTCAGTTTTGATTCCCCCACACACCAAGACATGCACCCTGTGGAAATGTATTGATTTTTATTTCATTTTTTTTTAACTCATTCACTCCCAACGATGTTTTTAAACGTCTTTTCAGACTTGGTCCAGAATTGGCTGGTACTGAATGAGTTAATAAAGGACCAAAGGCTTTTGTATGCACACTTGCATCAAATGTGGTTGTGTCTGAATTTGGCCCTTTTTATAGAGCAGGGTGTCTCATGATCTCTGGTGATGTAAAACATTTATTTGAAACTTTTTGTGGTTATCCCATCTTGCAATTTGAGTGTTTCCTCAAGGGCATTGAATCGATCACGGCTCAACTGTTCAGATTATGTTTCACCTCTCATCTGAGCTGGCTTCATCAGTTCATGCTCAAACACGAATATGGGGGTCACTCTAGTCAGCTCGAGTCTTTATCTTCAAATGAGCCTCATTTTGAATTCAGTCAGGGGTTGGGCGAGTCCCCGTTTGCTGCTTTCCCGCTGTATAGTACTGCACTGGTTCTGATTGCCTCAGTTCGAGCTGATGGGATTCCATTTCAAGATGACACTACGAAGCATTAAAATTGTTTGTTGCAACAACGTGCAGACAAATAGTGGAAGGAGAACTTGGGTTTCCAAGGGGGTGGAATATTTCTGGAAGGTTTTTGGTCTGTTTCCATTTGACTTGGCTGAGGAATTGAAGCCTAAATATATGCTTTGTTTTGCCATAAGAAGCAAAAAAAAGGATCCTCCGGCACGCTTCTGATGCCCTATCTGCATTTTTGCCAAAGTCCTTTTTGGCAATTGGCTCGTCATATTGGACTGCCCTCGGAACAATTATGCAATACGTTTTCCCCTAATTACATTCAGATTCCTGATTAAGAACCGTTTAATTTTGTTTATTCCAGTGAAGTTTCCAACTTTGAAAATTCCCAGAATTTTGCAAGCCTCATGAGCGCGAAGGACTGTGTTTGCTCTGGCAAGCATTGCACGAGTCTTGACATTTTTTCTATGATCATAGCTTTCTGCTTCTGATGGACATCTAAAAATGTACATTTTCCAAAATGGCCGACAAGAGGACAGGCCTCACAACACTGTTTTGTTTGATGGTTTCTTTTTTTTTTTTTTTTTTTTTGGAGTTAAACCTTCAATCAAGTATTTAATCTACAAACCATGAACATTTCGGGGAAAAAAGCAATCAGGTTAGCACTCCTTACTTTTTGACTGGCCCTCGTATTTATGGCCTAGAAGTATTTTTCATACAAATATTTACATTGATGATGACTTGCGGCCTAAGAGTCGGCTGGTGAGAGACGATTACGCAAATTTTGGACAAATGCTGGTTGGGGGGGGAACAGTGTATCAAGGGTCCAATGTTGGGATTTATGCTGTCCAGGGCTTGAAGAGATTTTCCTCACTGTCAAATCAATGATGGAATTTTCAAGGACTGCGCTTGCTGCAGTCTTCTCGTTTGACCGAGTAGCTCAGCAGGAGGATAAGACGACTCACTCAATCAGACTTGTCTCCGTGTCACAGCTGCAGCACGGCCAGTGGAAGGATCGGCCCATGGTGCGGCGCAAGTCTGAGTTGCCTCAGGACATCTACACCACAAAAGCCTTGGAGACCCACCGCAGAGCTGAAGACATGTTGACCACCCGCGATGGACTCTAGATCCACCCACCTAACTGCCCATCCATGGCCATGTACACCCCTCATCCTTCCACCCCCCCCCTTTTTTTTTTTACCTCCATGTCCTTAGATGTCGTCCATTCCGGCTGACTCTTTGAGTGGTGCAGCACATTGGGCCTGTGACCAGTACAGAAGTTCCGTATTCACGTTCCTCAGATTTCTGCTTTCTCAGGTTCTTTTGTTTTTGTTTGGAGAAGGACGTCCATCCGTGTCCATGTGTCTTTTAGCCCATGGAGTTGTTTCCGTGTCGACTGACCTGTTCCTCCCACCACTCTGTCGCTGGAACCCAGAAACAAAACAACTGAGGATACGGCGACAGTTCTCATATTCTTTCTGGGGATGTGGAGCTGCAGGAACGCAGCGCGTAATGGATTTTTGTTCTCCAACACACGGAAGACGAAGATCAAAGACAATGTTTTGTTGTCGTTAATTTTTCTTTTCTGTCTTTTAACGGACATCTTGTCAGTGCCAAGACTGTGGTGTGTTGTTAATCTCAGATTCAAACAGGGGCACCTGCCTTTGGTTTTGGTCATTAGTGGATTTTTTTTGTTGTTGTTTCTTTTTAGTGTAGCACACTTAACGACCAAACTCAGGCCTGTCAGTCGCCTTGCAATGTCCAGGTAGGCAGCGAAGAAAGATGACGTTGTCCTGTGGACATCCGTCACTTTCCATTTCTTTATTTCATGTGCCATTTCCCTGTTATGTATGCTTGCTTTCTTGTGTTCACAGGCAAAGTTTGAAAACCAGACGGCTGTCATGCCCACTCAGTTCACACACACAATGGTACTGCTGAATGTGACTCCAGATCCCTATAAACTTGGGCAAGAGTTAAAAATATCCAGAATTGATTGGTAAAAAGCTCCTAATTTATGATTAAAATCAAGCTCAAGTAACCTAGCTAGGTTTAGAGGCACTTAATACAAAAATAGAAATACCAAAAAATCCCCTACGTCAAGCATGTTTGGTCTACCAATGTCGGTCCATCAGAGAATGAGTACTTGTTGTTTCGACTAACGCATCGAGCTTGTTCTGATTTCTTCAAATTATTGTGCTAGTTGTCCCGTCCCTGCAGGTGAACTAGTTTGGCCACCCCGGCCCAAAAACCAGCCGGTGTCACACAGATGCTGAACAGTGAACTGACATTGTAACTTGGCTTGTTTTACTGTACTAATACTGTATTTGCTTGAATGCAAAAAGTTGTAAATTCAAAAAGTACCATGTTAAACATGTACCTTTTACTCCGGAGGAATGCCATTCAACCAAACTTGATTTCTTGTTTCTTAAAAGAAAATTAACCCATGCTTGCTGGGACATGATCTTTTATGGGTTTTATGAGTTATTTTAGTGCACACAAAAAGGTCCTTTGGATAAAGAGAGATGAATAAAAATGTATTTGGTGGCTTGTCTTTTCGCAGATCTTTTCATTTTATTTCCAAAACATAACTTAAGTGTCCTTTTGTATGTGACCTGTACTATATGATTCATTTAATATTGTATATATGATTTACCTTGTTTCATGTAGTGTTATATATCTAGATGAATTTTGTACAAATTTGTCCTGTACAGAATAAAACCTCCATAGCAAGTGAAAACGTAAATCTGGCACATCTTATTTTATTCCGACCGGCCCTCAATTTGCTTAGCAGGATGGTTTTGAAGAGAGTGCATATTTTTGCTGTTAAATCCATGTTCATGTGTTCCAATCTCTGTTTAGGAGTGTGCAACTATATTGAATGAATAAAGACCGAATTTGAATATATATTTTTAACCATGCATCCATGTTGGCTTTACTTGACTGTAATTTAAATGCCAAATCTTCCATAATACACCGAACAGCTTGATTTGTAAACATTGATCTTTGTAATGACTAGTTACAAGCACAAGAGGGAGCCACAGGTTTTGGATAGAACAAAAGCTGGTCCACACAATGGTCAGTAACATTTTACATCGGTTAAAAAAAAGGGGTTTCAAACGACTCAACTAAGTAACTAACTAAAATACAAGTTGTCTAACAAATGTCTCCGAAATTAACCACTGTAAATCGCCCCAAATTTTGGGACGGCGGTGAACACAAGTGGCTGTAGCTGTCAACCGCCTCACAGTCTATGGGTCCCGAGTTTGAATCTTGGCTCAGGCCTCGTTTGGAGTTCGAATGTTGTCCGCATGATTTTTGTGGGGTTTTCCTGTCACTTTGAATGCTTGTCTACATGTGCTCCGCGATCGACTGGCGACAATTTCAGGGTTTAACTCGCCCTTCGCCCAAAGTCTCCCTCTCTCACATGAGGGCCCGTAGAAAATGGATGGAAGATAATTAAACTTGCCAAGTAACATTTTACAAAACACTGGAAGTGAAGTCAAAACATTTTCTTTGCAATTGTTTATTTATGTATTTCCTTGGGGTCAGTGCACATTAATCAATACATGAATAAACAGTGTAAATGCGCCAGACTTAGCATAAATGCTAGTACGTGTCTGCCCCATTAGCTAATTTAAACTGAAATTCTGATTCATAGTGATTTTGTGGAATAAGAATTAAGATGAGTAATCCATCCGCTAGAGCTATCCAAGGAGGCTGACATTTTATGCAGCATCGCCACCTGCTGCTGACTGAAATTGACATCAAAGTACCCACGGGCTTGCATTGCGAACATCGCTGCTCACCTATTTTCTGGATTTGGTCACATGATGTTCACAATGTAACAAATGAGGAGAAGGCTGGTAGAAAACAAATGACTGGAACAGCTACTTGTACTTAATGGTACCCCTTGTTGAGATGTACTTTTTAGTTTCTGATAAATTCATTTTCCTTAAAGGACCAAAAATAGAAAAAAGGAGGAAAATCCAACCTTTAATTCATGTGTGTTTATCGAGTAGGGGGCGGGGGCAGGGGGAATCCCACATTAAGAAATCATTTACATCAAACCATGTGTGCCACAATAATTAGCACCCCTGATGGTAATACATTGTACAACTCTAACAAATGGCACTCTTTAATGTTTCGCAAGAGGGGGGCTGGCAACCGATTCAGGGTGTCCCCCGCCTACTGCCCGAAGACAGCTGGGATAGGCTCCAGCACCCCCCGCGACCCTAGTGAGGATCAAGCGGTTCGGAAAATGGATGGATGGATGGAAGATGGGAGAATACAGAAAGTAGGATCTTCTTTCATTCCTCAATTTGTGCGATCTCTTGAAATCATGTAGCCCCCTGTGTCCTCTGCTCTGCACTCTCCTCTTTAGCTCACGTTGCAGGTTTTCAGTGGGGTTGAGGTCTGGGGACTGATATAGCCATGGGAGAACCTTGAGACTGTAGTACACAACTATTAAAAACTTTGATTTTCAAGTCAAAACTGAGTACTTGGAGAGGAACAGCAAATTGCAATGACCGGTACATTGACGTTCAGTGATGTTGCCATAAGACATCATGGTATGGTTATGAATTTTATTATTTGCATGCTAATGTAACTCCCTCTCACTCTTTTGTAATATACTCCACTTCCTGCGTGCTGTTTTTATTTTTGCTTCACTGTCGTTGAAGTACTTGTGTAACAGTTGGCTGCACTAGCTTATCTCCCACTGCTGTGACTGTATTAAAATCGTCACAGGGGGAACATTGCAGCCGATTGCGGATCGGATGGCGGGGGCGTGATTTAAGGGGAAATGGACATTTGGTGTTTCCCAAAGAAGTTTTTGTCCTGAGCTGACACGGATGTGACAGACGGAAGACGGGATGTGGCTTTAAAGTGACGCGTTTTAGTCGTTTCACCTCAAAAAAACTCAATTTTGTCAGAGGGAACATATCCTCAGGTCACCTGTAGTGATATAATTGGTGGACGAGCCTAACAACATTACAGTTTGGACTTTTGGACAGTGTTTGTGAAATAAATGAATTGCAATTTTGGTGACGCCATTTACATTTTAAGTGAGCCAAATGTGGTTCCTCTGGCTCCAGATCACGTAACCTGACAGAGGATGGATCAGTCGTTACCCCGTGAAGTTACCATGTCAGTCTCATAGCTTTCCCCAAGATTAGAAATACAAGGTTGATTTTGAAAAGCAGGTTCTTGGCAAACGTCTGCTTTAATGAGATTGCAAAGCATCTCCTTGGCCCGTCGATGCAGTTGTGCGTCAGTGCCAAGCCTGCCTCACGTGCCCTTACCTGGCCGCCTGGACGTAAAGGCGGCATGGAGCCAACAGTGACAGGCCGCCTGTTGGTGCAGCTTTCCTCCTTTGGTTATATTCCTGGCTGGAGACCAAAATGTAATGGCATGTAAATGTATTCACCCTCCCACATTTGTGGATTTAGGCCTGTCTGGGGAAATGGAAGCCAAAAAACGCCTCTCGTGACTTGGTGTCTTCAAGAACTCCATCCATTAATTTTCTTTGGGTGAGAGCCAGGGTACTCCCTACACTGGTTGCCAGTCAGTCACACAAATAGACGAACAGCCATTCACATCAATGGGCATTTTAGAGTCTTTAATAAACCAAACGTGTTTGTGTTTGGAATGTGGAAGCAGGTCAGAGTACCCTGAAAAACACACACACACACACACTCACACACACACACACATAAAGTCCACCGCTGAGAATCAGGAAGCAAGAAAATTGTGAGGCAGATCTGCTGTTGTACTCAAGAACTGTTTCAGCTATTACGCAGTACCAACACTACAAAAAACCTGACCTCGATGGACAACAAATGTCTCAAAATATCTATTTTGAGTCAGTAATGGCTTGATTAAACCGTGTTTTGTTATTGTAATATTATTTGCGGTGAATAGACTGTATCATAAGACATGGAATACAGATTAATTCACGACTACTCCGAAAAGTATTAACTGGATATTTATGGCTGGTGTGTGTACAGTACTTTTCAGTCCACTTGGGATACGTGTACGACAAAAACATAAATACATCACAAATTCGCAGGATTTATCTTTTATCTGTGGGTAATGAGTAGGGTGGGTGGGGGGTCTGATTTTGCCACCAATAGTGAATATCCAGTGTTGGTTTCGTTTTGGTCTCCTAATTCCCCGCAGTGCTGAATTTGTTACATGCACTGGTGGCGCGCCTCTTTCACCTCAGACGCCCTCAGTTGAGGAGACGTTCAACGCAGTCCCGCCGTAACTCGACAGGGGGCAGTGTCACTCCGCACGGAGAGGTGCAGAGGGCAGCTGAGGTGAGGAGGAGACGAGCCGACTTGGTCGCAGTGACAAGCCCAAAATCTCGCCGCAGCTGCAGCAGGGTAATCTAATCAGCAGTTTTCACCAGCTCTCGCTTCGTTTTCTACTATCTTTATATTTCATTGACAATTCTTTCAGGAGCTTTCCACATTTATGTATTTACGCATGCATGTACGTGTGTGTGTTAAAAGGTGCGCAATGCTGGCCAGAATACGGAAGAATGTTAGTACAATGACAGGGTCCTCGGTGACGACAGTTTCGTTCCTACGGCAATGATGTCACCCGAGTGTGTACATAAGTGTTGTGTTTTTAACTACCATTCGCTAATGATTGTATAAATCATACTTTCAGTAACGATTTGTGGCGGGGGTTAGGAGTGAGACCGATAGCGAATTTGAGCAAATTGATTCTCCCCTGAAAGTGATTATTAATATTAATATTATATGAATGGGCTCTCACTTGTTTGCGTCACGTACTGTGTTGGTAGTTTCTCTTGTGACAGTAGTGAACCTGCTTTCACACTTAGATGACACTTTAGACCGTTACTGAAATATGTACAGCTAATAGAGGTTTTCCGCTGATACAGTTCACATAACATAGTAAGTTAAAATGATGCGGTTGTTTTGCCACCATTATCTTCCCCAACACATAGGAAGACCACAGTTCTTGAGCTAACGATGTGCACATTTGTCACTTGTACAAATTTGTATTTAATACCCAAGACTTGCATGTTGCACAAGAATCGAGCTAGCAATGTACAAAAATATCCAACATGCTGCACTAATGACTATACGGCACGCTCGCCTCCCACACGCAAGCTGTTTTGCTGACTGGTCCCATTGGGTTCATGTCCCCCCCTTCGCCCTGCCCTTCTCGTATGGCTTCTATGCTACCACACATGCTCCATACTTGACCCCTCATATACCCCCCCCCCCCCCCCCCCCATCATCACCAGGAGTAGAGAGAGCACTGTGTTGTGCAATGCGGACGCTTTGGCTTGTGTGTGAATATTCGTTATTTAAAGGAATATAATCATTTCCAGAAGTTGAACCTTATTTTCTGTTAGCAAGTCAATGGCATTATACATTAACATAAGCATTAGCAGTGGCTGCATCATTCCGTGGGCATGTTTTTCAGTGGTAGGAACTGGGAGACTAGTTAGGATTGAAGGAAAGATGAATGCACCGAGGTACGGAGATGTCTTGGATGACAATCTGCTTAAGAGTGTGCAGGGGTAAAAACTGAGTCGAAGGTTTTAGCTTCCAATTTGACAATGTCCCTCAGGAGCGTCTTTTTTTTTGTCGTAATCGTGCATTGTCTTTTGAAAACATTTTTCACCTCATCACATTCTCATTGACTGTAATCGCTGGAGTGCTGGCGATGGGACGGAGATGTGAGAGGTTGTCCTCTGTCAAAGATGTCGATGACTGGAACATGAGTTTGTTGACACCGCTCGTGAAAGTCAAGCAGGCCTCTGTGGCGTCGCGGTCGGGCGAATTCATAAATGCATCCGTCGAGTGTGAAATAGTTGTGGTTGCATCGATCAGCGGTGGTCTGTAAGTGTGAGTTGAATGAAGGGGATGCCATCGCTAACCTCACTGTTATTATGCTTGCTTGGCTATCGACCACATCAAACGTAGTGGGAATGATCTTACGTCTGTCCATCTTTAAAATTCGTCATAAATCTCTTTTATTTTTGGCTTTTGTCTCGGTATGAGACTCGCCATTGTTTGTGTTTTATCGTGTTTACGGCTTTCTTTTTTAATGTCAGATTTTTACTTCATGTACAGCTTAATATGCAGCTTTAAATAAAGTTGAGTTGAGAAAAGCAAACAGTATTTCCGTCAGTATTTTATTGGAGAATCCCTATTGTCATTCATAAGGCTTGTTTTCATGTTCCAGTACTGTCTGTCTCTGTGGTCAGGCCCACAAACGAGCAGAGCTTATTTTTATTTATTTATTTTTTCGGTTCGTCATCTTGCCTGTGATTCTTAACTTACTGAACCGCAGAGGTCAGATGACTTAAACCCATTTTGGTTAACCATCCATTATTCCTTAAAGCAGACCAGGCTGTTGATTTTTTGAAACATTGAAATGACTGTAACTGTAACTATGGACAACTGCATCTATTTTTTATTTTTTTTGTAGTTTGATTTTGGTTAATTCCTTTCGGAATAGGGGCCGAAAAAACCTGCCCTTCAACCTCTTTGAATTCCTCGACATTCGTGCTGGTGGTAAACCGCATTGTAAAACCATAATTACCGTTTAAAAGAGCAAGCATATATCAAATAAAAGTTCAACCGACGTCGTTCTGAAAGATGCTTTGTTGTGTACTGCGCTAGAATTGGCCAGTCTACCGTTCTGGGGGTGCAGGCCAATCGTCAATTGTCGAACGAATGCAAAACATTAAGTCCACCATCTTTAATAAACTCACAACTAGTGTCATATATTAAACTCTACACACAAATAAGTCATCAATGAATCAATGTTAGTGATGTTCTTCCTTCCTTGGTCAATATACTTTCGTCCAGAACTGTCATCGCTCTGCATTCGACATTGCCTCCAAACGCCATTTTCCATCTTTCTGAATTTGATATTCTTAGGACATCCAAAATTTAAAGAACGGTGTGCCCGTCGTCTTCGTTGTGTGCGACATCCAGGGCCATGTGTACACTCTGAAAGAAAGATGTGTTGTCGTGCTGCAGAATTCAAATTAAGATCGCAGCAGAAAAGCGACGTCTCGGTGCAATGGAGCCATCAGCAGAACAGCGGGGGTATTGGACCGACATTCACTCTAATTATAAATCAGCATCTTGCTGCTCAGCCTGCTTAGAGTGTGCGCTCTCTCTCTCTCTCTCTCTCTCTGTCTGTCTGTCTCTCGCCCACATCTACCCACAGCCAAATACTTGAGTTCATCCGAGGTAAATCTGCACTGGGCAAATAATCACCGCCACAGGGGGAAATCCAAGATTCCGAAAAGTTCCTCGGGGCGTAAAGGAGGTCTGTCGCACCACAGACACATTATCTACCGTTAAATTACAACCTTCAGAAAGCTCTCGTTGCAATTTAATGGTCACATTTTGGCGAAGCCTTGAATTCAAATGCGATCAGCGTCCCAGAGAGCTAAACCAAACAGAAGTCGTGACCAAACTTTTTTGAGCGTCAAAAACACAAAAAAAAAAAACACTGTATGGTTCGGATTGGTAAGCCCTGAAAAGAAGAGTATTTATTCCACATGGCGGATAGACAGACAGGAACAATATAAAAACGACGTCATCACAACAGCGGGCCCTTGTGTCGCTCGCCAAGGAATTCCAGATGAAGGTACACTGCCAACTATACATTCAGGATGTGTACAAAGCCGCTTCTGTTCCGATACAGTTCATTCCGAGGAGACGGACCACACCATGAGCGCTAAGTCTCCTCCGCAGAGTCTTGTCAACATTATCTTTCTTACTCAATCCTTTGAGATGCGGAGGTCTCCTACGGTGGGATCACAGTAGTGAAGGATTTGGCCGAGATTTGACGAGTCACCAGAAGATAAAAGAAACACCCACAAAAAACAACAACAAAAAGGTTTGCCCACAGATTAAAACAGTTTAGTATCAATTGCACATGGAAGATAATAATCATCTTTTTAAAGAGGCAACCGATGCCCCAGCCACTTCGGCTCGCTGCTTTCCGTGCGAGTTCCTCACCCTCCCTCTCAACTCTGTCGCGATCAACAAGCCGGTCACACGGATTGACCATTAAACCACGACAGTCGGGCGCAGTAATCACATGTTGGTCAACCTCACTCTCATAACAAAGCCGTACCAGCTGGACTTCATGTCAACCAGTACTCCAAAAGGCTTGTTCAACTGTTATTTTTTTCGGGTGGATTTCTGGTACGCTCGGCCAGACTTGAGTGCAGACAGCCTGTGTTCAATTCGTACCCAGTCACGAGATGAATGCGAGTGCCGGTGTTTATCCGTAAATGTGCCCTGCGATTGAGTGCGAAGCGGACCAGGATAGGGATAGTCCTGGGATAGCCTCCAGCTCAGCTCAAAACCTCGTGAGGATCAGCAGTCTTGAAAATGGGCGACGCAAGCACTCCCCACCCGTGTTACTAATGGGGGGTGGAGGGGGTACGTTCAATTGCCTGTCTTCCGTGGAGAAAGCGTGGCTTCAGTTCCCACTCCGGGGACATTGTGATTGTGAGCGTCAATGGTTGTTGTCTCGAAATGTGGCCCGTGGCCGACTGCCAACCGTTCCAGGGTAGAGACGGAACAAGGTTAGATATGAGCGACGCGCCACACTGAACAGAATAAGCAGCATCGAAAAAAAGGATAGATCGACTTGTCTGTCTCGTTTGAACAAAAGAATGCTTCAGAATTAAAGTAACATTCAACAACCGATCGAAAATTTTGTTGCAAGCTATTCACCGTAACCGTTTCATGCACCCTGTAACCTCGTCACACAATCAGCTGTCCACTGTAGTAACCGCTGTCCCTTAAAGGGTTAAATGACTTGCACGCTCAAGTAATGGCAATTGGAATATGAATTCGGCAGCAAAATCCATAGTTTTTTTGGGGGGGGTTTCCAACCGCCGTCTCAGCGGGCGGCCATTTGCCACTTTCTGTCGACTAAAAATGACATCATAGTTGCTCAAGGCTCAGGTCACAACCAATATGACCAAACTCAGAAAACAGGCGGGCTGCCCTTGAGATGCTGAGATCTAAAAATACATAAATAAATACATTTTTAAAAAACGGCTCAATTGTGCCACTTAATTCCTATTTCACAAACATTTAACAAACTAGTGGGGCCGCATAATACATATTTTTGTAAAAAAAAAAAAAAAAAAAGAGGTGACTTCCCCTTTAACTTAAGTAATATACTTTCATAATCTGGAAGGGTTCAGAGCAGACATTACTGCCCTAAATTACTCTTTCTGGACCCTGCGACCTTCAACCTGCTGTCCTCCTGCAGCCCGTCTGTCTCTGCATGTGAATATGGATCTAAGCAGGGGTTCCTTCTCGTCTTTACATATAGAGATTTACCATTGATTAATTTTCCCGTCTCATCCTGTGCAGTTGTGGTGGTATTAACGGGGGGGCTACGTCATGTTCTTAACCGGTGCATTAGGTGGCATTGACCTTTAGGTGCAAGGAAAGCAGGTCCTAATACCTCGGCAATCTGACGATGGATACCTATGTCGGATGAAAGCTTTCTTACAATAAGACGTGTCAACATATATGGACTCATTGATTCTCAAATTCATTAACAACCATTTTCAAACCCCAGTCAGCGTTGAGGGCCGTCGTTCAACTTGATATTGTCCAAATTCTCTGATTTCACATTCTCAACAGTAATTATTCCCTGATTGCTGTCGTCCTTCATGAAAACAGACTCATTATATTTGGTTTTTAATCTGCGCGGTTAATTGCAACAAATGCCAATTAGCATCCTTGGGCGGGGACATGTAAATTTGTCGATAAAAACACGTACAGAGTGTGCTTCATCATCTGTGTTCCTCGTTTAGTGAGGTCAAGGCACATCTTTTATTTTTGGCACATCTCGCAGCACACCATCCAAAAAACAAAAACAAACAAAAAACCGTCATCAAAAGTCGATACACAGGCCAATGATGTCACCTCTGTCATGTAATGGAGGAACATTTCATTGTTCCACTTGTCACTTTGTCTTGGATAGATGGACAAAGCCACGTAATTTGTTCAAAGTAATACAGTAATCGTTTCCAGCCCAATTAAAGAGCCTCTCAAGTGATTTCACATATTTGTTTCTAAATTTGTTATTTATGTTTGAAGATCATTGCTGGGCAATTGCTAAGACTGAGTGCAATGGAGTACTCAATTGTGGAGTTATAGTTGAACTGTGTTTCAATATTTTAGCTTACCTGATTGTTTATTTTATTTTTTCCTGGTGGGGGGTTTGGCTAAAACAGTGCCAATGAACCACTTGGGCTTCATCATGAGTCACGTCACAACCGCTGGTCACACTGGTTCAGTGATCTCAAGTGGAAAAAATTCATAGACAACCTTCTTTTGAAACATCTCTTCAATTTTGACGCTCAACATCATTTTCTCTTCAATCATCAACTGTACCTGCCTGAGGTGTTATTTAACAGCAAAAAAAAAAAAGTTGGTTTGTGTGAAATCCTCTTGCTTTGCCTTCAGGGTCATCCGGCACCACACCCTGAGGTGAAATGAGTCCAGATGAGTGTGGGGGCCCGACATTGTGGTGGTTTGGCTTAGGAAGGATTTAAACACTACTACTTAACAGCTCTTAACCTCAATGACCCCTTCTGGAACTAATACAAATCCTGTTGTGCTGCTCGAGAATTACATTAAGCTCTTGATTTGAAACCCAGTCCGGCCGGGGAAGCACATGGACCGCAGTGGTTTCAATGGATTTATTATTATTATTATTTTTTGTCATCAAGTTAAATATTTGATTCCGATGCTAATGGTTTTGGGTGAACTTGCCGGGAGATGGACTGACTACATTTCAGAAACCATTAGGAAGCTTATAGAAGGGTTTTTATACGAAACTGCACAGAGAATCTGCCAGAGGTCCCCCATGACTTCTGTCCTTTTGTGGCATCCGTCCTTTTTGCTTCCGGTAAAACTCCACGATCATGTTGATTACTTATAAAGCACTGCATGACCTGGCCCCCAAAGTTGCAGTCCATTCCTGAGCGCCTTGTCCCTCTTTTCATTTCACGACCACGCTGACACAAAGCGTACATCAAAAGGCGACCGCGCATTTTTGTATCATCAAGCCTTTCCGTCGACCTCACTTCGTCTTCCCTTGTTCTGTTTTTACTCCGGTTGACTTCTGTTTGTATCGTTTGCGAGCGCGCAGACTTTGCCTGCATGTTCATGCGCTTTATTAAGTCGGTCTTTCTCGAATTGCGTATCGGAATGCGTCTGTGAAGCGCTTTCTCACTGTGGGTTGTAACAAGTGCTGGATAAACAAACGCTTCCTTCCTCACATACGAGTCTTCCTCCATACCATCATTTTTTTCTTTTAAACGTGATTACGAGGCAACGTCTTTTACATGAGTGGAGACGCTATGAGAATATTTGAAGAACATTCAAGGCGGACAATTTTATCCAAGCAAGAAATCGAATAAAATGTAATCAGCATGGAATAGTCCCCCGTGAATATCTTGTTGATTTTGTTCGGTCTGGGAAAAGAAGGCGGCCGTGGTCCTTAATGGCAATCAGGTTTCAAGGGTGCACACTAGATCAGCTCCCATTTGTTGGCACAGCAGGAGATGTCGGGAGAATGCGTGTAATTGCGAGACAAAATGAATAGATAACTTGAAGCACAGTGAAGGAATCGGCCAAAAAGCAGCCTTGTGCATACCCCCCCCCCCCAAAAAAAATCCAAACCGTTTCAGCCAAACTGGAGTGAGTCATCATGCTGTCTAAGGTTCTTCCAGTAAAAGTTCCAAGTTTCTAGGAAATACTTCCCTTCATATAGTTGTCGGCTGCCACAAATCACAACATCATGTCCAATCCATATTTTTTTTTTTCCAACAAAAACCTCTCTGTTGCCGGGCAGTTTTCACCTCACAGTAAAAGTGATTCGTCATTAATGATCCTTTCATGTTTCATTTACCGCGAGCCATTTAGCGGGCACCCTTCGGTGTGAAAGAAGGATGTCCACAAAAAAAAAAAAAAGCGAATGACAAACAAATGCCTCCTTAAACTCTCCTATTAAGTAGGTCAGCTGTTGCAAATGAATTAGGGGACTTCTTTATTTCGCCTTCCTCTCATTTGATGTTTGATTTTGCGCGGGTTGCGACCGTGGTTTCGCGCTCACAAAACAGCTCTTCGGGTGATTAGACCCAGGAGCTCGCACTCCGGCTGATATTCTAAAGAAAGAGGGCGGGCGGAAAGCTGTTTTAGGTTAGCCATCCCCCCAATTTCCATGAGGATACAGTAGATCATAGAAAGTTTAAGCAACCCGCAGGGAATTGTTAATGCAACACAAATGGGAGGTATCTGGTAGGGGGGGCCATTTTCCCCCTCAAATTGCATTAAATAACAATGAAACTGACGTTCATGCGTTTTGAGCATTATCAAGGTAAATCAATGTAATCGTAATAAAGGCTGAGAAAGCTAGCTAACAATTAAGGATGCCCGCTCCCATGCCGAGCACATCCGAGCCCCCTACATACGTCCCACTTCTCATTACATGCCTCCCATTATGTTCGGGGCCACCTCTCCCCCGGGCCCGTAGCCTTTTAGCTATTTAAGTGTCAAGACAATTACCACGGAAGAGCTGCCATGTCTCTGATGAACTCTTTCTCTTAGCGATTTTCTTCGCCTCTGATGTGTTACTCCATACGGGGATCCACCACCGGCCCGAAAATCTTTTCATGATGGTTCCTCCATAGCCATGGTAAACTGTGAGAACATTTCCACCAGTCATGTTGTGTTCAAGACCGGTCCTTGTCCCAATATCGGTCTCGGACCACTTTTGGACAAGTTTTGATGTCAGAATTATTTGTTGGAATTATTTAATATTGAACGAGGTCTTAAGTTAGGACTTTGGTGAAATAAAAATGGAAAAAGAAATGTATTCTAAAGATCAACAGGCGGATTGGCACAGAGTCCGCATGCCTATGGTCTTTCTTGGTGCAAAAAAAAAAAAAAAGGAGTGACCCTAAAGGCGAAGCTCTTGATTCACTTGTCAGTCTCCATTCTCACGCTCAGCTATGGTCATAAGCTGTGGGTTGTAACTGGAAAAAAACAAGGTCATGGAAACAAGCGGGCAAAATTTGTTTCATCTGCACGGTGTCCACTAGGGTTGATTTTAGGAAAAGGGTGAATTGCGATTTTTCTGACAGATTTCCATTCAATACACGATGTTCCTGAAATCAAGCTTCGGTGCAAGATTCACTCTGTACAGTAACATGGTAGAAAATTACATTCTGCCATCAAAACCTTAATAAGGAAGTCAACTCAAAACATTTCTTGACAATCCTACGTATGTTCTGTGCACCTCCACTTGTCGAAACAGGGCATTCAGATTAATTAATATTGCGTTTGTGGAATATGAATCAGGAAGCAAAATCCACCCATTTTTTTTAGCCATCTCAGATGGCGGCCATTTTGCCACTTGATGTCAGCTGAAACTGACATCACAGTTGCTGTGGTAATGACCACTCACGGCTCAGTTTGCAAATGTCATGTGACTCAACTCAGAAAACCGTGATTGGTCATAACATGAGCCCCCGAGCAACTGTGATGTCATTATCAGGCACGCCAAGGCAAAATGGCCGCCTCCTGAGATGGCTGCTTAATTCATATTCCCCAAACCAGTATTAATCTGAATGCCATGTTTAGACTTCCGTTTTAAAAGCTATATCTTTCATAATGCGCTGAAGGAGGCAGTTTGAGGGAGGCAGTCTTTTTTCAAGGTTTTTCTAAATTATTATGTAATAGTACGTGGAAAAATATTTTTAAGCTATTATTCAGTAGTTGTCAAAGCTCTGCAAATAGCATTGCTGATATTAGAAATATTTCACCATAAGCTCCTGTCATGTCTTAAGTCAGACGTAAGCGATTCATTTTCACTTTTTGAGTTTGTTGAAAGTATCAATACTGATCTCATCTCAGAGTGTTTCGGTCAACACGTGCTGTCGTGTCATATTTT
Source organism: Hippocampus guttulatus (assembly GCF_054856545.1). Lineage (NCBI taxonomy): Eukaryota > Metazoa > Chordata > Actinopteri > Syngnathiformes > Syngnathidae > Hippocampus > Hippocampus guttulatus. The sequence continues at coordinate 11,980,947 of NC_141273.1, forward strand.
TGAATTGCTATCTCGGGAAGAATTAATTTCGGTGCAGTTGTGCTGAGTCTCGGTCCACTCGCAAATCACCCCTGGATGCAGTTCAGGACAAAAGACGCAAACTAGGTTGAAAGTGACGTTCAAAATTTTGAGAATAGAATCAATCGGTTTGTAACTTTGGCTCACTTTTAACGAATTGTGGCGTGATTGCATTGCTACTGCAGTTGGTTTGATCAAATCTCACTACCATCAACTTCAGTGTCCACAAAACAAGCAAATTGAGACTGCTTGGAAAGGTGGTGTCACGTGTGAACAACTGCACGCTTCAAAGACACAGGCTTGTTAAAATGGCAATCGAAAGTGTCAGGAAATCCCGTGTATTGATATAAATGGTCCAGTCGGGTTAGGACTAGTTTGGTTACAACAGACTTTTGGTGTGATTGCCCTGTTAGTACTGTTCATTTGGGCAAGTGTGAACTCCTGGTTTGGACCAAACAAACGAACCGAGAGCGCTGCTAAGAGAGATGGTCTCTGTGAACTGTGGCGCAGTGCGGTTCATCTCACTTAAATGGACAGGGCCGAGGACATGAATGTTGTTAACGATGAACGCACACCTGCAAATTCTATTTATTTAGTCAGTCTTGGTCTTGACTTCGTTTTATGTGCTCTCAACTGCAACACTGTAGTCTGGCTTGATGCTTTATCCTCACTGAGATATTGCAGAACTTGTTTCTGATGCTGTGAGGTTTTTTTTTTCGAAACGCACCCATCTTCTTTCCTGTCTGCTGCCTTCCAAAATAAGTGTGGCTCATCCCGAGGCAGTCAGTGTGAGAGCGTGTCCTCATCTGAACTTCGGCTAGAGATGAAACGCCGAATACGCAGCTGCCTCCCCTCTGTATCGTTCTGCTCAGCATTAGCTCGCTCGGCTCTATCGGGATCCCCCCACCACCCCCTAGCCCCCCCCCCCCACCCACCCCTTTGCTTGCTCACAGAATGTCAACAAGTTAGGACTGTTGACATCGACGAGTTGGACTTGAAATATGTGAGCGGAATTCCATTTGGAATCCACAGCAGGGACACACACGTATGCAGATTCAGATTTGCACCCCCGCCCAAAAAACAAAAAAATACTTCCTTGCGAAATGAAAGCCGCACTGATGATAGGAACGTTAAAAAAAAAAGAGAGGAAAAAAAAGGAGGCTTTAGCTGAGCATCAGGAGCAAGGAACCCAAAATACTGCATTGCGTCACAGCGATAAATCCCAGTGATGCTGCAAGGACGTGGCGACATCACATCTTGACACTTACTACTCCTGATTTCAATCTAAAACAAGGACGGGGGACATCAACGGTCATCCCCTATAAGCCAGAAGCAAAATCTGAATTATCACACATCATCACATTGTCATTTGCTGATTTTTGCCTCCAAATTCTCCTCAAGGAAAAAAAAAAAGACTTTGGACCAGATTTTCCTCATTAGTTGACATCCAAGGGATACTGTGTCTTCACCATCTGCTCATTTGGACTCAAAAGATGCATCAGCAAAAGTAGAAAATTAAACAAATGGAAAGTGGACAACCACAAGGTCTTGTCATGTGGGATTGTCCTCAAAAAGGGGGAATACTGTTTGGTTGGATGAATGACGGCTGTGGAGGATTTTCCAACAGGCGATGACAAGGACATTCATGAATATTGCATCATGTAACGAGAAGTCCACTGTACAGTGTCGATGAGGCGCATTGGAAGTTTTAATTAACCCTTTCATGCCCCCTGTAACCTGATAACATGATAAACTGTCCACTGCAGTAACCGCTGTCCCTGAAAGGGTTAAAAAAATTGATTTGCAGAATTGATTTTAAATATTGATCAATGTGAAATCTGTTCCGAAAATAATAGTCAACTTCAATTTGTTCGCATATCGGTGTCGTTTTTCCTCATAGGCAAGAAAGCAGTCAAACACCCCCCAAAAAAAGGTGCTCAGCTCTGCTTTTAATCTTCACGCAACGCCATGCTAACGACTTTAAAGGATTGTGACGAGAGAATTTCCCCCTGAATTACCTCAAGGACTTTTTTTTCTCCACTGTACATCAATAGAATGAGATCCCAGAAAACATTGAAATTGACAAATGCAAGCAATTAAATGCAAACTCAATACTCGCTGTCTGCCTAAGCAACAAACCATTAGCGGTATATGAGCTATTGTCGTTTTGCGCAATCACAAACCAGTGTAGACTCGCACAACTTCGATCCATCCATCCATCCATCCATTTTCTGATCCGCTTTATCCTCACGTGGGTCGCTGGCGTGCTGGAGCCTATCCCAGCCTTCTTTGGGCAGTAGGCGGGGGACACCCTGAACGGGTTGCTGCACAACTTCTCGTTTGACGTTATGAATGACATTCAACTTAATTTATGAGAATTCGACATCCTACAACTGGCCCTGAAACAAAGATAGGACTGTTTAGTGTTACATGACCTTGGTTGAACTGACTTTTCCTCATCAAAAAAGAAGGAAACTGCTGTAAATGAGAGAAGCAGTTTGTTTGGATTGCATTACGTTTCACCCGGTGGTGCGCCAGACCACCCAAACCTACTCAGGATGTTTGGCAAACTTGAGTACTTTCACGCTCGAAATGTTGATTTTTCTAATAGGTCAAACCAAACATGTCCTCATATTTTTGGGTAGCTTTTAAACCCTTACGAGTACTGTAGATGAATCTCCTCGTCACATAATATATGAAATCAAAACTTCATTCAGCACACACACATGTTCCATAGCACAAAAACAAAAAAAAATAAAGCAAGAACAAAACACAGCCCCAGCAACTTTGTGAGGTGTCAAAATGTATTTTTGAAAATTCCAGTTCCGTGTCAAGTTTTTTTGTTTTGTTTTTTTCTGTCGTGAACAAAAGTTTACCATCGACTTTGTTTTCAGTTATGTTTTGGGGCTGCTTTGCTTGCTGACATGTCCAAACCAAAAAACAGGGTCTCAGCCACGCGTCATCATGCATCCTCTCCCTCGACAGTATAACGAACCAAAATACAACGCTAAATAATCCAGGACCGGCCACGAACCAAACATTGGACTATTCTGAAGAACCCCGATCTAAAAATCCTTTAGAATGCCTTTGGAACAGACTCAAAAATAGCCGTCAAAACCGAAGATGGCTGCAACAGTTTACTTTCTAGGAATGGGCCAAAATATCTGAGCGCTGGTGCGCAAGTCTCATTGAGAGTTACGAAAATCATTTTGCCTCAGTTACGTTCGAGCACAAAAATTGGCAAATAGGTTAGTTAGAAATGTTTCCATTCAAGTTATTTCAGTGTCTGATTGCCAACAATTTTCCCATGTGTGGCAATGCAGTGTTGCGATGCTCCATTAATACCGAGAAAACGTTTTGACTGAAAATCAAACTTCCTCTCTCCTTTAACTTTCATTTTGAGGAGGCCAGATCGACTTCCGTTACAGTTGCTGGGTTATCCATCACCACACAAAACGCAAAATATCGGATCATTTGTTTGATCTTCTACACCTCATGGTTCCTTGTTGCTCTCTCTTTAAATTTTCCTCGCAGTCAGCTCCAACACACGGGCTGCTATGTAGGTAGGCGCTAACTCCATAAAAAAAAAAGAAAATGGTCTCACCTCCTCCACAATCACGGAAATATAGATGAGCAAATTGAAAGTAAACTTGTGTGCACTTGTTATGTAACCGGTCCATCGGGATGCTATGATTTGTACTAAAAGTTTCTGGGTGCTGTGTAGGAGGCTGAGGAGGTCGACAACATCTTTTAGTAGATTGAAACTCAACCTTGCAAGCATTCATCTTTTTTTTTTTTTCTTCCATGAAAGACACATTGTGAGATTCTCGGAACTGCGGTTATTGTTGGTCGATGGGTCATTGTGAGTTTGTTTGGCTCCTCTGCCAAGGGAGTTTACGTTGTTATCTTGCCAAAGTGCAAGTGAAGGTAAGATGTGTCGCATCGTCTGTCTGTTGCGTGTTAATCTGCCATATTTGCTTCTCGCCGTCTCATGGTCACAAATCAGCACAGGCGCACTTGATAGTCATTCTGTACGGAGGTTAAGTTATCATGACGATGAAATGCCTCCCTCAAATAGATGCCTGACTTTTTCTCCGTTGGAGAAGTAAACATTTGTAGAAACTTGAAACATCCAAATTGTTCACACGCCGAAATTAAAGATTTGCCGTTTGCTGTCATTTGAATCCTGTTGCTCACCAAAACAGCAGCACTTAGAAAGAACCTAAAGGTCGAGATCATGATGGCATCATCGTGTAATCAAAATGATTAATACTGCCCCCCGCCCCCAAAAAGACAAACACCCACAATTTTTTTTCAAATAGTGAAACTAAAAAAATAAAAATATGTCGGAATCTGCTTGGAAACATTGGATTATTAACGATTGCGACACAGAATGTCGCTGGATTGAATTAAATTATACTTGTAACGTCTTATTTGGCGGAGCTGATCAATGACATCATTAGCAAATCATAACATGAAAACCAACCTCCAATTTTGCAGTTGCCTACAGCGATAGACTAAATATGTGTTGAGCTAATCCAGCCGATCAGATCTGTGGAAAGTCTAGCTCTGCTAATGACAGTGTGTGTAATAAGTGGTTACGTAATATTAAATTAGGGTTGTCACAAATGAATCTTCATAGAATTGATTATCCAATCGATTATTACATTAATTACTCAAGTAACCGACCCAGGCTATGAGCTGTGCTAAGCTAGGTTAGCTTGATAGGCTTGAATGCGCAATGAGCGGTCACGACAATTCGGTGAAAAGACGCTTGGATGCCAAGAAGGAGCGATGGGGCGTACTGTGACGAAGATTACGTTTGTTCAGAGTTATTTTGTGAAAATAACAATTTAAAGCTTGTATCGAGCTATGGATTGTAGCATCCACCGAGCAGCCTCTGAAGTAGCCAGCTCATCGTCACGCAGCTCACATTTCAAGTCTCAAAGCTCCATTAGCTCTGCTTTGAAGTTATCCGTAAAACCATATTTTTTTAATTCAATTTTCAGTCTAAAACAACCACAAACCTGATGCATCATTTAGCTTTCTAGCTTTGTTGCTGGAAGAGTTCATCTGTCAGCAATAAATGTCTGTGCAGAAACATGAACGTGGCCAAACTTTGTTTCTGGGTGTTGCAAATATGGGTTTGTTTGTTTTTTGTTTTTTTTAATGATTCAAAACAGTTTTGAGGCATGCGTCTTTGTCACGACCAATTTTTGTTTTGCACACAACTGAGTTGATCGATTCCCCCCCCCCCCCCCCAGCCTATAGTGAATAAATATACTGTGTGTGTGTGTGTGTGTTTCTGATCCGCTCTATCCTCACAAGGGTTGCGGGGTGTGCTGGAGCCTATCCCAGCTGTCGTCGGGCAGGAGGCAGGGGACACCCTGAACCGGTTGCCAGCCAATCACAGGGCACACAGAGATTAACAAACATCCATGCTCACACTCACTCACACCTAGCGATCATTTTTTGAGTGTTCAATCATCCTGCCATGCATGTTTTTGGAATGTGGGAGGAAACCGCAGTACCCAGCATCCCCCGCGACACTTGTGAGAATAAAGCGGTTCAGAAAATGCATGGATGGATGGATAGGTGGTTCATGACAGTCGTTTTGATGATGTATACTGCATGTTAACCAGACCTCAGCTGTTTACACTCACATTACAAACAGCATTTAGTCTGTCTTCAGCAGAGGCCAAAACATGAGCTAGTTGTGGACTAAATCTTTCCTCTTGTTTTGCAATTTTGACTTTTATATGTGTCATTGTTGTGAAGTTGGCAGACTTCACATTAACACTCTGTCATATCACTCAAATATCACTCCATAAAACGGTTCAATTTATTTCTTAAGCAGTACATAGACAGATTGCTAACTGAATCATATTGCGAAGTGAAGGTCCAATAATTGCTTTCATTAATTGCTAACATTAGCCAAAACTGTCCCACCCTGTCATTGTCCGCCCTGTCAGCAAGCTCACGTATTTTGCTGTTTGCATGTACATTGTTTGCTTGCAGCACATATTAACCCTTTCATGCCCCCTGTAACCTGATTGTAACCGTATTGGCGTTTGTCGCATGCGTCTTCATCGGCCCCAAGTATCTTCACAAAGTTATGTGCACCGCTGCCTACGTTGGGCTCAGCGACGTGACTTATTTGTCAATTTTGGTTTATGTAATTATTTGTTTGACAAATACACAGAAGCACAATCTGCTGGTCTGTGGTGAGTCGTTTCCTCTTGTAAGCGCCGAGCATACATACTTGTTGACCTTCAGCTTCAGTCTTAGCAGTGTATGCAAGTGTGACTTTTTGCTCTAAATACAGCCGGCATGAGGCCACGCAGCAGACTGCCTGAGAAGACGCACCAGTTGGCGTGAAGTTGTCTCCCATAGTAGAGTTCACAAGTTGTACTGGCGTCGGGTACTTGCTAGAGACATTACTTAAATTTAAATTTAAAAAAAAAACACACAAATTCATACTAATTTGCGCAACACATTCTTCTTTGAATTTAAATTGTAACGGGCTTCTTTCTTGTCTGCAAGCATCTGAACATCAACTCATTTGTGTCCCAGCTATCTCTGCTATGTCAGAGCCTCCACAAAAGAAAAAAAAAAAAATATCCGTCTACTTATCGCTCTGAAAGCATCATCCAAAACACCTCGCCCATAGCCCATTAGCAGCCGACTTTCACTCAACTGTTGCCAACCATATTGTTCTAATTGGATTTCGTTTCAAGGAAATTCTTCCCAGTTCGTAACATGCCAAGCATTCTAAATCATGTTTACGTTAAACAGAAATAACGATGACACTAGACTGAGTCACGAAGCTACGAATTTGACATAAACATTTAAGATATTTTTAAAAAAAAAAGACAAAAGAAAGGAATAATGCGCATGAACAAAAAGTATGGTGGGTGGAAAGTAAAAAAAACCCCCACTAAACTGTTAAATTCAAGTAGAATAAATTGTAAACTGGTAAGGGGCTGGATCTTTTTGTTGCTCCCCTAGCCCTTTTTCTGGCCACAACATCTTTCATTCCCACACAAGAAGCCACTTTTCCACGAGTTGATTTTCAGAGCTTCTCAGCCTGGTTGTGAATTTTTATGTTTCTTTCTCCCTGCCACTTTTCCACACGCACACTAGCGATGCTGGCCACATTCTTTGGCTAGAAAGGGCCCCCTTTTGGATCAGGATGGCTGACGTTTGAGCAAATTTCTCTAATGTCTGAAAATCTTTTTCTTGAAGACGCCTAGCTGCCATTTTGTTCATGATTATATTATCATTTCATGACTTGAACGAACACGTCATCAAAGAGCTCTTTCGATTTGACTCCCAAACAATGTACTGTAATTCCAGATTGTTCCGTAAAGGAGTTAAATGAGTCTGTTTATTGTAAAAACACTGACATATTCGCTCGAAACATAACTTGTGTTGTAACAGTGATACATTACAATAAAATTTATCACAATGTCATACGTGTTGATATAGTCTTCTGTTTTTGGCATATAAAGTCCGGGATCTGAACAGTATCATGTCTGATGATTGATGCTGCCCAGCAGAACCATCATGAAAGGAATTTATTATGAGGATAATTAACCAAGTCAGAAACGGTCAGGAATGCAGGAGATGAAATTCGCCAGCTGCCAAAAATATTCCCATGTTAACAGAGAACAACGCTGTCCCAAATTCTGTTCAACCTCAAGACCAAAAGAGTGCTGAAAAGGTGTGCTGACATGGAATGTGCCTATCTTTCCCGCCATCAAATACTTTGCTTCATTTTTGCTGTTCAAATTTTTCGGCTCTTGCTCTCATCCAGTTGAGATTGCCAACCCGTAACTGCATCTTGGTTCTTCCTGGAAGGGAGGAGATTGTTTCCTTTGCTGCTTTGGCCAAATTCTCTCCGTTCTTAGGCACTCAATTTCACATGGTAACATTGCTGATCATATTTGACCGCGAATTGGTAACCAAAACAGCAGCATGGAAAACATGTCATCCAGGAGTGCTTGCGCTCGCCCGGTAGATTGCAGACTAGGCCCAAGTTGAAAATGAGTTGTATTTTGGGGGGGGACAACAAAAATGCTTAATTCTCATCACAGAAAGTTGTGCTTTATGCGGTCTCGGTGCCGACAGCCTTTCGCATAGGTGTCAAACTCAAGTCCCGGGGGCCAAATATGGCCCGCCACATAATTTTATGTGGACTGCGAAAGCCAATCAAACATGTCAACTTCCATGACGCTTCCTAAAATCTGTACCAAAATTTAAAATGATCACATGTAATAAATGAGAGCTTTTGTCAGCATTTTCTTGCTACCAAACCCCTCATTATGGTCACTTAAATAGTTGAAGAAATGATTATTCTTGACTTCTTCATATGTTTTCACAGTCAGAATGGCCCCTCAAGGTAAATGGCAACTACAATTTGGCCCGTGACAAAAACTAGTTGGACACGCCTGGCCTATCATGTCAAAAATGTACTCACTAGGTCACTCGCGAAGTAACAGTCACCAAATATAACAAAACAACAACAATAACAAACAGGCACAGGCAGCGTGGTGAAATAAAAACAATGTGGGGCGTTCATTGTGGTCTGAGTCGGGACCGAACCAAAAAGGAAATTTTCTGAGGGCTGCAGTGCCTTGCATACTGCTGTTGAATTGTCAAATAAGATTGTGCCGGCAACATAATAACACAACCACCGGTCGCCAGATTGATGAGCGACGCTCAAACAAAGTACGCAGGGCAACAATTCGTGTCCTTTCTGAAGCTATCATCATGGCTATTGCTCATCGTCATCCAGGCCACCCCGCGCGCTTTCGCTCAAATCGCGTTCAGCCTCACCGCATCGTGACGCTGGCACTGCTTTACTTGATCGTTTGCAACTCTATTTGAACCCTTTCGGGGACAGAGGTTACTATAGTGGACAGCTTATCAGGTTATCGGGTTACAGGGTGCATGAAAGGGTAAAACTCGCTCTATCAAGATGCAAAATCAGCGACCGCACTTTGTCTTGGGTTTGATAAATCACATTTTGTGTGCTAAATGAAACCAATTTGAAAAATGAATTGTCTGACAATTTAGCATTTCGAGATTGTGGTTGCCCCCAGTTAGTAGATGGGCTCCCACGTGTGTTTGCGTGCACAATCAAGTTCGCGCCTCCTTTTGATTCAATCAGTGAATCGGGACGAAATGAATGGAAAATGCCTTTTATGTGAACGCAGCCCAAAAGTCATTCGTGTGTCTGAGACCGTTCCAAATCAAGAGTGCATTGAAAAATTGTCCCTGAATGTTTGAAAATGATATTTTGCAATCCCACAAAAAAAAAAAAAAAGTTAAAAGGCCCCATTGATAAACTAACCGCATGTTTCAAGTAGCATCTGCATGAACCTTCTCGGCTTTTCTCTTCGCCTGACTGAGTCAGACATTTTGGGTCTTGCCTCACTCGCTTCCCAAACGCTGCCAGTTGACGTTTGGAGCAGCGTTTCAGCAGTACCCCGCAGAGACAACTCAAGGCAGTAAAACACACCCTATTAAACACTGTTGAGTGCACAATGACCTCATGAGGACAGCGGAGCTTTGATTTCCCCCTCTTTAATTTTTTGGTAAACAAGTAAACCTCACATTGATTAACCTTTTACATTCTTCAAAAGGCAGAACCCTTCCCAGCAATGCTCACACCAAATGCTTTCTGGTTCTTCACATGAACACTGGCATGTACTCTGTAATCCAAGACGCAATACATTTCGAACGGACTACGAGACTTTCTGCAATTGTAATTTCCAAAAATATGCAGTGTATACTGTACAAATATTTGATCATAATGAAATAGCATTAAAAACGATCATAAACGGCTTCTGGCTACGACTGAAAATGAATTTAACATTCAACAAAATTTGAAGTGAATAAATCTAGAATTGTAACAGCTACAAAAAAAAAAAAAAATTACGGCACTTGACCAAAAAAAAAAAAAAAACAGTTCAAAGTCATCCCGAATTGAATAAAATTAGAAAGAGACTACGATGTCTTAAAATGATAATTAATGCAAAACTTTAACATTACTCAGATAAGGTAAACAAATGAAATGTCAAAATCTTAGCTATATTTAATAATAAATAAATAAATAACAAGAACATTCTAAACAAGAAACCATCATTCACATTTGACTGTTTACCATGACTGTACTCCCATAAATGAGTTAACCTGTCAAAAAATGGTGTCACACATGTAAAAACAACAGTCAGCCAATTCGGAATTGAAAATGTGTGGTTCACTTTGGTTGAAAAAAAACCCCTGAAATACAGTATGAACAAATATATAAGCCAGGATTTAAAAAAGAAAACGAAAAAAAACATTTTGGAGCATTTGCTTGTGTTAGCTTGGCAGCTATGATCACACCAGGCATTAGTTTTATCATTTAAAACGATGTATCAAAAAATTGAGCCACCTAAACTGTTTGACATTTTGTTTGTGTTGGGACCAAAAAGGATTGTCTATCAAAATGTGTTGTTTGTTTTGAAAAAATAATAACAATAAGAAGGTGAAGATTCAACCTACCGTGCTCCTTTTCGCTTTGCTCCAGACTTTTTTTTGCCCCCTCTCTTGTTTCAAAAATTCCAAATTCTTTATGTGGTTGAAACGACTGAGAACTCATCAAATACAACAACTCTGACAATTACGACGACTATTACTGCATGATATATTTCCGTTAACATATTTCATTCATCGCCAGACGTCACCCCAGCAAACCACTAACACCTTTAAAAACAGAATGACAATAAGCAAGTCAAGCACGAAAACACTGCGAATGTATAAACGATCAATTTGACGAGTCAAAGAAAACACTGAAAAAAAATACACTGAGAAAATGAAACTTCTCGACTTCATATTTTCATGCCACGCATTTATATTTTGATAGTTGGCTCACAAAATGACAATATAAACTCCGTTTGACAAAACAAAACATGCAGTCGGTTGACGTGAACTTGATCCTTCCTCCTTTTGAGGGTATAGATTTCAGTTCACATTATGAATGTGATTCAAACCATCAAGAACAAAAATGTGATTCCGACTATTCTACTGCCTCAAAGTGGCGCATGCGGTTCATTTCGATCACTTAGCTTACCAAATATGGCTCTCTCCCCTGCTAAATGAGCAGTGACATTATAAAGATTCATGAGCTGATGCAAATACGCTACGAAAGGATTGTTTAGTCACACGGACAGTCTCCCTTCAAAACTATCGCATACAAAGTGACAGCATTGCTCGATAGATCACTGAATTTTTCTGGGGGGTGGGGGGGGGGCAGAAATACAACAAAAACAGACATAACGGCAAAAATGAAACGGAGTGTGTGTCTGCGCGGATGTGTGTGGGTGGGTGTGTGTGTGTGTGTGTGTGTGTGTGTGTGTGTGTGTGTGTTTGCTGCGCTCACTCACCCTGTCTTGCCACCATCTGTCCCGAGGACTGGCATCAATGAGTGTACAGACGGGCGCACACTAATAAGCTCAAACAGGCCTCAGTGGGGAGAAGTCACATGAGGACACCCTCCGACAGGCGCACTATCACCATGACTGGAGGAGTTCAAATAAGGCCACAGACTTCTTGAGACGCTAACTTGTGCGAGCACTCACCAGTAACCCCGAGAGACCAGACAATAGTGGCCCAGAAACAGAAGGTAGGGGAGTACGATCTGTCTGAGATACATCCAGTCTGGTTAAATGTAAGCTCAGGAGAAAACCGTGGGCGACGCAGACAAATATCGCCACGTTTCCTAATATAGCAGCCATCCCTCGAATAAACTCCATCACGCAGCACTACTCAGTGTTGTGTGCGTCTGTGGTTAGTCTTCCACGGAGCTATGTAAACGTATTTGTTCCGCCCAGTCTGACTTGTTTCTTGCCACTTCGCCGCATTAGCCCATAATAGTCCATCTTTGAGACATAAACGGTCACATACCAACATCAATGTTGAAAGTTGTACCAGTAGTTGACTGTTGGCGCCCCGGTGGTCCAGTCGTTAGCGCATCGACCTCACAGTGCAGACCTCATGGGTTCGATCCGGCTATGGCCTTCCCTGTGTGGCGTTTTTTTATGTGCTACCCGGGCCTGCGTGGCTTTTCTCCGGGTACTCCGGTTTCCTCCCACATTCTAAAAACATGTATGCGTATTAATGGAACACTCTAAATTGTCCTTAGGTGTGAATGTGAGCGCAGATGGTTGTTCGTCTCCGTGTGCCTTGCAATTGGCTGGCAACCGGTTCAGGGTGTCCCCCGCTTACTGCCCGAAGACAGCTGGGATAGGCTCCAGCAACCCCCACGACCCTTGTGAGGATAAAGCGGATCGGAAAATGGATGATGGATAGTTGACTGTTTTCATCAAAAGAATTCCTTTCTTCATTGATACTGTCATGAGTTGTTGTTGAGCCCCATGTGTCGGCCATGAAACATTTAGCCCCCCCCCCCCCAAAAAAAAGAACACATGCATTGTCACTACTGTTCATGCTGCGATCGGTTGAGCTGGGGTTTTTTTTGTCTGTTTGTTTGTTTTTTTTTTTTTGTTTTTTTTTGCTTTATCACTCACTGAAATGTCCAACAATACTTTGAGCGCGATGTGACTAGCGAGATGAAACCGATTATTCTAACATGTTAGTGCATCCATCATTGGCAGGCAAGTTGCGGAGAAATAAACAACCCACGAGCAACTGTTATTTGCCTCATTCCAGTTGAGCGTAAACACTAGTGCTCTTTGATTTCGACGGGGGCGTGGAAGGTGAAGTCCGGGATTCTTATCTGCTCTTCTTTTCTGTTGTAGGTGGGAGACTTGAAAGAACCGAAGGCAGAAATTGAAATTAGTTATATTATCTGTTTTGCCAGGTCGTTGTTGAGATATTTCATCAGTTGTGGTTTCTGGAACCCCGCCACGTCAATAAGTAAGCACCCAAAAGAAAAAAAAAAAGAAAGCTCCCTTCCCAGATCTGCATTGTCCTCACATGAACCCACAAGCCGCTGCCAAGAACTCCAGGAAAGTTTATAGGAGGTAAAAGTAAGAAGGTTAGAGAATACGCCTCTCGGTGTTCACAGCCGCGGCAACAAAAGAGTAATTCCTCAAAGCGAATTTGGTCACAGCAGGTGGCAACTCCCCCCCCCCCCTCCTATTTTCTTGTGAGAAGGCAAAAGACGGTTTAGATGATAGAGATGCATCTGATGCGGGAGGGGGCGATGAAGCCGAGAGAGCGGGAAAACGGCCTGCAAGGGATGGAGGAGCAAACACAGTATGTTCAAAAGGTCCCCCCCCCCCCCAAAAAAAGCAACAAATGTGGATGTCTGAGTGGGGTTGGGGTGTGGGGGTGTGTGTTCTGGTCAGCTGTTGGTTAGATTATAGTTGACTTTCCCAGCCTGAAGGAGCGTTTCTCCTTCTGTCTGAAATGTCCTTTTTTTTTTTTAAACAAACTGAATAATATTATTTCTCTTGGGACTGTCATGTTAGTTATGAAAGCTTCTTAAACCGAGCAGTCGTAAGAAAATGTTGTCCATTGTAGGAGACTGGTCTGTCTTGTTAAATGTTATTTATTCCTTTGTTGTGGATTTACAACAGCCCCCCCCCCCCCCCCCCGAATTTATTTTGTGATTTCCTCACTCGATTTTCTGTTCTGGTGGATTATTTTCGATTTTCTTCGGTGTCATTGAAGGTATCATTAATTTACGTTTTTCGGAGGCGGTCTTTGAACGTCTCTCGAGTTGAAGGCACGGAGACGGAGAAGTTACATGCCTGTATTAGTTGAGATACGTTCTAAAAACCAACACCACAGCTCTCCTTTTTCGGAGCTGCAACATCATTATATCACAGTCCAGCACCTCCAAGGTGGAGTTTTATGTCCAAAAGATACTGTTGGTTGTCTTGCTATGAGAAAATCCATAACCTAGGCCGATTCTTTACGACTGAATTTTGATCGGCGACTAAATGAGGAAAATGCCGGTTGGACTCCCGCCGTCTGCTGTCTGAGTCATGGCGCAGACAATTTACATCTTTCCCGCGGGTCTGCGTTCTACCCGGCAGTCAAATGTGACATGGATTTACTGTAACTGAAGATTATGGCGTAACCAATCAACCATGTGCTGGCTCGACCCGGAATGCTTGTGTTAAAGAAAAAAAAAGCAATTGCCCTTGATCCAGTTATGACTAACGTGTCTGTCCAGATGTGAAGACGCAGACGCTGAACAGACAGACATCTCCTGTGTTACCTGAATCTATGGGGTCATGGTACAGTGTACACGACGTTCTCAGGATGTCAACTTCATCGATATGAAACACGGATAGATTTTTTTTGGGGGGGGGGGGTATTCAGCTGCTCAAACATCTTAAACACAACCGAGTTATTTAGGACAGTAGGTTCAGGCACATGAAAGGGGGATATATTTTAGGGTTGAGCTAGGTCATTGGTGTCAAACTCAAGGTCCGGGGGCAAATCTGGCCCCTGACATCCTTTTATGTGGCCCATGAAAGCAAATCATGTGTGCCAACTTGCATGGTCCTTGCTAAAATCTGTCTATTCATCCATCCATCCATCATCTGAACCGCTTTATCCTCATGAGCGTCGCATGCGTGCTGGAGTCTGTCCCAGCCGCCTTCGGGCAGTGGGCAGGGTACACCCTGAACTGGTTGCCAGCCAATCACAGGGCACACATAGACAAACAGCCATCTGCAATGACACTCGCACCTCGGGACCATTTTTTGAGTGTTCAATCAGCCTGCCATGCATGTTTTTGGAATGTGGGAGGAAACCGCAGTACCCGGAGAAAACCCAGGCCCGGGGAGAACATGCAAACTCCACCCATGGAAGGCCGGCATGCTAACCAGTCACCCTAAAATCTGTCAAAATGTCAAAAACAGTTTTTCTTGTCGTCACGATATTTTGAACATTTCCAAATTCCTTGGCAAGAAGTGGAAATGTTTGCGACCATTAAAACTGTTATCGAATGTCCGACAAGCGTCTTTGCGACCGTTTGCGACATTGAACAAGGCCTAACCTCAACTTCACCTACGTTGGCAAATATTCGGTGCTCAGTGAGCTACAGGCTTTAAGAAAATGTCAGGGGAAATCACGTGACATGGTTAAGGGAATCGGACATCTGTTTTTATCAACATAGTTGAAGCTCATAATTTAAATTCCACAATTTGGAGAATGTTCCTGAAAAAGAAAATGCCGAAGACTTTTTTGGAGCTGGAATCCTCATCATACATGATGTCATCATATCACACCAGGCGCCAGCACACCTCATTTCTGCCAGAATTAAAGGATTAATTCTGCATGCGTGCTTTTGAGAGATTTGGTTTTTCCTCACCTCCACTTTCTGTAAGGTCGAAGATGATAAGAGAAGAGGAATACCTAAGCAGAGTTTCTTTGCAGACTTTGTCGTAACACGTTGGTGTTAGTTAGCTCATAAGCAGAGGCCTTGTCGATGGCGTTATATTATGGGATTTTAACCAAAGAAGAATGCTTGTCGCCATATTTTGTCAGGAACGATGTTATCTGCTCACCTCAACCATCAAGAGTCATTCAAGTCCCGAGGGTTCAAATGGTGGATCGCAGCCAATCGTGCACTGCGGTCTGCACTTGTCCTTGGCAGTGGGCACCATGTACCAGATGGTGAGGTGAGGATAGACTCATGTTCCCTCATTGTTACAGGATGTTGCCCCAAGATGCATGTTGTCTTTTTTTGGGGGGTTTTTTTGTTTTTGTTTTTTGCAGTGATGAGTCCCAAGAAGTAGTGACTTTGTGGGTAACTGAAACTGAGGTTCTATACAAGACCACGTCGTCCTCAACTGCACCCGGGCATATTGCTAGCAAGATTTTGAAATTTTATCTCTTGTAGATAAGAAACAGACAGCATAATAATCGATACGGATTTTCACAACTTTCAAATATTATCTTTGAGGATTCTCACCTGAATACAAAGAACATTTATCAGGCCTGGTTGAGACGCACGCACCAAAAATGTACATAATATAAATAATATAAAATGAAAAAAGATGCAGGAACCCGCCATGTCATTCAAGGCGCCCTCTTGAGGTTAAAAATAAAAATACAAAATAGGTAGGATCCCCCCCCAGAAATATTACACATTGTATCTATTTTGCCCAAACATCATGGTGCAGAAGAATCTCTAATTTAAATATATGACTATATTACACTATTTTAGCTTAAAAAAACATGCCCACTACTGTATTACTTTTTCCACGTAAAATATCTGTGTATTATTGTGTTTTTTCTTTTAGTTGTCTCTTTGTTTTTTTTTAACTTTAAAACTCAAGTGTTATTTGCAAATAAAATTATTCCCCCCCTCCCTCCCCCCCTTCAATTCTACACTGATGTTATTGTGCCTTTTTCTAGAAAGTGTCTTTGATTTTTTGAAAAGGTCTTATATATAGTGTAAAATGAAAAAACATCCTCTTGTGGACATGTAATCATGGCGGTCCTAAAACTCGCTAGAAATGGTCAACAAATCAAAATGACTCAGACATAAGAAACAAGAGTGACGAAGAGAAAGTCGTTTCGCCATCGTGAGTCAGGCTTTGACTTGATCATCTGTCTTCACAATCTTGTTTGGGGTTAGTGAGTCATCTTGTCGCACAATAACTCATGTCGAAAAGTGAGCGCAATGCCGTCAATTTTTGTTGACACTTCCTTCAGGCATAACAGTGTGAACCTCTGGCATGTGTGTGTAAAAACTCTTTTGTACTGCACTTGTTGATGTTGGAAAAGCAAACAAACATTAGTAATGGAACACTCATTCTCTCGTGGCTTGTCTGAACTCCCCCCCCCATGTAGTCTTTATTTGTCAATGATATAGTAACCATCTGGCCATAATGAGTGCTCAGTCACTTCAAGTGTAAAATGACACTCACTATGATACTCCCAACTGTTTTGCACATCAAGACGGTTTAACATCATCGCTTTGTGTGACCTTAATAGGGTAAAAACTGCCCGAAACAAATCTTACTAGTGGCCCACTGTGGTGACCTCGATGGGATGAGCCGAAAGTCGTAACAAGAACGCGTAGAGGCTTCCGTCAGTCATTGTTGACGATGGATTCTCGTCTCTTGGTTACCATGCTGGAGATCCTCCTTGGTGACTGCTGAAGCGTCCAATTCTGGAATCACAATCTGCTCTTCAGACAGCTCGTTTTGCTGCTGCAGGAATTATTGTAACGAAAGTTCAGAGAAAAGTTCAGAGTGACCCGTTTTCCTTTCCTTTTAGATAAGAAACAGACAGCATAATAATCGATACGGATTTTCACAACTTTCAAATATTATCTTTGAGGATTCTCACCTGAATACAAAGAACATTTATCAGGCCTGGTTGAGACGCACGCACCAAAAATGTACATAATATAAAATGAAAAAAGATGCAGGAACCCGCCATGTCATTCAAGGCGCCCTCTTGAGGTTAAAAATAAAAATACAAAATAGGTAGGATTCCCCCCCAGAAATATTACACATTGTATCTATTTTGCCCAAACATCATGGTGCAGAAGAATCTCTAATTTAAATATATGACTATATTACACTATTTTAGCTTAAAAAAACATGCCCACTACTGTATTACTTTTTCCACGTAAAATATCTGTGTCCATGTCCAAGGATGTTCTTGGGAATACAAACATATACGATGTCATGTCCTAGCCAGCAGCCGACTGCCTGAGAAAGCAGAACACACTGCGCTCTTCCAGCTGATGTACAGGATGCGTCTTAAGTCCACTTTTTTTTTTGTAGTAATAATGGCGGCCCAGTGGTCGACTGGTTAGTGCGTCGGCCTCAGGGGGCAGAGATGCAGGGTTTGATTCTGGCTCCGGGCCTTCCTGTGGGGAATTTGCATTTCTCCCGTCCCTGTGTGGGTTTTCTCCGGGTATTCCGGTTTTCCTCCCACATTCCAAAAAAAAAAAGTTGTTTTTACAGTAATTTCTTTATTATAAGATAAGATAAGATAAGATAAGAAAACCTTTACTATAATAATAATAATAATAATAATCATCATAATTATGTGTCTTTCTTTAGTATTCCTGATCCCTCTTTGTTCCTGCTCCTGAGCTGTGACTTAAGTGGGAAAGCAATGCCTATGACTAAACTTCTCAGCTCATTATCTGACAACATCGTGCTGTTGGAGTCATGTCCTCAGTGTGAGTCTGGATGACTGTCTCTGTACCTGAGCCTTGATTTAATTAGGAAAAGAATGCCTATGAATGAACTTGCATCGAATAATGTGCACTTTTAGAGTGATTTGCTTAGTGTGACTCTTTCGGACTTTCTATGGCCCATTTCTTATTCATGTGGAGTAGAGCTCGGACTTGCACCAACACTCCACATTCACTATTCATTATCCATTCAAGCGGTGAATCCCGGTTATAGCTAATTGGATTTTTGCCCAAAAAACACATCACAGAACAAAAAAATCCAATTTGATCATGAAGGTCAATGGAGTCCACTTATATTGCACTTTATCGACACCATTTGTTGTCCAAAGCACTTTACCAAGCTTCATTTTCACTTTTTTGAAAAAACATTGGGGTGTACATTGAGGCGCCAATGTAGCCACATCAACCTAGTAAAGGTTTTTTCCTTTTTAGTTTAAAATAACTTAGTTTAACCTCCCCGTATATGTATTAAAGCACACACATTAATTAAACTGAACTCGCTTTCTCTTTGTTTGGCTTCCTGTTCCTGCAGACTCCCCGTTCCTCAGCTGTAAAAAGGGACGGAAATAGTTTAGGTGGGAAGTAACAGTCCTTCAAGAAACCTCTCGGTTCATTGTTTAATCATATCCTGGGTGTGAGTCTGTCGGACTACATGTTCCTGCGGGGAATTCAACAGCCCTTAATTTGTCATTCAAACAATTTTAAATGGGGCGCAAAGCAGGAACAGGTATCCAGGCGATTCTCCTGATCTATGTTCATGCATGCGCTGCAAAATTCTATTTCAGTTGCGAAGTTTCATAACAAATCATCAATCATTTTGGTGGTTCGTTTGGTTTGCGAGTCGCTTCGTGTTTGGGTCTGATTAGTTACAGCCTCTTAAATCACGCCCTCTTACTCTTTTGGCAGCCAATCAGTGTCTCAGCCGGATGAATCATTTAGTCCATTGAGCTCTTCAATGCCAGTGACATGTGCTTATTCATTGCATAACAGAAAATTAAAAAACAAAAAAAAGTTTTTCACAAAAGTTAGTTATGTTTTTGTTCCTTTAATGTGGCACCCAACAATATTTTTACGTATTGTCTTATTTACTTGGACATCTTGTCTTTTTTCATGTTTCTTTTGGTCATACGAATATCAAATGATTCCTGATGTTGGCTTTAAGCTCTTCAAACATGCACAACACCATCTGACTTATTTTAAGGAAACAGTTGTGCCTTCCTGTGTGTGCACGTGTGTGTGTGTGTGTGTGTGTGTAGACAATTTCTTTGAAATGCTAATGTTCTTTTAGTTGACATTCACAAGAAACGCACGCTGAGGATATGAAAGAAGAGAAAAAAAATACATGCTGCTCCAGATTTGTTTTAAACATTTTTTTTTTAACCAACAATAATTAATCGACATGAGCAAAGTACAGCGGAAAGTTGAACTCTTGTGAAGTTTTACATTCTATAAAATAGTTCAAATTTGTGCGCATGTAGGCACGCGTGATTCAATTATGTGGTTTGTGCTTTTTCTTTGGCTTTTTTGGGACATATTCAAAAAAAGAAGGCGTAACCTGAACAAGGACTGTTAAGAGAAGTTGGATGTGAGATGAATATTAACCGCAAGGTAATGTGAAGTCAGCAGACATTCAAAGAAGCAAGACTCAAGCATCCCCGTTGTTAAGTCGACAGCTTTTTTTATTGTTTTTGTGGCTTGCGGTGGTTGCTCGCTTTAGTGCAATCCTGATGTTTTCGTGGGTACAGTGGTGATGCAATCAACTTTTGTTTGCAGCGTGTTCTCACATGGGACAAAATGTCACGTTCATTTATTGCTGTCCTTGCTGTTTTTCATTTCATTGTGTTTTTCCATATATTTTTTTCCGTCAGGGTCAGTATCACTCACTCTGAAATGCGTTTGATGCCCTCATAAGAATCACCGTAGTCCAGCGGTTCCCAACCCCCGGGCCGCAGACCGATACCGGTCCGTGGGTCATTTGATATTTCGGAAGCTGAAAGATATTTTATTTTGAAAAAAAAAACTGATTCTCCGTTACGTTTATCTACAATGTGTCACAAGGCGTGCTTCTCGGTCACGTGATAGGTTACTGCTAAAATGAAACTCAGGAGCTCGCAAAATTAGTAAAAAACAAACATCTTTGAAAAGTATCTTTAGGAAAGAGACAGAAGAGGAGCCGATGACTTTCAATTCAAAGAAGGCTACATTTAATAGACAGTATCAGGATTTCCAACTTAACATACGGATTTATCTCAACAAGAGATTCGTACGCACCGAGCCCACTCTGCATAATATGCGGCGATGGTGAGTCGTATTTTTCATGCACTTTGTATTTGCGGTGTATCTTATTTTGAAGGCACTTTTAAACGTTACCATCGTGACCAGAGAGTGTTGCGGCCAGATAGGACGTTCGTCGTGTCATGATTCGTGTTTATTGTTATGTTTCGAAAATACCACAGTTTTCATGCAGGTCAAATCGTATTATTTTGTTGTATTTTTCCCGCCGTTGTATTCATAAGGCCGCTCCCTGAAAATATTGTCTGACATTAAACCGGTCCGTGGAGCAAAAAAGGTTGGGGACCGCTGCTTTTGTCATCAAGTAGCCTGACATCTTTGAGTGTAAGACATGTGTTGATGACTGAATTGCCCATCAGCGTTCATGTGAGTGCGAGTGGTTTTCCAGTTCAAGTTGTATCCCACCTTGCCAGTAAGGCGGCTGGAATACGCTGCAAGTCACTTGTAAACTGCCAAGTAATTGAGTTTAAAGGAATTGAAAGGGATTACCTGACGAGGTCGCTTGGCTTTGGCGTTTTTTTTCTCGCTCACCATCTTGGGTGGATGGCATTTGACTGTATACATTTGAAAACACACTCCACGGTTGCTCTTAAAATGGTGCACTCTAGTTGTGTCGTCGGATGTTAGAACAATGCCTAGAGAGAAAAAGATCAATGTTTCTTTTGGATAATTAGTCACCTGGGCTGGGAAACAATAAAAAAAAGTGTCATATTATGTCTAAATTAATGACAAGCCGCTTATGTTTTGGACTCATGAGCAAGCTAGCTAGCAAGCGGACGAGTCCAATGTTAGCCTAAAGCTAACGTCTCGAGACAAACCCCGATCGCTGCTATTCGTGTAAGCCATCGGTGTCAAACTCCAATTCTCGAGGGCCGCCTTTCCTGCATGGTTTCCATTTCTTTCTGCTGCAACACGCTTGGATTCAAATGATCAGCTCATCAGCAAGCTCTGAAGGAGTCTGATAAAAGTCCTGATTTGTATGCAAGACTGCCTTTTGCACTGGGAAAAAAAAAAATCACAATATGGGGTGACTTTTGATTGTTCAAACCCTTTGTGGTTGAAGGCTAGAACGGGCATTGAGCATGGATTCGTGAAATATATCAAGGTACTGCGATACAAATTGGTTAAAAACAAACAAACAAACAGACATATGCATGTGTTTTGTACATATTGAAAATGGCATCTTAGTCATAAATCTGGTTAGGAAGTCCTCTGCAGCCCCCCCCCCCCCCATAAACATTTGTGGCCGCCTGCATGATTTAAATTACATGTCTCTGCAAAAGATGTTTGCTTGTTGAAAATACTGTCAAGGCGGCTTAATGGGTCATATTGGACGTATTGTCTCTGCAGGGGGGCGGGGGGGGGGGGGGATCAGCGATGTGCAGCCGACTTTACCCAAATTTAACCCATCAGTGTCGATTGCCGCAGCCTGAAAGTAACAATTCTATGCAACAGATGAAATGTCTCCTTTGAGGTTGATGTCACACATGATGCACGACTGGAGATTTTTTTATTTTATTTTTTTTGGAGTTGGGGGGGGGCGGGGTCACTTTGATGGGTCTCATCATTTGCCCGCATGTTGTCTGGCAGCGGCTCAAAGCAGCGGAGTTGACAGAAGGTAATCCTCGCCATGTGAGGCCTCGGCCCCGCTGTGCAGGAGGCGGGGTGTGCATCATTGAGACCTGTGGCTGCTATAAAAAGAGGAGAAGTTGCAAGTCACCCAACTTGAAGCCGGCACACATTTTTTTAGGGGGGGTTGGCGGGAGGGGTGGGGCTGGGCGCATGATGAACACCATGAAGGCCGTCAAGAACGCGCTGGTGTGCCTGGTGCTTCTGCCCCGCTTCCTGCTGGCCGCTCTCATGTTTTGGCTCCTCGACTTTCTGTGCATCCGGAGGAGGTTTTTCCTCCGGATGAAAGAGCGGGAGGAGAGCGACACCATGGACCCTCCTCTGTGCATCTCCGACTCCAACCGCTTTTTCACGCTGGACTCCCTCAAGGCGGTGTGGCACGGACACAAGCTGGACCTCCTCAAGGCGGCGCACCTCGGCCGCGGCGCGCCCAACACGGAGGTGGTGCGGCTGGAGGACGAGCGGCGCGGGCGCATCCTGGACTTCGCCCGCGAGAGGAGACCGCTCATCCTCAACTTCGGCAGCTGCACTTGACCCCCCTTCATGGCGCGCCTCAAGGCGTTCCAGGGGCTGGTGCTGGACCACGCCGACATCGCCGACTCGGTGCTGGTGTACATCGAGGAGGCGCACCCGTCGGACGGCTGGGTCAGCACCGACGCGCCCTATCAGATCCCCAAGCACCGCTGCCTGGAGGACCGGCTCCACGCGGCGCAGCTCATGCGCTCCGAGGCGCCCGGGTTCCCGGTGGTAGTCGACGGCATGGAGAACCCCTGCAACGCCGCCTACGGCGCCTACTTCGACAGACTCTACATCCTGCAGGAGGGCAAGATCGTTTACCAGGGGGGCAGGGGACCCGAGGGCTACCGGATCTCCGAGCTCAGAGACTGGCTGCAGCGGTACCGGGAAAGGCTGGTGCGAGGCAGCAGTCTGGTCATTCATGTGTAGACGCACGCGGAGCTGCTAGGAAACAACGGAAATGCTGCAAATTCGGGGTAGAAAAACTCCTCTTCAATCCTACTGTAGTATTTTGTTTGTGTGTGAGTCTCCCTCCACGCCGTTTTTTTAAAAATATACTGTACCGGCAAAAAAAAATCGAGGTTAGTTTGCGTTTGGCTCGCGATGTGGACAAGTGCGCGTCACTGCGTGCGCTCCTCGGTATTGTTGTGAAGTTCGGTTCTGAAACGGCGTACGTCCGGAGAACCGGTACTGATGTATGTGATCCCGAGGAGCTTCGATTGCTGCTCTCTTGTCCATATCACTTTTTTTTTTGTATATATAGACCGTTTGTGTGTACGTGCGTACGTGTGCTTTTATGCGTATATTTTTTCATTCAATAAAATGTCTTCATCTACCTCTACGCGCTGTTGCTCATTCTTGCGATGAATAGCTGTTTTCTTTTACTTGACGTCAAGCTGCTGGTTCTAACACGCCACTTTGTATTTATAGAAACGAATGTTTTCTTTTCTTCTTTTTTTTTTTGCATACGCAAACAAAACAACGAGTCCTCAATTTCCTGCACCATGAGACAAAACAGATCTATGCATGCATTCCTGTGGAAATGTTCTTTACCAGGGGCACTTATTGGAGTTATTTGTGGAAGTACAGACAATGCAGAAGACTTTTTCATGAAAAAAGTAACATTTTTGGGACGGTGGGGGCGGGGGGGGGGGGGGGGTTACACTGGTGTATTTTTAAATGCCTCAAATAGCAAATATGTGTGCAGTACAACTAATCAACATAAAATAAATAACAAACCATTCATATTTATCGATAACTGCACATTTAAATTATTGATAATTTTAGTATTCTGAAATAAATGTATTTGAATTAAAGATGTTTTAAAATAGTTAACCATTTTAAAATATGTATTTTCTAATCAATTCATGTGAATTTAATTGTTTTCAATCAACACTGACTGTTGCTGTTACTTCATCAATACATATTTTACACGCATAAATATACAGAAACAAATACACATTTTCAGGATAAACACTTTGTCATATTCACATTTTGACAAATATTCTCACGTTTTCAAATAGTGTGCATGCATTAAAAGAAATGCATTGTTTTTGAAAGTGACATTTAAAAAAAATTAATTTGTTTTCTGAAATATATTAATGCAACATTCTTAATCAATACCTATTCTGTGTTTTATATATTCCAAGCCATACTGTGTCAAGAAATCAATCTTGAGCTGTCCTTTTATCAAACAGACTTCTTTAGGAAGTGGTGATTTTTCTACGTGAGACGTATCCCTAATATTTTGGCCCTCTCAAGATAAGTCAAATGAACTTCCCAGTATCCAAGAAACCCCATGAGACAGTGCAAACCACACATGAATGAATATCTCACAACCGAGCATTGTTCTCTTTGTAAACGCTTCTCCTCTGCACTGTGCAGGAGTACCTCATGTATATTTGCAGCGAACAAGCCGCATTCTCCTTAGCCTTTGTACCACTTACAACTGAATCCGGATAATCACACACGATCCTATTAATGTGAGTGATATATTGACAAAATGTATCGGAGACTTTACTGATTTAAATCCCACCCCCCATCCCCCCTCCTCTCTGCACATACACACACACTGGCCACCAGCAGCACCTCCTAAATCAGCATCAAGTAGTTGAAATGTTAATTAGCCTGCTGCACACGGCGCCTGTCTTGTGTTTCATGCACATTCTCAAGTCGGTTGAGGTTTGACACGAATCGGGCTCCTGAGGTTTAAAAATATCTGCATTGGTGTTTGATTCAAGCAGTAACTCAAGACAATCCCGTCTTTGGCGTCTCCCACAAACCAAACGCATTACTCCATAAACCAGAACATGTCGTTGAGCGTAAGCTAAGGTGAAAAGAAACTGACCAAATCACGAAAACCACATCATGGCTTGATGTCAGTTTATGCATTCAGCGCTGTGTGTTGTGACAAGAACAAGGCAGATGACAATGAATGGCCTTAATTGCAAAGCAGAAGTGGCAAAAGGGCTCAGTAGAAGTACAGAAATGTGTGTAAAGGACTGTTGTAAAAGTAGAAGCACTCATTCAACTTTTGTACTTGATTAAAAAATAACAAATAAATCAAAAAAGTATCGACTCTGAAATGAAATTCAGTACAAAAGTTAAAAGGATTGGGGGTATTTCCCACCGTAACTTATACAATGCCGGTTTTGATCATTTAACACAAAAACAAAATTCTCACACACACGCGCACGCACGCACACACTCACAGAGCAAAGAGTTTTCTTCTTTTGCTGAGGAGAAGGAAAACAGAAAACAAGCCTATACTATGGGATAGAATGTATGGATATCTATTTTCAAATGTAATAAGATAAATAAGAGTTTCTGTCCTATAAATCACATCTTGCACAATTTGTAATTTCAGTTTTAAAGTACAGAGTGCCAGATTTGTGTTTGTTTGAATGGCCACAGTGTTTCCTGTGACAGTTTTGATCATCGACAGTGCCGCTCTCTGTGACCAACCAGAAAGTCGATGAATCACTTGCTTCTTCTTTTCTTTTTTTCCCCCAACGGCGGTGTCATAAACAACAAGGCCAACTCAGTCGCTTAAATCATATTTGCGTTGGATGCAAAAGATGACATGATGATGGGGCCGTAACATATTTGAGTCTGATGTTGAAAACAGAAAATAAATGTGTTTAAAAAAAGAAATTCAATGGAAAAAAACCTCACAACAATTGCGATATATTTTTGTTCAACCACAATGGGGTGTGTGGCAGTTTCAAGAATCAGTAGTGTATACAACGATGGAAATGACAAAGTACAGATTGTTCTGCGGAATCCTTCTAACTAACGAACTAACTAGACAGCTAAATACCTGTAACTACTGGCTACCTAATTTACACACGACTACATTATTAGTACTGTAGTGGCATAAATCAAAATCAATCAAAAGAAAAAAAACAAAAACAAGATAATTAATAACTAGCTACCCAACTTGTTAACATCAGAAATAAAAAACTACAACAATCTGCTCAATTAAATCACAAACTAGCTCGACTAGACTAAATTTTCATAACTAGCTTGCTGTCTACTCATTAACTAAAATTCAATCAAAATACCATAATAATCCTGTTTATTACTAACAAACTATCTAACTGGCTAACTAACTAACTTACTCTTTTTGCTGACCTGCTAAATGGATATCATCACTTAATGAATAAGAACATTGTTTGCTAATTAGTAACTTACTAACTAGACAACTATATTTGTTACTACTGAGCTGCTACTAGCATTTTGTTCACAGATTTACTCACTCAATAAGTCTTTTATTTATTTATTTTTTTGCTTACTTACTCACTAGCTAGCTAATGAACTGCAGAGCTAAATTACAAAGTTTTGCTAGCACGATAACTAACCCTCTAACTTGCTAACATGGTTGCTTACTTTTTTTAAAGGAAACTAGAGATGTTGTTTTCTTAGATAATGAAAAGCCACCTAATTTGGTAACTACAATCCTAAGTGGCTAGTAAGGTTGCGAGCTTACTTTTTTTGCGAACAAGCTTAATATCCACACAACCTGCTGACTGAATAACTAAGTTGTTTGCTAAATAACCAATGACTAGCTGGCTAACTTGCAAACTTATTGACCTTTTTCCCTGGCAAAAGTCACTAGCTACCAAAGATTTTCAACTATTACTGTCACTTTTTTTGCTAAATTACTAGGTACCAAACTTGCTGACTGGACACAATCGTTTTGTTGACTAGATTACTAATTGACTGACTTTTTTTGAGTCATGAAATTACTTCGTGAAAACCTATCTAACCTCTCGCTAATTTGCTAACTCTCTATCTCACTTGCCAACCAGCTAACGACCTATTTTTGTTTGTTTGTTTGTTTGTGTGATTGTTTTTTTTTTTCCCCAAGTGATCGTCCTCGCCATGTAACACATTAAATACCGGTAATTAAAAACATGGACAAAAACATGATGGCTTGTGTTTAGACGCTTAACCCTCGGTAATGAAGTAAATGTTTCAATTTGTGTTTGATGCCGTCTGAGTGTGAGTAAAGTGTCCCGACTGCACTGCTCATCTGGAAATCATTTGAAGTGCTGGGAACAGACAGATGAGAGTGGGGTGCCAACCTAAGACGAAGAATACAGTAACTCGATCCAATGTGTGCACCCCTCAAAGGAAAGCACTCTGGATTCTTTCCATGTGCATGTTGCACCCACGCATGTTGGGTCTCATCCGTCACGGCAACGGGTTAAGGGTTAATGTGTGCTGCTCCGTTTTGACTTGTAGGCTATACTCGACAAGAAGTTGAGCAATTTGATGGAGAGGGCCCCTCTCGAGCCTCCAGAGATCATAAGTAGACACATGAAAATGTGTGGCGGGGACCCTGGGCCCTGCCATACAAAGCTCTCTGTGTACATGTTAACAGTTAAACACATTCCTAATGCTCCTCCTTCACAGTACATGGAAAACACCCTGAATGAGACCCCCGAGAAACATGTTCTGATTTGTGGTGAGGTCAGTCCGCCATATCGGGCGAGGAAGTGCTTTGACGCATTTTGCCGAATGCAGAAGTAGGCTGCACATAATGTCAACTGGGTTGCCAGGTGAGCATGTTTGAGTTGGTGACTTTAATTGGTTTGTGGTTTTTCAGTTCAGTGGCATTTGACCGGATCGCTCGGTTTACAGCGGGCCTGACACCTTTAATTGAAACGTTTACCAGCTCGTGTGTTGCATCATTTGTTATTGATATCTCAGAACCTAGCTTTGATCCGAACCCTGTGTTACTTACACAGGGTTCATAACCTCAGGTTTAACACCAAAACCGACTAGAAACCCTCACTATGTCAACTCCTGACTCACTCCTGACCTCAATAAATAGCAAACTCTCTCAGTGAAAAAAAAATCTAAACATGAGTTGAATTAAAGAAAAAAAAATTGAAGTCATTTGTGAAAAGTAATATTTCTGCTGATGTAAATCATTAATTTAATGTAGTCAGTTTTTTTTCCTGTAAACTAATTTCCAACCAATTATTTCAATAAATTGTTTGGCTTTCAAACTTTATGCAAGTCATCCTTTTTAGTTCAAGGTGAAAATGTGAGAGATTAAGAGGTCATGACCTGTGAAATTTCGAATGACTAACCAACCAGTCAGCCACCATGCCATTCTTATTTGGTGCTTTTTTTCCCCCCCAGCCAAATAGTTTAGATTGCCTTAAGGAACAGCTGGTAGTCCACCCTCAAACAAAACACAACTCTATGTTTCTGCAAATGTGGGGAAAAAAGACAACCAACAAAGATCTGCAATTTTTTCACAAATTAAAACACTTTGTTAAAGGACCCACTTTTAATCTGTGAAATAATTACTGCCATTTCATGGTTGCCTTTTTCAGTGATGGGGGAAAAAAATCCATTCAATTAAATTTCATATTAGTTGAATTATTGGTCTAACTACAGATGGTAACCGTTTAGCACATCTACCTCATTGTTCCGAAGTCGTGGGTTCAAATCCATGTTGTGTCACTCCTGTCCTTTCCCACATCTTGCACGGATGTTTCTCCTGTTACTCCCATTTCCAACCACATTCCAAATTTGTGCATGCTGGGTGTATTGAAGACGTAGGTGTGAATGAGTGAAAATATGTCAAATTATGAAAACTTGAAATCTTTATTTGCAACTTTAAAAACATGTTCCAACAATCAAATGCAGTATGGTTTAAAAATAAATCTAAAATTTGAGGTTAAAATGAAAGGATTATTTGCGTTAAGCAGGAAGCCAATTATTTTAATTTCGGGCCACTTGAAATAATTGTTTTCCTTCAATTTAAGAAATTAGTTTGCATGAAGTTTAAAAAAAATTCAGGTTTGCACGAATGAATTCTTTGCGTAAATCAAAATGAAAATACAAGGTGTGACAGATCACGTCAATAAATAAATATGTTCATCCAACAGAAAAATACCACGGTAGAGAAACTGGCACCGAGGGACCTCATTTGGTATACGATGACTGTACGGAGGACCCTGGCAATGAATAGGTGACATCTTGTGGTTGCAGTGGAGATTACACCCAAACGTTTTGAACCATTCATTGAAAGATTGTATGTAAAACAGACTTGGTTAATACCACAGTATCCTTAAAGGGGCACTTGGGCTAGGATGGTTAATGTTTCTCTCAAGCTCAATTTATGCATAGTTTTAAAATTAGGAATATGATATTAGCTTGCTTTTTCAATTTTATCAATTTGTTTTGGAGAACCCAATAAATAACGAACGACCTGAAAAACGCCCTCCGGAAATGAGCAATATGGCCACGCCCCCTCCCATTCATTCTCCATTCAAAATCATTGTAAATATATCGACAATAATATCAAAACTACAGGGATCAATCGGACCCAAAATGTATCATCTGTGACATCTCTACCCACTCTAACCTCTAAACAAAATTACAAAACGATTAGCCTTTCCATGGCTTGTTAAGAGCGAATGAAGAAATGAGCAGCTATATGCAAACACAATGCAATCTGAGAGGTCTTTTTTGTAAGATTAATTTTTGGTAGGTTGTTATATATTCGATTTTAATCTATAGGTGTTATCTTGGCTTACTTTTTTTCTTTTTTATCCACAGCCACTGGGCTCACACGTGGGTGTGCTGGATTTTACAAAATCAAAAATTTCCTCCCTGTCTGGTTATATGGAGTGGAAGAAAACATTAGCGTTGCTAAATGTCCGAAAACTACGACCAGTCGCCGCCCAAATTCAGAAGGCACAGTTATGCTGTTATCCACTTCAACTTGTAAAATAAAAAATGTTTAAAAAAAAAAAAACAGCCTGAAGTAGAGAAGAGTAGGAATGTGCCTATGAATTTTGGTCACGACTGGCCACCATTTAAAACACGAACACAAGCCAGGACGAAACCAAATTACATCATAATATGATAATGCTTCTATGACATCGAAAGGCTGAGATGACAAAAAAAATACCACAAACAAGCTACAATCCGAAAAGCTGTGTCTGGTAAATCTCATCCCCAAAAAAGCCTTGAAATCACACATATTCTTTTAGGGGGGTGAATTTTCGCGCTGACACCATTATTACCGACAGCAATATAATATAAGTGCCAATGTTCAACACAGCCACGTGTTCCTTGAAACATGCATAATCTTTCGTCATTACAGTAGACTTCCTCCCAACATTCGTAATATTGACTCTCTTTCCATATTCAAAACCCAGCTCAAAACCCACCTATTCAGACTTGCCTACCCGCCTTAAATCTTTCTTTCTTTGTTTATTATTTTATCTGTGTTTTACTATTGCTCTTGGTTGTACAGTGTCCTTGAGTGTTATGAAAGGCGCTTGCAAATGTGATGTATTATTATTATTATTATTAGACTGAAACAATGCCTTTATGCAAACATAAAGCTTCTCAATGCTTTCTAGTGAAGTGTCGGTCGCAAACGAGCCGGTACAAAGAGCCAGTCAAACCTTACTATACATGGTCATTTTTTTCAGGTTAACTCGAAAATTAAATGTTAATAAGGCGTTTTTAGCCGAAAAAAAACGACCTTGTATATATAGTAAGGTGTTTTTAGACGAAAAAAATGACCATGTTTAGGAAGGCGTTTTTAGACGAAAAAAACGACCATGTTTTTAGTAAGGCATTTTAAGCCGAAAAAAAACAACCATGTACAGGA
The DNA here is from genome assembly GCF_054856545.1 of Hippocampus guttulatus. NCBI lineage: Eukaryota > Metazoa > Chordata > Actinopteri > Syngnathiformes > Syngnathidae > Hippocampus > Hippocampus guttulatus. The sequence goes on from NC_141273.1 coordinate 12,011,735, forward strand.
AGGCATTTTTAGCAGAAAAAAACGATCATGTATAATAAGGCGTTTTTAGCCGAAAATAACGACCATGTATAGAAATGCGTTTTTAGCCGAAAAAAACGACCATGTATAGTAAGAGGTTTTAAGCGGAAAAAAGCGGCCATACATAGTAAGGCGTTTTTAGCCGAAAAAAAAGACCATGTATAGGAAGGCATTTTTAGCTGAAAAAAACGACCATGTGTAATAAGGCGTTTTTCACCGAAAAAACCGAACATGTATAGTAAGGCGTTTTTAGCCAAAAATAACGACCATGTATATAGTAAGGCGTTTTTCGCAGAAAAAAAACAACCATGTATAGTAAGAGGTTTTAAGCGGAAAAAAACGGCCATACATAGTAAGGCGTTTTTAGCCGAAAAAAAAGACCATGTATAGGAAGGCAGTTTTAGCTGAAAAAAACGGGCATGGATAGTAAGGCGTTTTTAGCCAAATAAAAAAAAACGACCATGTATAGTAATGCATTTTAAGCCGAAAAAACCGACCATGTATAGTAAGGCGTTTTTAGCCGAAAAAAACCAACCATGTATAGGAAGGCGTTTTTAGCCAAAAATAACGACCATGTATAGTAAGGTGTTTTTCGCCGAAAAAAACGACCATGTATAGTAAGGCCTTTTTAGACGAAAAAAAAGGCCATGCGTTTTTAGCGGAAAAAACCCCCGCCATGAATAGTAAGGCGTTTTTAGCCGAAAAAACGACCTTGTTTAGTAAGCCGTTTTTAGACGAAAAAAACCGACCACATATAGTAAGGAGTTTTTCGCCGAAAAAAAAAGACCATGTGTAGTAAGAAGTTTTTAGCCGAAAAAAATGACCATGTATAGTAAGGCGTTTTTAGCCGAAAAAAACGACCATGTTTAGTAAGGCGTTTTTCGCCGAAAAAAAGGACCATGTTTAGAAAGGTGTTTTTCGCTGAAAAAAACGACCATGTATATACAGTAAGGCGTTTTTAGCCGAAAAAAACGATCATGTGTCGTAAGGCGTCTTTAGCCGAAAAAAAAAACGACCACGTACAGTAAGGCCTTTTTAGCCGAAAAAAACGACCATGTGTAGTCAGGCGATTTTCGCCGAAAAAGACGACCATGTATAGGAAGACGTTTTTAGCCGAAAAAAACGACGATCTATAGTAAGGCGTTTTGGGCCGAAAAAAACGACCATGTATAGTAATGCGTTTTTAGCTGGAAAAAAAACGACCATGTAAAGTAAGGCGTTTTGGGCCGAGAAAAAAAACGACCATGTATAGTAAGGCGTTTTTAGCTGAAAAAAAACGACCATGTATAGTAAGGCGTTTTTTGCTGGAAAAAACGACCATGTATAGTAAGACGTTTTAGCCGAAAAAAACGACCATGTATAGTAAGGCGTTTTTAGCCGAAAATAACGACCATGTGTAATAAGGCGTTTTTAGCCCCCAAAAAAATGACCATGTATAGTAAGGCGTTTTTAGCCGAAAAAAACAACCATGTATAGTAAGGCGTTTTTAGCTGAAAAAAAAGACCATGTATAGGAAGGCAGTTTTAGCTGAAAAAAACGGGCATGGATAGTAAGGCGTTTTAAGCCGAAAAAAAACGACCATATATAGTAAGGCGTTATTAGCCGAAAAAAACAACCATGTATAGGAAGGCGTTTTTAGCCAAAAATAACGACCATGTATAGTAAGGCGTTTTTCGCAGGAAAAAACGACCATGTATAGTAAGGCCTTTTTAGACGAAAAAAAAGGCCATGCGTTTTTAGCGGAAAAATCCCCCGCCATGAATAGTAAGGCGTTTTTAGCCGAAAACCCCCCACCATGTATAGTAAGGCGTTTTTAGCCGAAAAAAACGACCTTGTTTAGTAAGCCGTTTTTAGACGAAAAAAACCGACCACATATAGTAAGGAGTTTTTCGCAGAAAAAAAAGACCATGTGTAGTAAGAAGTTTTTAGCCGAAAAAAATGACCATGAATAGTAAGGCGTTTTTAGCCGAAAAAAACGACCATGTTTAGTAAGGCGTTTTTCGCCGAAAAAAACGACCATATTTAGTAGGGCGTTTTTAGCCCAAAAAAACGACATAGTATAGTAAGACGTTTTTAGCCGAAAAAAAGGACCATGTTTATTTAGAAAGGCGTTTTTCGCTGAAAAAAAAACCACCATGTGTAGTCAGGCGATTTTCGCCGAAAAAGACGACCATGTATAGGAAGACGTTTTTAGCCGAAAAAAAACGACCATCTATATATAGTAAGGCGTTTTGGGCCGAAAAAAACGACCATGTATAGTAATAAGTTTTTAGCCGGAAAAAAAACGACCATGTAAAGTAAGGCGTTTTGGGCCGAAAAAAAAAACGACCATGTATATATAGTAAGGCGTTTTTAGCCGAAAAAACGACCATGTATAGTAACACGTTTTTAGCCGAAAAAAATGACCATGTGTAGTAAGGCGTTTTTAGCCGGAAAAAAAACGCCTTACTACACATGGTCATTTTTTTCCACTAAAAATTTCTTTCAAAAACGCCTTACTATACATGGTCGTTTTTTTGGGCTAAAAACGCCTTACTATACATGGTCGTTTTTTTCGGCTAAAAATTTCTTTCAAAAACGCCTTACTATACATGGTCGTTTTTTTTGGGCTAAAAACGCCTTACTATACATTGCCGTTTTTTTCAGCCCAAAACGCCTTACTATACATGGTCGTTTTTTTCGGCTAAAAACGTCTTACTATACATGGTCGTTTTTTCCAGCAAAAAACGCCTTACTATACATGGTCGTTTTTTTTCGGCTAAAAACGCCTTACTATACATGGTCGTTTTTTTTTTCGGCCCAAAACGCCTTACTATATATGGTCGTTTTTTTTTCGACTAAAAACGCCTTACTATACATGGTCGTTTTTTTCGACTTAAAACGCCTTCCTATACATGGTCGTTTTTTTGGGCTAAAAACGCCTTACTATACATGGTCGTTTTTTTCGGCTAAAAATTTCTTTCAAAAACGCCTTACTATACATGGTCGGTTTTTTTGGGCTAAAAACGCCTTACTATACATTGCCGTTTTTTTCAGCCCAAAACGCCTTACTATACATGGTCGTTTTTTTGGGCTAAAAACGCCTGACTATACATGGTCGTTTTTTTTCGACTAAAAACGCCTTACTATACATGGTCGTTTTTTTTGGCTAAAAACGCCTTACTATACATGGTCTTTTTTTTCGGCTAAAAACGCCTTACTATACATGGTCGGGGTTTTTTCGGCTGAAAACGCCTTACTATACATGGTCGTTTTTTTTCCGCCCAAAACGCCTTACTATACATGGTCGTTTTTTTCGGCTAAAAACACCTTACTATACATGGTCGTTTTTCTCAGCCCAAAACGCCTTACTACACATGGTCGTTTTTTTTTGGCTAAAAACGCCTTACTATACATGGTCGTTTTTTTCGGCCCAAAACGCCTTACTATACATGGTCGGGGTTTTTTCGGCTAAAAACGCCTTACTATACATGGTCGTTTTTTTTGGGCTAAAAACGCCTCCCTATACATGGTCTTTTTTTTTTCAGCTAAAAACGCCTTACTATACATGGTGTTTTTTTTCCGGCTAAAAACGTCTTAATATACATGGTCGTTGTTTTTGGGCTAAAAACGCCTTACTATACATGGTCTTTTTTTTTCGGCTAAAAACGCCTTATATACATGGTCGTTTTTTTCGGCCCAAAACGCCTTACTATACATGGTCGTTTTTTTCGGCCCAAAACGCCTTACTATACATGGTCGTTTTTTTTCCGGCTAAAAACGCCTTACTATATGTGGTCGTTCTTTTTCGGCTAAAAACGCCTTACTATACATGGTCGTTTTTTTCGGCTAAAAATGCCTTACTATACATGGTCGTTTTTTTTGGGCTAAAAACGCCTTACTATACATGGTCGGGTTTTTTTCGGCTAAAAACGCCTTTCTATACATAGTCGCTTTTTTTCGGCTAAAAACGCCTTACTATACATGGTCGTTTTTTTTCGGCCCAAAACGCCTTACTATACATGGTCGTTTTTTTCGGCTAAAAACGCTTTACTATACATGGTCGTTTTTTTTTGGCTAAAAACGCCTTACTATACATGGTCGTTTTTTTCGGCTAAAAACGCTTTACTATACATGGTCGTATTTTTCCAGCTAAAAACGTCTTACTATACATGGTCGTTTTTTTTCCGCCCAAAACGCCTTACTATACATGGTCGTTTTTTTCGGCCCAAAACGCCTTACTATACATGGTCGTTTTTTTTCGGCTAAAAACGTCTTACTATACATGGTCGTTTTTTTCGGCCCAAAACGCCTTACTATACATGGTAGTTTTTCTCAGCCCAAAACGCCTTACTATACATGGTCGTTTTTTTCGGCTAAAAACGCCTTACTATACATGGTCGTTTTTTTCGGCTAAAAACGCCTTACTATACATGGTCGTTTTTTGGGGGTAAAAACGGCTGACTATACATGGTCGTTTTTTTGGGCTAAAAACGGCTTACTATACATGGTCGTTTTTTTGGGCTAAAAACGGCTGACGATACATGGTCGTTTTTTTGGGCTAAAAACGCCTTACTATACATGGTCGTTTTTTTCCGGCTAAAAACGCCTTACTATAGATGGTCGTGTTTTTTCGACTAAAAACGCCTTACTATACATGGTCGTTTTTTTCGGCCCAAAACGCCTTGCTATACATGGTCGTTTTTCTCAGCCCAAAACGCCTTACTATACATGGTCGTTTTTTTCGGCTAAAAACGCCTTACTATACATGGTCGTTTTTTTGGGGTAAAAACGGCTGACTATACATGGTCGTTTTTTTGGGCTAAAAACGCCTTACTATACATGGTCGTTTTTTTTCCGCACAAAACGCCTTACTATATATGGTCGTTTTTCTCAGCCCAAAACGTCTTACTATACATGGTCGTTTTTTTCGACGAAAAACGCCTTACTATACATGGTCGTTTTTTTTGGCTAAAAACGCCTTACTATACATGGTCGTTTTTTTTCGGCTAAAAACGCCTTACTATACATGGTCGGGTTTTTTTCGGCTGAAAACGCCTTACGATACATGGTCGTTTTTTTTTTCGGCTAAAAATGCCTTACTATACATGGTCGTTTTTCTCAGCCCAAAATGCCTTACTATACATGGTCGTTTTTTTTTCAGCTAAAAACGCCTTACTATACATGGTCTTTTTTTTTTTTGGGCTAAAAACGCCTTACGATACATGGTCTTTTTTTTGGGGCTAAAAATGCCTTACTATACATGGTCTTTTTTTTTTTGGGCTAAAAACGCCTTACAATACATGGTCGTTTTTTTTTCGGCTAAAAATGCCTTACTATACATGGTTGTTTTTTTCGGCCCAAAACGCCTTACTATACATGGTCGTTTTTTTTTCGGCTAAAAATGCCTTATTATACATGGTCGTTTTTTTTCGGCTAAAAATGCCTTACTATACATGGTCGTTTTTTTTCGGCCCAAAACGCCTTACTATACATGGTCGTTTTTCTCAGCCCAAAATGCCTTATTATACATGGTCGTTTTTTTTCGGCTAAAAACGCCTTACTATACATGGTCTTTTTTTTTTGGGCTAAAAACGCCTTACGATACATGGTCTTTTTTTTTTCGGCTAAAAATGCCTTACTATACATGGTTGTTTTTTTCGGCCCAAAACGCCTTACTATACATGGTCGTTTTTTTTTCGGCTAAAAATGCCTTATTATACATGGTCGTTTTTTTTCGGCTAAAAATGCCTTACTATACATGGTCGGTTTTTTTCGGCCCAAAACGCCTTACTATACATGGTCGTTTTTCTCAGCCCAAAATGCCTTATTATACATGGTCGTTTTTTTTCGGCTAAAAACGCCTTACTATACATGGTCTTTTTTTTTTGGGCTAAAAACGCCTTACGATACATGGTCGTTTTTTTTTTCGGCTAAAAATGCCTTACTATACATGGTTGTTTTTTTCGGCCCAAAACGCCTTACTATACATGGTCGTTTTTTTTTCGGCTAAAAATGCCTTATTATACATGGTCGTTTTTTTTCGGCTAAAAATGCCTTACTATACATGGTCGTTTTTTTTCGGCCCAAAACGCCTTACTATACATGGTCGTTTTTTTGGGCTAAAAACGCCTTACTATACATGGTCGTTTTTTTTTCGGCTAAAAATGCCTTATTATACATGGTTGTTTTTTTCGGCCCAAAACGCCTTACTATACATGGTCGTTTTTTTTTCGGCTAAAAACGCCGTACTATACATGTTCGGGTTTTTTTTCGGCTAAAAACGCCTTAATATACATCAGGGGTGTATAACATACGGCCGGAACCATGCCCGCAAGGAGGCTTGATCAGGCCCGCAGGATAATTTAAAGTGAAAAAATGCACAAAAGACACAGAATGAATATTTTTAATGAGGTGCAATTCGTGGAAAATCCGCTAGGGGGACACATTGTTTTGATCAGGAAGACAACAGCAGCCTCAGTCTGTCACTGAGACAGACCCAACACAGCAGACGCTATCAAGGACATGTGAATATTTATTCTTTACACATATTATAGCACTCTCCTGAGTTTGTCAGGTGTAGGCAGGGATTACATTTAGATTCATATGCTTGTGGTTTAAAAACTCCTTTCTTCATAAATCTCGTTTAATCTTAAAAGTGCATTACTATATTTTTCAAGACCAATTACTTGTTAAGGTTTTGTGCCTTTGTACAGTCATCGGGATCAGCTGCAATGCATATATGTGAATCATAAAAGTACATTGCACATTTGTTTGTTTGAAATCTATCTCCTAATCTCAGGATGGCATTCTGAAGGCAGGCAGTAGGAAATACTGGCGTGGTCAATGGGTTATGGGTGAGGTTGGAGTGCCGTCACATGGCCCACGAGAGACGCCAACCGTCTCACCAATTATATTGTTTTTTTAACCTTCAAAACCTTGTTTTCTTCGGCTAAAAACGCCTTACTTTACATGGTCGTTTTTTTCGGCTAAAAACGCCTTACCATACATGGTCGTTTTTTTCGGCTTAAAACGCTTACTATACATGGTCGTTTTTTTCTGGCTTAAAACGCCTTACTCTACATGGTTGTTTTTTTCGGCTAAAAACGCCTTACTAAAAACGCCGTACAATACATGGTCGTTTTTTTCGGCTTAAAACGCCTTACTATACATGGTCGTTTTTTTTCCGGCTAAAAACACCTTACTATTCATGGTCGTTTTTTTTCGGCGAAAAACGCCTTATTAAACATGGTCGTTTTTTTCGGCTAAAAACGCCTTATTAAACATGGTCGTTTTTTTCGGCTAAAAACGCCTTAGAATATTTGGTCGTTTTTTTCGGATAAAAACGCCTTACAATCCATGGTCGTTTTTTTCGGCGAAAAACGCCTTACTTTACATGGTCGTTTTTTTTCATCTAAAAACGCCTCACTATACATGGTCGTTTTTTTGGGCTCAAAACGACTACCTATACATGGTCGTTATTTTCGTCTAAAAACGCCTTACAATACATGGTCGTTTTTTTCAACTTCAAAACCTCGTGTGGTCGGCTGCCTTTGACTACATATAAAAATTTTGAAATTTTCGCAGCAGAATGGCCGAATGGTAAAAGACCTCGCGTGGTGATCAGGCGAACCAAGCTGGTAAAAATTCTCATTTCAACAAGCCTCATTTCATTATTCAGAGTTGAAGGAAGATTGTTCTTGGGTCCTCCGTGCCACGAGAGGGAGTAACCTGCTCACCGCCAGAGTCCACCTACAAGCACAGACCTGCAGGCAACACTTTTTGCTCTTCTTCCTGTTATTCACAAGGTGCTGAAGTCAAACTTTGGGCCAGCCTGAAAAGTAGGAGACATTTACACTCGTTCAATGTACCATCATGACTACTTTTTTTTCTCCCCCAGGCAGCAATAAACATGATCGGCTTCCTGCTGTCGAAAGACCCAACACAGAGTCTATCTCCCTGGTAAGTTTCATGCCCAACACATCTTTGTCTGCACAAGAAATTGACTTTCGTGTAACTCACGGGTGCCTTTCCTCTCAGGTCAACACACCTGTCCCATGTTCTTCTCAAGAGCTGACCACATCGCTGCCCTGCACCAAGCAGACTGCCATCCAACTTGCAACTTTTTCTTCTGCTTTTGTGATTGTCTACTCTGCAAAAGAAATAAACCTTGATTACAAAGAACACTTCAACTCATCTTCATTTTTAAACACATCACCACAATCTAACTTAAAAAACAAAAGTATTTTCAGTTTTTTTCTTAACTTTTTTCAAAAATGTCTTTCCAAAATTTTTTTCCCCCTGGATTTTCTTTTTCCAGGCAGAAAAATCCAGGAAAGTGGGTGCGGCCTGGCTGGAATGATGGCTGATGATTCGCTGATAGCTGTGAAAGTGGGTGGAGCATGACGATAACATGCTGTGATTGGTGGTAAGGGGGAGTTGTTATGCAAATTAGGCGTTCTCTGATTGGCAAGCTTTTTGGGGCGTGTGTCTGCAAATTTAGAGTGATCTGATTGGTCAGAACTTGGAAAGTGGGCATGGTTATGCAAATGAAGGCCCCACCGCGATTGGTGGATGTCAAATTGGGTGTGGTTTGGGGCGGACATTGCAGCACTTTTTCAAAGTCCCACTTGAGTCTTGAGCTCCGACTTGCACTTGGGTCACATCAGACAGTCTTTTGACTGTTCCCGTGGGTTTCACATGACCCAAAAGCTCGATTCCTGGAGTTTCAAGTCATGTGGAGACCCACGGGAACAGTGAAAAGACTGTCTGATGTGATTGAAGCGCAAGTCTGAGCTCAAGACTTCAGTCTTTGAAAAGGCGAAAAGGAGGTTGAGGATGGATTTGTTCATGAAAAGCAAAGACTTGAATTCAAGTTGAGCAATTTATTGGACAGAAAAGCGAACATGACAATATAAAAGCATTTGACCAGTCAATCTTTGTGTGGGCCAGTTCAAGTTGCACGCACACAAACACTGACGACAGGCCTGAGATGGGAGCATGTGCTTGACCACCTCATGCGTGATGTCACTGACATCTCATGACACACCAAGGGGGACATGAGCACATCCGACTTCTCTCACTGAGACAAAAACTAACTGCCGTGTACTCCACAACAACATGATCACACTCTTCTGGTCAAGTTTTTAAATGACATTGAAGTGGGCCAAGTTAGTCATATTTATGTATATATCATATATACAGTATATGCATACATAGACACATTTTTAAACTAACTTGGTCCACTTCAAGGTTTAAAAACATATTCCAGAAGTGCTTGATGATGCTCGGGTTGTCTATGTGGAGTTGACACTGTTGTGCAGTACACGAAGCAGAAGACTGGCGGGCACACTCACCTCCACTTTGTGGTGCAACGTGACATCAGACATCAGCTCTTCAAGCACACCACACATCTCAGTACTCACGCGTGTCCAAATGTAGGTTGGCGTCCCTTACGCATGTCCTCCGAGTCTGGCGGCTGCGCCTTTGGCCCAGTAATCTGACTAATCTGGTCAGGCAGAAAAACAAAAGTGGAAAGTCACACAATGTAATCCATAAAAAAAAGTTGTTTCTTTTTTTTTTCTTTTTAATTTGACTCTTTATTCGTAAAGTGGCAGACTTTTACTTTCAACCCGTCCATTTCCAAACGTGCCCGCACTCGCAAAGCATCTGTTTGAGCGATCCACTCGCGGCTCTCTCCCCACATCTAAAGTACAATGAGCAACCTCCTTTCGAAAAACAAATGAACAAAGTCACGGGTGCATTTGTGGGAATAGTTCTGAAACAAATCCGTCCCCCGATGTGAAGCCATCACACTTCCACTGCTGATAGCAGCTTTGGTGTGGAAAACATACAGAATAGTATTCAAGTCAAATGCTGTTCGCGATTGCTTTTTGATTGACAGCTGAGGTCTTATCGTCGGTGGTGTGCTCGCTCACTGCCCCCCTTTGCTGACGTTGTTTTTTACGTTGAGTCACAACAACAAAATTAAAGGAGCAACGTGTCGTAATAACGCTTCCCAATTGTCTACACCAATACACTCAGAGATAAACTGCGAAGTCAGTTTAAAATGTTAAAATTACTCACTGAGAACAGAGCTTGTGGACAGCGGGAAATCTTGCTCATTGAACCGGATGTGGTACCGTTCTTGTGCTTGTACTTCTTCTTCTTCTTGGTGAATGGATGTCTTTAGTTCATATCGCCCCCTACTGTCCGGGAAACCACAAAGGCGTTTGGCAAGCAATCTGAATCTAATTTACAATACTAGCCAAGCGTGCAAAAACACTAAACACTAAATTAGGGCATGTCTTGAAGAACCACAGATTTCAAGGGCAGCTGATCCACTGAGCTCGTGGAAATACCGAGCTTCCGTCTACGCCCGTTTGATCAAAGTAATGGAGAGTAGATTGTGTATTGTAGCAAAATCCGTCCCGTCAGAGATGGTGTTCTCAAAGACTGGACAAATTGAAGTACACTGTATTCCAATTTGAAGTATTTAGTTTTGTTGACTGCAAATTTAAGCTTATGTTTGTTTTGTTCACTGCTGCTGTTGCAGTTAATCCTCACTATTTTTGTTATGATGCAGCATGTTTGATTGTTGTTAGTTGAAGTTTAATTTTATTGCTTGTTTATTGTTTGGAGCCTTTTTAATGTTCAATAAAATTAGTAAAAAGCCATTTCTTGGCTTGATAATTGTTGCTATTTGCAGTCAGTAGAGTGCAATATTTAGTTCACCAAGCCATTTATCAAAATGTATGCTAAATTTGTCATAAATATTTAAAAGAAAAGCTAAAGTTAAAAGAGCCGTTTGAGAGCCAAAAAGAGAATGAACCGGATCACCGAAAAGAGCCGAAAATCCCATCACGAATGCTTTCCAGTACATGTATTTTTTTTATCACGTATGTTGTGACAATTTGTCCACTAGAGGGAAACAAAGACCGGAACTTGACTTTTCGAATTTTCTCCCCATCAGTGTGCCAACCACGCGTGGAGAGCAGTAGAGTAATCAATACTTATTAAATAATGTTTGTTTTGCGAATTAGCTCTCTTGAAATTGATTTGACATCTCATCTAGATGCTCAACCGAATGTGATTTGTAGACATAATCTTGTTAAAAAGCTTGAAAGGTGCAACGAGATAAAGTGCAACAAGGTGATAGATAGTAGGTGGCGTAAAAACCTGAGGTCGAGATTTCAATTACATCAAGCGCTGATGGACACTTTTTTGTTTGTTCTCAAATGCATTTTTATTAAAGACGACGTACAGCCAGTAAAAATATTCTCAGACAAAAAGCACAACAGCAAATACAGATTTTAAGATTATAAGAACCTTATAGTTGCAGTAAAAGCAGAACATTGAATAGAGCCCACCGTATTAAGATTAATTATGGATCAGTATAAATGTTCTAAGCATGGCTGGATGTGTACTAAATCGTTGTATTGTTTTTTTTAATATTTTGCTCAAAAGGAAACTTAAAATGAAAAAAAATCCTGTTTATTAGAAACAATTAATTTATAGAATAGCATACCAGCTGTTGATAAGTTATCATCCTACATTTGTTTTCTTCTTTATACAAATGTGTCCCAATTTCACCTGTTACATTTTTATACAACACAATACATCTTTATTTCTATATGTTGCCCCTTTTCTTTGCACATCATCACCATTTAATTTAAAAGCTTTAAATTATTTGCACAATGCCCACTTAAGTGTCAATTACTTATACACGTCACTCACTAATATCGTCCTTCATTTAATGCAGTCGCGTTTCTAAAACAGCGCACATTACGAGAGGGAACTGTTTTGAAAACATATGACTCTGCCTGTGTATACAACCACAAACACATTTATTTGTCACTAGCTCATAAATTGGATTTTTTTTTCCATGCAGTGTGCTGCACACAGGTGATTCTATCACAAAGTGACACACAGCATCAGCACATTTACAAGTCACAAATCATTTTTTCCCCCCTTGTATCAGGAGGAGCGGGTGGCTGCCTAGAGGAAGATGGTGTGCGGCTTTGATCCAACCTTCATTTTGGAGCTCAGTAGAGCTGTCACTAAGCGGTAAGTAAGTTTGGAGAGAAACTTCAAATGTGGTCCAGACTGATCAGTAACTGACGGGAAGGATAAAGAGTAAGACGGTTAGACGTTGCAATTTTCATTCACAATCGAAACGGACAATCAGAAAAAAAAACATAACAAGAAATGTCCACAGAGGGGAAGTTGCAATCATTCAGTGGTATTCGCCAATTATTATTTTTTCCATGAAAATGATTCTTTATGTTTCTAATAAGCACTTCCTTCATTTGAAATTGAATCCACGCACAACAAGGGGTCAACTAAACTTTTGGAAACTGCTTGTGTCCAGATCATTGCTCAGGCCTACCAATCTAATACACACTTCTGAAATAACACATTTTTTCTGAAATAATTATACACTATCAATATGAGTAATTAATAATTTTAATGTGAAACACTGATCGTGTTAATGATTTCTCACAATAATGGTCAACAACTCTCTAACAAGGTAAGAAACGGATAAATATACATTCTGGATTTAGTCTGTAAATCTCGTCAAGTGTTTCAATTTTTACATGAGCACTCCTACAACCATCTCAGGAAATCACAATGTCCCATCATTTCTGAACTATGTCTAAAACAGGATGGTGGGCTGTTGGTGATCCTTACGTAAAGCCACAATTCAGTAAAGAGTGCTTGCACAATCTCACGAGAGCCGATACCCGGTGAAAAAAGAAAAACTGCTTCACAAAACAAACAACGTTAACCCTCCTGTTATGTTGCGAGTCAAATTGACCTGCTCTAAAGTAAAGTTAAAAATCAAAGAAATTATTCTCAATGTTTAAAATGCATTTTCGCTATGGCGGGCGTCGACTGGAGAGTAAATATACAAATTGTTTAAATAGATATATTCCTCCATCTTCGTAAATCACTGATCAAGTATTGTGGGGGGGGGGGTTTCACTGATCGACTCTCAAAATGCTGATCGTGTAAAGCCTCGTTTGAAATTCATTCATTATTATAATTATATATACATTTTTATGATGCAATGAGTCAAACTAGCTTGTTTCAAAATCAAAGATTCTGGGGTGGGAACATAGTTTTTCTAATTTTCTACTTTGTAATTATGTCCATCCATCCATCCAATTTCTATACCGCTTCTCCCCATGAGGCCGATGTGCTGGAGCCTATCCCGGCTGCCTCCAGGCGACGGGTGCGGAACATCCCGTACTGGTTGCCTACAAATCGCAGGAAACATAGAGACAAACATCCGTTTCGACTTACAGTACACCTAAGGACAATTTAGTCTTCAATGACCCTCATACAAGACAATCGTGTCAGTCGAAAACTGAGCATTATTACCCCATAGTGAGAGGTCTTGTTTTGAATCGTTGATTTGTTTGGGCAAAACGACACATCCCGTTTTCCACCCACCTATCTGGAAGAATAGCACACATGCTTAGCAAGAGATTTTTGTGTGAATCTGGTCAAAACTCCTGATGTGGAAATTGATTTTGGCTTGTGGTTGTTAGTTCATTTGCACTGGAGGCAAAGCAGTTGTAGTTGGAAAGCATGTTTTTTTTCCCATACTGCCCTTATATTAGACTTATTAGACTGTGCAGGTGTACCAAATGTTTTGCTTGCAGTTTTTGCATTAATCAGCATAGAAAATGCACCATGTTCTATGTGGTCATAACATGTTTGCATATATTGAACTAATGACACACAACACCTTGCTGTTTAGTACATGCCATATTTCATATACTGTCGCACATTACATCAGTGGTTCTCAAACCGGGGGCCTCAGACACCCAGGGCTCCGAGAGCCGTAACTTGGGGCTCCGTAAATTTCATTGAAATAAATGATGGCGCGTCGTTTAGCTTTAGCTTTGCTTTGGGTCAATCAAAAGTTTCCAATAAGTGGATAAATCAGTGCATTTGCTTTGATTACAAAAAACATCAGTTTCATCGTGGGAATGCAATTTAGGAGTTGCGTTTTTTCCAAGAATAGCCATGAGAGCAGGAATGTCAAACTCATTTTTGTCACGGGCCACAATGTAGGTCGTGTTTCCCTCGGAGGGCCATTCGGACTGTGAAACCAAATAAAGAAATCAAGAATAATCAATTATTGTCTAAGTTACTGTAATGAGAGGTTTGGGTAACAAGAAAATGCTTACAATATCTCTGTTACATCTCTGTTCTTTATCACATTTGCAAATTTGACATTTTGGTACGGATTTTGGCAAGCATCATGAAAGTTGACTTGGTTGATTTGCTTTGACGGGCCACATGAAATGATGTGGCGGGCCAGATTTGACGTTGGGCGATTGGAAAAGTGGTGAATATCGCGACCAACCTGCCATGTTTGCAACACTGATTATACCGTACTTTACGGCTCCTTTCTGGTCACGTCCTGTTGTTAGTGGAAGCAGTGCATGTCGGCGGATGATGGATAAATCTTGCAATTATTTCAATTGGATTAAGTTCCTTTCTTTTAAACCGGTCATGTAGGTTGAAACACTTAAAATAGAAATCATTCCTGAGATATTCAGGGGTGCACATTGTCCTTATGTTTAATTGGTGTTATGAGGGAGTCCTTGGAGAAATGTGGACCCAAGAGGTTTGAGAACCCCTGCATTAAAGTACTTACAATCAAGTGCCATGTTTGTGCTGGAATGTACATTCAAATGTATATCGACAAGGTCCACCTCTGCTATACATTCGCTTTAAACACCTTCCAGAGGTCAGATGGAGGTATAGTGCTTCCCAAAGCTGTTCAGTCTGATCTTCTCCGGCAGGATGATGTTCACCGAGTGTTCTGTGTCCTCGTGGCTCGCCCCGCCCACCTCCTTCAGCAGGTGCTCGCGCTGCTGCCGCACGAGCTTGCTGTATTTGGCGTTGACCAGCCACGCCTCACAGCGGCCGAACAGCACGATGCCCGTGGTGGCCAGAATGACCAGGCAGGTGAGCAGGGCTAGCATGCCGAAACACACCAGCTGACCGTGGCTGGACAGCACGCCGGGGGAGTGGTGCACCGTCTCTTTCAGCGTGATCTTGAGCAGATCCCTCTCGGGCGGTTGGAGAAGCTTGTGGAAGGCGTGGGCAGGAAGCGAGTAGTGCTGCGGGGTCAGCGAGAACACCCTGTGGTCGGCGGGCTTGGCGGCAGCCTGCTTGGGCTTGGCTTTCGGCCGGTGCTGCGCGGAACACAGCCGGCCCGAAAACCATTTGGGGCAAACGCAGCGGAAGTTTCCATCAGGGTGGCTGACACACGTGGCCCCGTTGGCGCAGGGTGCGGCGGCGCACGGAGAGAAGCCGGTGTCGTTACAAGTCAAACCGACGAAGCCTGCTGGGCAGGAGCATGCGAAGGTCGCGCCGTGGTCTGTGCAGTTGCCGCCATTTAGACACGGGTTGGAATGACAGATGTCAGGAGTGATCTCGCAGTGGTTTCCAGAAAATCCAGAGGGGCATAAACAGGAAGATTCCAAGGCGTCACCCGTTTTGGTACAAGTGCCTCCATTCTGGCAAGGAGAGCTGTAGGACAGAATGGAGAAGATAATGCTCACAGATTGATGAAGGTGCGCACCGACAGTTTAGTGGTTCACTCGTCTGTGAGCGTGGATTCGGTTCCCACCAAGTGTGAGTGTGAATGTTTGTATGTCTCTCAGGGTCATGTCCTAGGGCCCATTTTCTTTCTTTTTATTTGTTTCCTTTAAGACGAAGACCACATATATTGAATATATGTTTCATTTCTCTGTAATTCTGGGTGCTGAGATGAAAGCTAGATTTTACTTATAAAAAGAGCATGAATAATTTATGATGCCCCAGAGGGTAGGCTTTCTTTCTTTGAGATAATATATGACTTCTGTATTTATAGGTTCTTGTGATGGGCTTTTTAAAATAACTTTGAAGGATTATTCCCATGTATCTGATGGAGAAGCCGATTTATTTTGAATATCTGACGCCATAACAGAGTAGCAGAAGCCAAATGTTATTGTCATCCTGTTTTAGTTCTCATTCTATTCTCTTGAGAATTCTTTATTTTTGAAAACACATTATGTGACGTCTGAAATGAACTTTTGGGTTTCTTTACATTGAAGTTTCCATCAACTGTCAAAGATATTTGTCCTATATTTATGTGGGAGCCATGATTTTGATTATCGAATACGAAGAAGCCTAGTCAGCAGACACAAACGGTCCTTGTTCCCACTGTCTTCATCTGTTTTCTTGAAAATGGCTTTTAAAGATCACGAGAAAGTTAATGAAGGTCCTCAGGGTAGTATTCTGGGGCCCCTTATTCTTCAGTTTGTTTTTTTTTGTATGTTTATTTCACTCACGAAAATCTATACAGGTATGTAGTACTAGATTCACAGCTACTACCATCTACAAGTTTCTTGTGGGGTTCAGCATACTTGGTGAAAAAATGTTGGATGGGTGGGCGGACGGATGTTTGGATGGATAAGTCAATACTGTGGATGGAGGGATTGATGGACAGACAGACGGATAGGTAGAAAGAATCTATTGATTTTGAATCCAGCTAAAAATAACTCCAAAGTAGCAGAAGCCAGAGGTTCTTGTCACCTCTCTCCTGCCTCAGTTCTCATCCGATCGTTCTTCACTCTTGATTTCTGTCAAGGTGAGAACCTTGTTCAATTTGTCACATCCGGAGGTTCACTTTATAAGCCTTGCCTGTCAGTCTGTCTACAATATTCTTGACTTGTTAAAAACAGTAATTTCTTGTGTTGTTTTGGTTTAAGAGTTGACTTGAATATCTTGCATCTTTTTTGCACATTTCATACTGGTGGATTAACTTCCTTCAATGCATGACTTTTTTTTTTGACAGTATCAAACCTTACTCTTTGGTCATAGGCTGCGTTTATAAACAGAGGGTTGATTTAAGATAAGATAAGATAAGATAAGATAAGATAAGATAAGATATCCTTTATTAGTCCCACACTGGGGAAATTGCTGTCTGCGTGTGAATAATAATAAGAAGAATACATTTTATTTATAAGCGCCTTTCAAAATACCCAAGGAGACTTTACAATCAAAAAAGAGTTTTATGAGGTCCCTTAGGGGCCCTGTCCTGGAACCTTTTCAATTTCACAATGTAGTCAGTCCATCTCACTTAAAATAATAAGCTACCTCGATATTTGTGCAGAAAATCCACATAAATTAGTTTCACAGTAACTAATCTACCTGGAGACAGGTTACAATTACATTACCTGAAATAAAAACCAGAGGAAATTACATATTCACGACTCTGGAGCCATTATAGAGCGGCCACACTTATAAAACATTTAATGTTGGAGCAGAATCAATGAGTCACGTCCTCTGCCCTGGGGGCGTTGCTGTCTGCGTGTGAATAATAATAAGAAGAATACATTTTATTTATAAGCGCCTTTCAAAATACCCAAGGAGACTTTACAATCAAAAAAGAGCAATAAAACCACAGATAAAATTATAAATAATAAAAAGTGATGAGTTAAACTAAATATGCAAGTGTGACTGTAATACTGTGTCTTCTCTACGCATTGCAATTGTGTTTGTGATGGGGTCATTGAATTCGGAATAAGATGTTTAAAGGGAGACAAAGCGCTGTGAATGCCAAGTGAAGGTCATTGCATCTAATTTTTAGTATAACAAGATTCAGCCTATACCAGCACTGTCAAATCTCTGACATGCAAGTGAATGATATTGGATTGGGGGGGAGGGGGTCTCACGGGAGGGCTATCAGACAGACACGCGGCATTTTGAAGAGTGCTCAGATTTGCCATCTCATTTATGTGTCAAGGTTTGTGGAGAGCAAAAATACTCTCAGCAGGCTTAATAATTACAGTATTTTTATTCTAATACTGTCTTTAAACTCTTCAATACAGAGAAATTATACCTCAACCTGAAAGAAACAGCCATCACAATAACCCTCTCTAAACAGCCATGTTTTAATCTGAGAGGGGCGGGAGTGGGGGTAGGGGTTTTGGCAGAGGGGGGGTAGAGGTGCCTGCGAGGTGTTGCCAAAACTATTTTCTGACGTGAGCTGCTCACATCAAATTAATTGGTCATGTAATGTCACACTTGATGGGCAAGCTGGCACTCAAGAGAGGCAACTATTGGTATACAAGCAATTAAAAATTCAACTTCCTGGCACATGTCCCCTTTAAATCGTCACTTATTGTGATGCTGAGGTCCATTTGTGTCTTAATCTAGGAGTATGGTCGCCTTCAGAGGACAAAAGACGCTTGGCAAAGCACTCTGTTGTAAAATTCCAATTTGAGCTCTCGCTCTCTCGGGTCGACTGACATGTTGATTCAGGATCATCATCCTTGAGACACTTGGTGAACTGAAGGAATCAGTGGACCGAATCAAGTTGGAGTTGTATGGGAACAACAATAGCCCTTAATCAAGAACCATATTTGGTTTCTTGAGTGGGAGTTCAAATGGACGCTGTACGCCTGACAAATATTTCATTTCACCATGTACAGTGGTAATCTCAACGTGGGTCAAATTTTGAATTCTGTAAAAATATCTGGGGGAAAAATAAACTCCGGTAGATCTGATTTCAGCCCGCATCACAGGATTAACTTTGTGTGTGTGTGTGTGTGTTTTGCTTTTGAGCAGGAAGATTCCAGTGGTCTCCAAGTACTTTTATCTCGCTTTGGTGAGTCACGATAGTCAGAGCTGAGATGTTGATGACTGAGGAGTGTTATTTCTTTTCAGAGGGGCATCTGACCCTGACCTGTTCATTACCTTGTTACCCCACAAAAGCATCTTATTTATAGTGGGGTGTTACCAAAACACTCAGAGCCCGCTTTTTATGCCCAGCGCAATGTAGAGCAGAGCGCGTGGGTAGAGTTTTCTTTCTTGTCGTAGTTTGGTAGATGCAAGCTGTTGGAGATGGCCGTTTGCGCCACTGTGGGCGTGAGCACAGCTTACTTGCTACATTAGCAACTGGCAAGCTGCCGTGTGCTCGTCATTTAATTTTTTGCTTTACGCCTCACGTCAACTGCGTTAGGCTGCAGTTTAAATGTGACAATAACGAGGAGACGCATGATAGAAAATGGAACGATTGTGGTTGAATTTATATTGTACTTGTTGGGCAGCACAAGAAGAAGTGTGATGTGTGTGTCTTTTAATTTATGGAACAGTAAACTTCTGGTCACACTTGAGAATGTTATATGTTTACTTAAAAAGAAATTCCTGTACAGTCATAATGGCAGCAGTTTGGGCTCCAAAGTTAAAAATTAAACTTGGGGGGGGGGGGGGGTGAAATCAATTCTCGTACCCATCAATGAGACAGATGTTCCTCTTCAACTGACAGGTTGGTCCGGTGAAACCTTGGGGACAGACGCACAAGTATCCCCCCTCTCCGGTCTCTATGCAGGTGGCATTCCCAGAACAAGGCTGTGATGAGCACAGGCGAATATCTGCAATGACACGCACAAAAAAAAGCATTCTCTTTGTATCTGTCTCTTTCCTTCTTTTATTCCATTTATTCATTCTCCCTCACTCTCATTCCGAATGCTTGGCAACATTTCTCCTCGTGTCCTTTATTTCCACTCCACTGCTGCGACACTCTCTGCCGTAACTCCCAAATCACATACCCTATGATGGGGAATGTGTTCTCAAGTATCTTGTTTCACGACCAAGGTCACCTTCAGCAACCTTCACCCCCTCGCACCCCCTCTAAAAATAAATCCCAGGATATTTCACATGTTCCCTGGGGCTCAGTGACTCACCTGAAGCCCCAGGCTCGTCTGCTGCTGTGTGTGTGACACTTAATGGGGTCTCACCTTGGTCACAGAGGCTGCCCACCCAGCCCTGCTGACACACACACTGCCACGCTTTCTCGCAGGAGCCATGCAGGCAGCCCGGGAAGGGGATGCAACGCTCGCAATGGACTCCTTGCCAGCCTGGTTTGCACCTGCGAGAAAAAAAAAAGGGAACAATCCTGAACTATTAATACACCCACGCCGCCCATGTCCCCATAATGCCAGCGTGGTGAGATGAGGCTTTGATTAGAGACAGAAAATCCATTGTTTGTGCAAACAAAGGGGCGATTTGGCAGTTGATGGAAGAGAAGCAATCAAACGGCACTCCAGAGGATGCATTAAAAACACAGGATATGAGGGGGTTTTTTTGGTTGTTTTTTTTATCGCAAGCATCACTACCTGCACTTTCCGGTCTTCTCACAAAAGCCATTCTCTGCGTTGCAGCTGCATCCCCAACCTCATGAGAGGAAACGAGAGATGCGTTGTTTTATTCATGCTGTCATAAGACACAATAAGAATACAAAAGCTCCTCGAGTTGACAATGTAACTTAGGTCGAATCGAATTACCTCCGGCGACGCCTGTTACGGCTACAAACAAGAGCGCGGTCGTGAGATGCATTGCGATGGTCAGTCCGGAACCAAATTCCTACAAATACGAAATACAAATACATAAACAGTTTCCAAAAGCAAAATGGATCACTGTTGTTAAAAGTTGACAAATTGAAGACATCTAAAAAGTTCACCGAACAGTGAAGGCACGCTTTTTGTCATCGTGTCTTTTTGAATTCCGGTGGCACACCTGAATGCGTCTGCATGCAAAAAGCACCCGCGTAGCCATCACAGACAGAGGAATAAGCCACTTCCTAAAGCTTCACTTTTACCATCAAAATCCTTTGAGTCATTTATACACTAATGATCTTACCTATGAAGCAACGGCGCGTAGTCTCCGGGTGATGCGACTCATATTTGAGGCATGTGTCAGGGCTGGGAGAGCCAAGAGCCAGGACGCGTAGATGAAAGTGATAACAGAGCTGCTCGAGATGGAGAGGTAGGGAGGGGGGCAGGGGGGTGGAGGGAGGACACGGATGGTTTTGACGGGACTGCTGCATCGAGCAGCATCCCGATGCAACAAGCTCCTCCTACCCCATAAAGGGGAGAATGTGCGTAACGGCAGCGTGATACCCCCCCAACCACCAACCCTCCGCCACCTCTCCCTAAGGGCTGAGGTGCAATCAAGTGCCACCGCTGTGATGCCTGCGACTGCCAAGGTAATGAGACTCCCCAGTGATGATTTTGTATGAAAATAAATAAAAGCAGCATCAGGAAAACTGCAAGGTGAAGGTTATCTCTTACTGCCTGGTGTGCTGTTTAATTCAAATTTATAAATTACAGCGACAGGGCTACAATTTAACCTCTATCAATGACCTAAATTCTAGCAGAGCACGGGAACATAATACTGAACATGTCATTTTTTGGTCACTTGTTTCTGGGCAGACTTCAAATGACTCTATTATCTCTGAAATAATAAGCATATGCAAGCCACACTAGAATTTGATTTGAAGAGATAATTTGAGGGAAACAGCGAGTGAACAGAACCATGAGCTAAAGCAATGGGACATTGTTCCAAAAACAGACAGTGAGCAGGAACAGGAAATCGGACATTCGAACAATATTACTCCAAAAATGACAATGGTACACAAAAAGCAACAGAGCTGGTAACCCCCCCACCCCCCAAAAAAATAAATAAAAAATTCAGACCCTCAGAGTCACAGGAACAGGAACACTGCGGGGATATTAATTACCCAGCTAGCTTGGGGCGCCACCTGAAGGATTGGAATGGAACAGCATGTGTATCTGGTGATTGCTATGATCAGTCGTGATGCTTTAATGTCACAAAACCAACAAGAAGAAACGACAAGTCGAAAACACGTGGTAAAAGCTAAAAGAATACATTTGTAAATCCTTTTTAAAAATGAACACATTTTGCAAAACTCCAAGCACAAGACAAATTAATTCTGTGACTTCGCCAAATCACCAAAAAGACAGAAACGATCACTTTTTCCTTATCGTGTAATGTATGAATTGTAATAGCCTGCGCATGCAGCACCCATCTGCCATACATCATAATGTCCGTCTCTATTTTTAGTCCAGTTATTGCTGTCCGCAGCCTAAAGCCTGCCAAGGGCGGTGGTGTTTTCCCCCGAGAATGTTATGTTAATTGTGATGACGAATATCATTCACTCATCTTTGAGGAATGAGTCATCAGCAACACAAGTATCAATCCTAGAGCAGATTTTGAGGTATATTTTTCTTCCTTGTTGTTTACAATGGAGAGAGGGGAATGTTTTGCGAAATTAAACATTTGAGCTTCCACCAGGTGTGTGGCCCTCACAGTCTAGACTCATACAGTGCAAGCGGGGACTCTCATATGAATGCAAATGGCAGCAAATATATATATATATATATATATATATATATATATATATATATATATTTCCTCCCAATCAAATTGCCTGTGAAGGGAGGAAGAGAAAATCCCAAGGATCAAACGGCTTTTGCCTTTCTCGAGTCAGACAGGATTGCAGCAGAGAGGGATAACCTGAGATTTGATGCATTCCCTCACTTCTATTTGTTTGGTGCGTTTATCGTCCATCCTCCAGGGAAAGCGGGCCTGAAAATTACATGACAAACGTTGCCTGCAGGAGGTGCCTGGTAGATGACAGTCTCCCTTTTCTCAGGCTCCAATGCCTGCTTTATTAACGTGAAGGAGTTGTCCATCGGTTTATTTTTTTTCACCAGACCGGCTCTAATCTGGCATTTATCTCATTTGATCTATCTTTGTATCGACTCGATGCTGTGGTGATTCTGATATTACGGACGCGTATCGCAGCCTTGCGTAAGTCAGGATGGGAAGATTTTGAAGACTAAAATATTCAAGACTGTATGGTGATCAGTCAGACCTAAATTCATGGGGCATTTGGGATGACGCCATTTCCGAAGGGCAATTGCAAGAAAGCACTGATTTAAATACAGAGGTCAAATATTATGGTGACTCTTGAATGAATTAAAAACAAAAGAGGCCCTAGGACACTACCTAGAGGGACACCACACATATTGTTCTTATGTAGTTAAATCTTGCTCTCATTCATGAAGGTAGGCAGGGAACTAAGACAGACAAACGCCTCTGCTATCTAGGCTATTCCAAATCAAAAGGGTGCTTACTTGGCGAAAGGACATTATTCTCTGAAAGGCAACACAAATTGCAAAAACAAAAAACTAAAACAAAACTTGCACAAAGTTGAATGAAGGTGTCACTTGTGATTTTAATCTAAAACAAATTATAAAGAAAGAAACCAGTGGGCCAGAGGGACACTTCAAATAATTGCCTTTTTTTTTTCTCATGTTATTAAATCGTGCTCTCATAGACACTGAGAACTGAGACAGTAAAGGCCTCTGCTATGATATACTTGCTTTTATTGAAGTAAAGAAAAAAGACTGAGGACTCAAATAGGAAGCTAACCTTTTTTTGTGTGTGTGTCAGAGATTCTAAATCAGGTTAATGGCAAGCCATGACGGAAATGGACCAAA
Organism: Hippocampus guttulatus; assembly: GCF_054856545.1. Taxonomy (NCBI): domain Eukaryota; kingdom Metazoa; phylum Chordata; class Actinopteri; order Syngnathiformes; family Syngnathidae; genus Hippocampus; species Hippocampus guttulatus. The sequence continues at coordinate 12,035,107 of NC_141273.1, forward strand.
ACAGGCTGCTAAATATTATCGGTTAACGTCTTTTGTCTCGCTGAAGCAGCATGTGATTCATTGCTCAGTTATTGCATGCTCTGTATACAATTGATCAGACCTTATCAAATGCATTCTGTGCTGTGTCTGCACTGTGCAACTCTTTCTCGCCAGGAAGAAACAACAAAGACAACTCTTAATGTTTTCTAGCAGCTTAGTAATGTAGAAACAATATCCAAAACACCATCTAAATGTTAAATCTCCCTGTCGTTGGAAAGCGCATGAGTTGGGGAGTGGGTGGATATTTGTACTTTGGCAGGCTGAAACGATTCTCACTTCTAATCTTCCTAAAGGTTAGCTGTGCAACTGAGAAGATATCAAATAAAACAAATTGCATGCAGAGACAGACTCCGATGTGATTACCAGCGTCGATGAGTTATTTAAAGCATAGTCAAAACTGGGATTGAGTCGGAAATGTCATTGAAATTCTCAACACGTGCACGGGTAGGGGGAGAAGCAGGCTGGGATATGATTAAACAAATCCCTCGCCTGTCAACAAATACAGCCAGGGCAGCCGCACTGCACATCGTTCCATTACAATGTGGGCACCCGCTCTGTTTGCGAATTCAACACGGGACACCGTCTTGCACATGCGCAAAAACAGCATATTGGCTTTATATGAGGATTCCACTCGCCTGTATATTATAAAAAGTGATCATAATCTTTTTTTTTTTGTATGAAATAAAGACTCCTCGTTATTGTGGTGTGAACCAAGGGTCACGCTGGTGTTGCTACCAGAGCTCCACTTCACTGCCATTTTCAATGCATTTTCCTCACGGCCATTCATTGGGAACTTTGCAGGCACAGCACAATGTCTCCTATGAAATGTTCCACATTGTTGTGTTGTTGCTTTCAACCGCGACTGTCCTTCACTGTGAGTTTGCATCATGAAACGCCTTGTGTACGTTGCAACAAGAAAAGGCCATTTTAAAAAAAAAAAAAGAAAGATTTTATTCCAGGCCTGCAGCACGTCGTGAGTGTGTCTTGCGCTGCTCTTACACCAACGTTGTGCAAAGCAGAGAAATGTTGCAATTCATCAAAAAGTTGCTTTTAAGTGTCTGAGGACACACTACGCATACGGCTTATACACATTTTTTTTTTAATAGAACAATGCATCACTGCGTGCTGTATTATAGAAGCTCTCAATTGGTTTCACCTTTTCCACTAGTCGTAAATTAATGGTTGAGTTTTGTCATGATTAAACGTGGATGTAAAAATATGCATCATTATTTATTTTATTATATTTTTTCACTGCGATCGGCTGGCAACCGGTTCAGGGTGTCCCCGCGTACTGCCTGAAAGATGGCTGGGATAGGCTCCAGCACCCCCCGCGACCTTTGTGAGGATAAGCGGATCGGAAAATGAACGAATGAATGAATTATATTTTTTCATCTAAATGACTCAGGAAACTGAGAGGGAACACGATAATTATATGTATGGAAAAAAGAAACCTAAACAAATAATAAAATAATGTACGTGAAAATAAGTCCACAAGATTTAATAATTCACTAATTTCTCAGGATTTTAATATATATTCTTTTCAAAAGAATAATTATTGAATAAAATATGATCATTTTATTTCGACTACCTTTTTAAAAATACATTTAATTAGACAAAAAAAAAAAAAAGATCGAAATGTGAGTGTTTAAGTCCTTTTGCAAATCACTGCCGAAAATCATCAATCCACATCATAACATTAATGGCCCCAACAAATCCACAGGGCCAGATGTTGGAAGGCCCAAATTATGCAAGTGGCTTCATGTGGAGGAATCTGAATGACTCCGTGCGCCATTTACCATCTGTGAAATGTTACCTACATTTAATTAGCCGAGGTCGTGAGGCCGTCCTCTCCATGGCAACGGCGCTTGTCAGGGTGGAGATGCTGAAAGCAGATGGACTCGACTGACGGCAACTCGGGGAACACTGCTGCGAACAAAAAAAGAGGAGCAATTGTGAGGCAACAGTCAAAGTAGAAAAATGATTCCAACCCACGCCACATTCACTTCAGCGTTTACAAGGCAATGCAGAAAAGATATTGTCGAGGAAATTAAGGCAGAATAGAATGTCACTTCCACATTATCTGGCAGTGAAAATGACACACTTAGTCACCGCAAGACTCTTGGTCACGGCAACTGATGACTTGTTTCGGGTGTCAAGAGAAGAAGAAAACCCTGAGTCTCTGTGTTGAAGTAATTAAAAAAAAAACCTGGCTGAGCAAACCAATGTCTGTCTGTCTATCTATCTATCGACCTCACTAGCTAGCTCATGAGCTAGCTAGTTAGCTAGCTATTGAGCTAGCTACCAGATATCCAGCAATCCATAGTATGAATCATTCTTTCTTTCTGTCCGCCCATCCAATTACAAAAAGGAAGATAGATAAAGCTTTAATATTTTAATTGGATTTAAAAGTTAAAAAAAAACTACATGAGATTATTGTGAATGGTGAAGTTTCCCAAACTAGTATATACTGTACTCCGCAGTTATATGATATTCGAATTCTCTGCTTGTCCAATTTACGCGCCAGAAAAATGTTTGTTTTGTTTTTGTTTGTTTGTTTGTTTTTTGCCCCAAATTCAAGATTTCAACAAATGTGCACTAAAATGTCAAAATAATGACAAGGACATGTCGACAGCATTCGTCGACAACCGTTTGTACAGTTTCGCAGCAAAAAAAAAAGTTTATTTGGGGATGAGCACCCCTTTAAGGTAGTGCAAGGTCAGAGACTTTGGTGTTCCAAGCTGAAGAGTTTGTTTTGAAGTAGACGAGTGGGGAATACATTACGTGCATTAGAAACATTTTTCACACGCATTCATTTTTCAGTTGTGTGGTTATAGTCGCAATTCATTTCAATAATTTCCACTTGAACGGGGTTTTTGTGACGACAGACGCCGAGGCAGTAAAGCAAGTGCACGAGAATGTGTCTGATGTCTTTTAGCATTCACATTCAGAATTCATTTCTGACACTTGGTTGTATGAGTGTGTGGTTGGCATGGCAACATTACCCTAAAAAAACAGCCTCGGCTAAAGCTTTGTGCAGAATCATCGAAGAACCAAAAACAAATTACTGCCGAGGGGTGGGGTGGGGGGGGGGGGGGGTTATGTGGTTGAGACATAGAAGAGGGACGCTTGTGTGGTTTGTGATTCCCAAGCAGTGGAGAAATAAACACCACAACTAACACGCCAGAAAGTGGGTGTGCATTGTGTGTGCGGCTGGATCCCTTCCATCCCAAATAACCACTCGCATTTTCGTATTGTTGACACTGCGAGTTATAGTTTACAACTTTTCAACATTTTCCCATATGCTCTCAGGAGATAATACTGGATTGTTTACTGCAGACTCGTGTGTCTTTTTTTTTGGCCTTACACACTGTCATGCCCCCCCAAGGAAGAGGAAAACATCCCCCCCCGCACGGCTATAAATAGTATCATTTGTCTATAAAATTGTTATAAGTACACCTTTGCATAACACTGTATCCTTATTAACGTGTCCAAGAATTAAAAAAAAAGAAATATGGACCAACTTACAACAAAGAATAGCTTTAGTTACTGGAACAGAAAATATTTAAAAGGCATCTGAAATTCAAAAATAACATTAAATCCTCAATTTAACAAGATATATTTTTGGACTGACCATGTCAAACCATACGATTCGCCTGCTCAATGTGTAGCCGGGACCTGTATTTTAGTTTACTGAAGTAGCAGTCACAAAGCGGCATGATTGTTGGCAATATTCGGCACGTTTTCGCTGAAAAAAACTCAAGCAGCTTATCAGCGTGATTGGGGTGTAATGTCTTTAAGTGACGCCTTTTTTCGACAAAGTAAACACTCGATCTTCCCTCATCTGCCACCGCAGGCACATTGAAGGCAAGCTCTACATACGCCTCGTCATATTTCCTCCCCGAGAATGCTCCCTGCGCAAACTCTGCCAATGAGAGCGCCACTGCCCCCTAACGTAATGGAGGTACAACTGCAAGTTATTTTAGGACAGTTAAAAAAAAATAAAAAAGCATGTTCCCCGATGTCAAACGTGCCCCCCTCGACAGAGCCTCGCGCCCCACTATTTGAGAAACACTGCATTAGGGCATGTCCAGCCCAAGCCAACCAACCACACACCTGGTTTTAAGTTTGGCGCCAATTGACAGCGAAAGCCAGCAAATGGCAAGGCACGGTACACATATTGTGTTTTACAGCAATACCTAACCATATTTATAATTTCATATGTACCAGTGAATAAAATAGCAAAGCTTGGGGTGAAAATGGACGAGCAGCCCGAGGCTCACCGGTCCATTCAGTGGAATGGGAGCAAATCTCTCCTTTCAATATATTCACACTTTAGTCATCCTCATCATCATCATCGTCCAAAATGATGTCCGTGTTGCCGAGGTGATTAACGGGTGCATGCCGTAATCCATAATCGCATTACCAACATTGATCAGGATTTATTCCGTGAATAGGAGATTTAAGTCACAGCACGTTCATGCTTTTTTTTTTTTTTTCAGAATACTTAGTCCTGATTTGAAACAAATCAATAAATAAAGGGAGGAAGAGCAATGTGTAAGTTGTTGGCTACAACTGTGCGGGAAATAGCCTGATGCTTGCAATCAGTCTTGTGCCGCCTCTTCACACAAATTGGCCATAATTGATCAACTCAAGTGTTGCTTATCAATGCTGCTCTACCCTTTTACTGTCTAAGCGTGAGGGTTTTCAACAATGCTGAGCATCCATTCTTATTTGGTTGTTTTGCTTTCATGTCCCCAAATGACGACAAAAACTCAAATTAAAGGTCTAAAAAGCAGGGTGGAACAGTTCCTCTGAATTTCTTCAGGGTGAGATCAACAGCACACACAAGACGTTTGGTCAAGTTCTGACCTTGGGGAGCTGAGTTATTGGAGTTTCATGTTTTATAAGTCATCAAACTTTGCTGTTATGCTCAGCCCACAAGCAATAACACAAACTCAAATGTTTTGCAATTTAGCGTCAGCCATCTGTCTGGTGTCTACTCTTGCCATGCCTCAAATTAGGTAGCAATGTGGGAAAATCTTTGAAGGACTCCTTGAAAATGGCTGCCTCAAACCGAAATGGAAAACCTCCTGTGGCTTTTCAGTTATAGGAGCGTGAGACTTTTTGGTGGGCCGACTCATGATAGATATGTTTTTTTACGATATTTCATGCAGGGTGTCACATGTGTCCCTTACACACTCACCCACTGCCCAAGGGCTATAAATGTGTCCTGATGACAATATAATGATGGCCGACTTCTATACCGATGCCCTCTATTAATCAAGAAGTACTTTTAGTTTCTGATAAATCTGCTTTTTAGTCACGTCGCAACGCCAACATGAACGGTTTACTTGAGTACGTTTGATTGTAATGCATCCTCCTGACCACTCCTGACTATTATTATTCATTATTGATTATGTGCTGCTGACATGATCGGTGATGGACGAGTAAAGTCTTCCTTTGCACGTCTAATTGAATCGCACCTCTTCACGCAAACTTGGGCCAAAGTGACGGCACCCGATCGTGGGCCGACACGCGCCACAGCGGCTGCCTATGAATTATTCACGCCACAGGCGCCAAACCCCCCCCAGAAAAAAAGGAGCTGGAGAAGATTCGACGTCTCATTTCTGGCAGCTGCGGATAAAAGACTCTTGTGGAAAGATACTAACGTATTTTGCCTGCAGTGGCTCTCTCTTTTCAAGGTCTCTCACTTCAGATGTGCCTTTTCTCCCTCTAAAACGTGAATTTATGGTTTTCATTCTTTGTCTTCATGTGTTCAAGATTTGACTCCCCCACTGAGTGAGTAAAAAAAGCTGGTATTGGTGAAGGTGATTCGATATTGCTACTCTGTGTCAATACAGGTTGAAGCTTCATGAAAAAAAAAAAAACAAGACACCAGAGTAATTCAGTGATTGATTTTACATTCGCAAGACTATTGAACAGTCAGACACAGTGAATCAAATTAGGTTGTAAATAATGCCTGATATACTGTGTATGATAAGTACCGTAATTTCCGGACTACAGAACGCACCTGATTATAAGGCCACATTGTAACATGAGATATTTACAAAGAAAGTTGGTTTGCCGCTGCGCTTCTGCATTTCGCACGTACCCAAAGTAATTCCGGCCTACCGCGTATCATTTAGACAAGATCTGAATAACTTCTTGTTGTCTGATTAAAAAAAATGTTTCAAGCAGATCATAGTTAGATCCTGGATTAGATTAGTTCTCTTTTTGGTTTGTGTTTTTTTTTCAAGGGGGAAAAAAAAAGTGATTTGACAGTATGTTTTCTGGTAGCCTATTTGAAAATGCAACAAAATGAACAAGTGCTATGACGCATACAAGAAACAAAAAATCCTGTTTGAATATGTTTTTTTTTTGGTTTACATTTTTTTGCTCCTTTTATTACAGTAAATGTACCGATTTAAAGGGGCTTCAGTTCAATTTAAACAATTTACACAACATTCGCCCGCGTCAAGGTCACCCCCCGCGACCTCCGCAACAATTTCCATGCCTTCCTTTCCTGACAGGCTGGCAGCAGATAATGAAAGTGTCAGTGCTCCTCCGACTGTAACCAACTTGATGAGCCCATTTTCCCGCCGTCGGATCCCATTTCCCATGATGCAACAGCGTGAACGCAGGTCTCTCGTTTCTCCACAAATCAAGGTGCATTGCTCAAGAATGAAGGTTTGATGTTGAGGAAATGTCAGTTTGGGGAACCAGATACTCAGATGAAATGCATAAAACAGATATCCGAACAATTGGCTTCTGCTTTCTGCTTTTGGGCATAGAATTCTTCCAGCTGTGATCAATGCGTAATTTGCAGAAGAGAAAGCAAAGTGAAAGAAACAAGCTCCATCATGTAATATTCATGCTAGCACAAGGTACAGTCTGACCTTGATGGTCTCTGTCTGCTTTTGTCTGTCGCCCTCTCCGTCGTTGCTCATTTAATTTGACTGAAAGATGTCTTTTCACCGCACAAAGGGCCATCATGGGGCGGAAGAAAATGGGCTTAATGAATTTGGGAGAGGATGAAAACGGATGCAAAATGGCACAAGAGGACGCAACCACTTACAGTGAAAGGTGAGTGGGCAACAGACGAGGACGAGGACCCAAAGTGGTTCTGATTAAAGCAAAAATATTGAGCGCGTCTGCTCGATTTAATGAAAGCCAATGCAAGTGTTGTATCGTTTTACCTTCAAATGCATGACGTGAGATGACCACAGTGCCTTTGACCGAGGTTCATCCAGTTGTGTGCAGCAGTCACAACATTAGGTACATCTGCACAATCTAATTAGAGATCCACAACATTTTTTTTGGTCCCCCCCCCGCCCCCCCCCCCCCCGACTAGGTCTTCATAGCACAGTGGCCAAAAGTGATGAATACAAAGCACCCTATAAAATGCTTGCCTCTGCATTACAGCAATGTGTCACACCTCCCCCAACACCTTATGTGAAAACCTGGTGAAATACAGGTCATGATTCCATGTCACTTGGTGTCTTTCCATATAAGTGAACTCACTTCAGATTCTCTCTCAATTGAGTCAGAGTGTCAGCGCTGTGCTGGTTATTATAGATAGTTCACCTCTCTGCTGATAAAGGGACACATTCACCTCCCCTCACATCATGTGTTGCTCTCAGCGAGGGGTCGATCTATTCTAAACACATAAGACCACACACGCAGAAAGCACATGGGGGGTAAGGGGTGAGGGGGTTGTAAATGAGCAACACAAAGGTTAATAAAGACATCCATTCATTAAGGATTCACTTGACATGAGCTGCAAACAATCACAGCATGGAAGCGGGAAGCGAGCGAGGGCCCCCACCCCCCTCCTAATGAGATCGTCCATCTCATAATTCCATACGACAGAACTGTCAGACAATTCCAAAGAGAGACAGAGTGAGACGCCACTGTAACATCAAGAGCTTTCCTCTCATATTCTTTCTCCAGGCGGGAATAAATGATGATTTCAAAGCTCTGCCGATAAATACATGATTATACAAACAGAATGCCATCCCCACTCTCAACGATCAAATAACTGTCAGTCCTCGTGGAAACATTTGGAGACTGCCCTGCGCATGCCAAAGCAGCTGGTGCAGATATAAACTCCTAAGCAGAAGAAAGTCAGATCTGGAAAAGGCACAATAACAATAGGGCTGAAAATGCTGAAAAGAAAATGGAGGGCAACTTGAAAGTCAAAGTTGATGCTTTGCGATGTCGTTACACTCAATACAAGAATAATCTTTGGTTAGAAGATAGAGTGGAAGCACTAACTGACGGACAGACGGATGGATGGAGAGCTAGCAAGATAGATAGTGAGAGCGAAAGACAAAAAAATAGCATTTTCACTCGGGAAGGCTGAAGTGTACACTTGAATATGAGGTGAATGGATCCATCACGAGATAAGACTGCTAGTAGCATTGCGCTGTACGTTCTTTTAGTGATTTTAGTTCACTAGGTTTTATTTCTCTACTTTGGATTTGAAAGGTTGCCTCGTTTCAATGCCATTTTGTAACTATGTGAGCCACAGTGACGGTGCGTTATCTTGTGTGTGAAATGTACTAGCGGTGAAGGGGAAGCTAACGCTGTTAGCTAACTTAACTCAGCCAACCATACTCTTTAACGCTCAAGCTAGTGCGAGGATCATTACAGAGCTTGAAATGTGTTTTGAGGTATGTTCTTTTATTTATGGAGCGACATCAATATACTGTAATTGCTCTGTTGAGATGACCTGTTTTCTTCTTGTGAGTGGCTTTTGGCAACAGTGTACGTGAGCAAAACAGCACTCCAACTCTCCTGTGACTCACACTCGACGATGAAGAAATAAAGTGCAGTGTTCAGGCTGCCTCTCTTTCGTTCGTTTTCTTTCCCCACCATCTCCCCTTTCTAACGTAGCCCCCTTTCACACTCATTGCCCCCCTAGAGTGACACCACAGCCCCCCCCCCCCATGCACACACACATTCTTCAGAAGCCTCATCAGGCCGATGTGAAAATTGAAACAAAACAAAATGGGGAAAAAAGTTTGGAATAACCCAGCCTTGGCTTGGTCCCTATTTATTTGAATAGAACCCCCACATCGTTATAACTTTTCATGTAATATTACAACTGTACATTACTGTATTCTTCCCACTTTTTTTTCCAGCATGAGTGGAAACTTTTCCTTTCTTATTTTTGCTATGTGAAACATTTCCTTGTTAGTAACACGAAATAAGCCATGTGATTGTGATTAAAAAAAAAAAAAAGCTATTTCCTGAACTAAATTACAAAATCTAATAACTCATGTTTCTCATTCAACTACAGCTTAATTATTTTATTATTATTATTATTTTGCTTGAGATTATTTTTATACTGGAAGCTGGGTGATCGACTGGATAGCACATCTGCCTCACAGTGCAGAGATACAGGGTTCAATTCGGGCTCTGGCCTTCCTGTGTGGAGCTTGCATGCTCTCCCTGTGCCTGCGTGGGTTTTCTCTGGGTATTCCAGTTTCCTCCCACATTCGAAAAACATGCATGGCAGGTTAATGAAAAGTTCAAAATTTTCCCAAGGTGTGATTGTGAGCGTCAAGAGTTGTTCGTCTACGTGTGCCCTGCGATTGGCTGGCACGCTGTTCAGGGTGTCCCCCGCCTACTGCCCGAAGCCGGCTGGGGTAGGCTCCAGCCCGCCCGCGACCCTCGTGAGGATAAGAGGATTAGAAAATGGATGGATGGATGGATTTTTATGCTATTACAAATGCCACCCCTCAGCAGTCTTGCGCAGCAACAGTGGCTGCTCTGAGCAGACACATCCTTGGTGTGAGCAGACAATTCTCAGGCTTTGGTCTCGCATGACTGACCCTTCCAGATGACTCCCCTGTAGGAAGAATGCTGGGGGGATTTTGTGGCATGGGTGTCCATCAATCCGGATCTTTGGAGCTGGAGTAAAAACCTTCTTCCCTCATGAGTGTTTTTTTTACTGCTTCACTGCAGTGGTTTATGAGATAAGATGCTGGTGGAGTGCGGGTGCATATTTACAAGCATCCATCATTTATGGAAGCACCTACAAAGAAACGCTAAATTAGGCTCATGTTTCTTTTCCTCCAGCTGTCAAAATGTGACAGATTATTTTCATAAAAGGCCCGCTGTAAAATTTACCTAAACATTTCCTGCGCCATTTGCTTTGTAGCACTTTGTCGTTTTACAACAGTATATTAGAGTCACTTATCAATATTGTTTAGTTGCGGGTGAATCCAATAATATTTGCAATGGAAATTTAATAAGAGATAATTTGATTTAACGACTGTACACGCCATACCGCCGTGAGAACAAGTTCTGCGAGCCTATTTTAGCACAGGACAGCATTTTTTTTTCTTTTTTTGACCAGAGGCAATTGATTCTCCCAATTATCCAAGGGAAATTGAAAATGTTAATAATTACAGTGTACCCCACTGATCCCTTAATGAGCTTTATTCGTGTGTTGCTGCAAGATGAGGACAACCATTGAGAAACCAAGCACGCTGAGTGTATTTGGGTTGGGCGCTTTAAATTCGCCCTTGTGAATCGCCATATTACAGCTAAATAAAATTGTAATTGTTAATGAATACACTGGGGGCCAGGGGGGCAGTAAACATCGGACAACAGACACATTATTATGTAGACTGCAGCTTTTACGAGGAAAATTTTACAGTTTTCAGTGGCAATGAGAACTTGTAGAAAACAATTGAAGTAATATTAAGGCAAGCTATTATAAGAACAGTTGATTCTTTTTATAAGGAAAAAGATGGAGGAAAAAATTAATACTAAATTTGTAATTTACAGGGAATAAAATAATTACATTTTATGAAGATAAAGTAAAAAAACTGGGAAATGAAACAATAATTAAAAGAATAAGGTTATGATATTGATGTAAACAGACAAACTCTTATGGTAATAAAGTTGTAATTTTATGTGAAGAAATTGAGAGGAAAAAAGAGAACAAAAATATATGAATAAAATTGTAACTTTCCTAGAAATAGTCTGACTCTCTTCATTTAGGCACTCGGAAACTCAGAACGTTGTTCAAATGTGCCATTTGGTTCTTCAGAATCCCGCCAAAAAGTAAGAAGCTGCATTCAAAAACGAATGTGACCCGAAGACGAGCACACAAGGACGAAACGTCAACTAATCACTTTAAGTTTGCATTCAAAACGGTTTATCTTAACCAGAATCATGCGTGGCATTGTCGTTTAAGGTAAAATCCTGGTGGAGTGTGGTTGTGCTAACTGAAAGTTAGTTGCGACAACAATCCAAGAGGATTGTATCTTAAACTACAATGTGACATGAGATTCTCGTTAAACTAAGCTGCTTTGAGATTTTACAAATATATAATAAGAATTAGAATACAATTTTACAAGCCTCTGGATTAAATCAAAGTTGCGATACATAAAAAGCGAAAGTTGTATTATTCAAGGTACGGTGTGTAGAATATAATGCCATCTAGTGGTAAACTAATAGAATGCAACAAAGCACGCGCACTCAGGTGCCTCAGACGCCACACGCTTCGCTCGCCGACCATCAATTACTGCCGCAGAGGTGCAAGCAAAATGCCATCTCAAACGACTTCTAGTATTCCCTCAACTGACCGAGTAAGTGCTTTTAACTGTTACTCATCCCGTTGTCACGATGTTGAGGAAAAAAAAATGTGACTCCTTCGGGTATCCGTAGAAGAAAGATGGCAGTGAAACACGGCACCCTCCTGTAGGGGGAGCCGGGCCCTATGTAATATTATTAGCAATTATTTCACCCACAATTACAATCCAAAATTTACATTGACGTGCTAGAACATATTTTTTGCATATTAATTATTTTAATAGTGGATATTTGAACGAACACAAAAAAATGGTTCCCTTTACAAAAAGCAAATACCGTAATGTGGGAATAATTTTTTTACGCTGCTGGAAGAATTAAATTGTTCAAATTACTTCTTTTTCAAACGAACAAAAACTTTCTTGTCACAATATTGCGTTTTGATCCACAAAATTTGATGTATTTTTTCATCCTTCATTTTGATATCTTGTACCGAAATAAAGCTACAGTACATTGAACACAACTCTTGCTCTGAATGTCCTTAGTTGTGCAAGTGTACTGTGAATATTCACTTGAAAAGGACTTCCTTTTTTAGCGTAGCAAGCTATCACGCTGCTGCTTAAGCAAGCCGGCAAAATTATTATCTTCTGCATTTGACTATCCTCATTCGAGGGATGTTCTCCTAATCATCGCAATTACACGACGTGAACTCCAAAATAGACTGGATATAATTGGTCCCTCTGCGCTCACCCCTCAATATGGCGTCACCATGGCAACAGAGGCGGAAATCTCCAATTTTACTTGAGCAAACACGCTTCAATTAAATGAGGGCCCTCTGCCCATCTTCATCCATCCGGTTGAATCCAAAACGGCAATGAGTCCAAAGCAGTCCAAAACAACAACCAAACAAAACAAAGATGTGTTACATGTGCACATCATCGAAAGTGTGTGAAGCCAAACGGTACTGCTGGAATAGAGAAAAGAAATGGACTCGTGTCTGTGGTTTCCAATGCAATCAGTTCAAAGAGAGCAGATTTGCTTTCAAAGTGCCCTGAACACCAGTGTTTGTCGTAATAATCCACTAAAATCAAAAATGAGGCCTGAATGACATGAGCAATTGAAGAGGATGTTTATGTTTATTGCATCACGGTTCATTTCACATACGTACCGTCCACTCGTTCATTTTGGTCCCTTAAAAGTGGGAGTCACATCAACAAATTTTCATCCCTGGTTGTTTCATTCCAAATCCATTGAGGTGGTGTAAGTGACACCCGCGTATTCATGGTTCGTCATTCACAAATTTGCACACATTTGGGGGGGGGGGGGGGCTGATTTTGAGTTATTTCTGCTTTTTTATGCTCAGGTCAAAGCCCCGTCTAATATAACGAGCAACTAACGGTTGTATACTAAATAGAGTCATTTCAAGTCACTGAGAGTCACCAGCTTGTTGCAGCAGCACCGATTCACTTTCTCTTGTAATTTTTTGAATATCTAGTTTATATTACTTCCACCTCTTATTGACTGTTTGTTTTAATTCAAGATGTGCCGGCAGAGAATATCAATACTATCAGATGATTTTTTCCCCCACACACAAGTGAAATGATGGAAACTGAGAGAGAGGGACTGAATAGCACTGGAGATTTCGACTGCAGCAAACGCCTGCCAACATCATGCATGTTGTGATCCGATTACAATTCGGACAGCCTGGCGTTCTGCTGTGCGCCGCATCACAACAATTGGGCCAATATGTGAAAGCGAACGGCGTAATAGCGGGACATGGGACACCTGATACTCGACTTCTCCTGACCTGTTGTGTCGAAAGCCATTTTCCTGACCGAGAAATATCTGTTGCATCAGACGCTGGCACTGACATCATCTTATCACTGATTGCGGGACGCTACACGATCTCAGCGGTGCCCTGCCAACGCGAGGGTCTGCGTAAAAGGCACAGCAGATAATTACAAGCCATTGCGTTATGCCTCTGACGCAGTCATTTTACAAGATCTCCACGTGAAAGAGGGTAATGATGCCTTCAAGATGTTATTCTCTCGAGTGGTCTGAACAGATTAATTACAAAGGAGGAGACCCGTGAAGGTTCCGTCCGTCCATCTTCCGTAGTTTTGAATGCATTGTCATGACATGCCTAAAAAAAAAATATAAAAAAAAAAGCCGATATATTTTGTTACAACCTTAACATCAAAAAGTTCAGTTGTTGATGCAAAAGGCAGAGGAAGTGTTTGCTACTACTGTCATTTGTCAATTGTCAGAATTTGGCTGTAAGCGATTTTCTGAAGGCTGATCCTTTATTGTGCAAATGAATTCCTTTTGTTTTTTTGAAACGTGTCTCCTAAACGAGCGTCGGCGGATTCGGTTTGTGAAAACATCCTTAATCTCAGCACTCCCACGAGCATTCGGGCCTGAACGCGGCGACACGGAGAGAAACGATCTGTCTGTTTTTTGATTCTGCTCGCAGTGTCATTTTCATCGCCGTGGCTGACACTCCTCCTTCTCTCTTGTGATCTAAGTGATATTCATGAGTCCTGCTCAGACTTTTCAATCAAGCATCTCCGGCAGCCCAAAACAAAGGCTTTCACGCTGGCGACAGACCAATGTTTTTTTTTTTTTTTGCCTCTATATTATCTGCTTCATTGTCCTCTGTTTGTGTATTTGCATCCCAACACAAATCCTAATCAATATTGTTTTATTGCAAGATTACCATTCGTGTCTATAAACAGATCTTGTGTGCATTGGGTTGTTTGAAAAATGTCTTGAAATTTTTGAAGCGGGTTCTGCGTGTACTGACAAACCTGTTTACTCTCCTCCAATCATAGTCAGCAAAGGCCTTATTGTCAAATGGTTCTCAAAGATTGGCGAGATTGATTATCGTGTGGTGCATAGTCTTTCCCTAATCTTGAACCCTAACCCCTAATTTAAATCCTAACCCCAAACCCCCTAACCGTAATCCTAACCCCTAACCCTAACTCATAGCTTCGAATCACTAACTTCCTAACTCTAAACCCCACTCCTTACCCATAACCTAATCCCAACCCAAACCTTAACCAAACCCTAACCCCAAACCCTAACCCTAATCCAAACCCCAAGTGCTAACCCTACCCCCAACCCTTTAGTTTTAACCTCCAAACCCTAACCGCAACCCCTCACCCTTTCCTCATGATCTAACTCCTAACCCCAACCTTAACCAAACCCTAATACCCCTATTTTAACCCCCAAACCCTAATCCTAACCCCTAACGCTAACCTCCACCCCTTACCTATAACCAAACCCTAACCCCAACCCTCCTAATTTTAACCCAAAAACCCTAACCGTAATCCGAACCCCAAACCGTAATCCCAACCCTACCCACCTAACCCTAACCCATTACTCATAATCCAACTCTTAACCATAACCCATACTCTAACCCCTAACCGCAACAGAGTTTTTTTTAAACACATCTAGATGTAAATACCATGAAATAAAAGATGGACTTTAGTCTGACATTCATCTTTTGATCTGAAACCCAAATGTCTTCAGTCTACAATAAAAACAAAACAATTGGCCTTGCTGATGCAATAACTTTTGCAGGGTACTCAAATTAAGTACCTTAAACGCTATAAACCATGACTAGGAAGTAGTTCAAGAGGTTATTTAGATTGCCGATTACAATTATTGCAGGGAGGTCTGCAAGCCCCACGACGAAGGCTGATTTGCGGGGGGGTACTCTTTCTTCTTCTTTGTATTTTTCAGCATTCTCGCTAGCCGGTAGCAGAAGGCCCACAGGTCGTCCGCGGTACTACAAGACACTTTTGTTTTAAGGAAGAGACCTGAGATGGCAGATCATTATCATTATCATTACCTTTAAGGCTATAAGGACACAATAAGAACACACACGCGTCTATTTCTTTTTTACGAGTCTTGTGTGGAGTTCCTCATCATAAAAAAAAATGGTTGAGATGTCAAAAAATGATTTATATGTGTATCAGCACTTCAATAAGACAGCGCAGTCCATATTAGAAGCTAGTAAAGATGAGTAACAAGGAGTGTCTTTCGTAGCAGTCATCCGCCTACAGCCTTTTTTTTAATCAACACTTGTGTGGAAATTATGCATATTTTTAGCCCCTGCTGTGACATTTACGCGCTCACACATGCATACGCAAATACGCACACACACGTTTATGTAAATGTGGCAAACTCTATGTCAAAGCATATGAGGCCTTTTATGAAGCGTGTCTTCCGACAGGATCAAGTCTGATTAATGGCACCAATCACAAAGGAGGAGTGGCCCTCTTGCCTACCCCTCACGTCAAAGATGAGGGTCTCCGGGTAATTCCATGGAGATGTCTTTAGAGATGCCTGTGGGCGACTTTGTTGACAATGGAGATGCTCCTCGAGGTACCCACCATGTTAACAATCATGTTCATGGCGGGGGCACCGTGATTATTGGGATCATTGCGTTACCTCATCCATTGTTTAGGTCTTTTTTTTTTTTAAAGGGAGAAACCAATTTGTGGCCCTCATTTGACAGGTTTTATTTTTAGTCCTGCAGGATAACCTTCCATCCTCCCTAAAGAGGCAAAGCTAATGGGGGGGGGGGGGGGGGGGGGAGCAGCTTTCGTCAATGTAGCTGCCCATAGCCCAGGGAGGTCACGGGAGTCTTTACTTGACTGAGTTGCCCAGTCTGACCTCTTTTCATGGGGTCAGCTGAGAACCCAGAGAGCCGATAAGTGTACTGTTACTTTCCTTGAAAAGCATGTTTTGCTTTTTGGCGGGCAAAGAATGACCAGTGGATGGCGCTGTTGCACATGCAAATAATGAAAATGAGAATGTTAAGAATGTGAGTGTGCGGATGTGCACGTTCATGAGCGCGTGTTAATGTGTGATGCGTGTGTGTGTGCCTTTGTCGATGTCTATTACTTATTTGAATTCCGACAATGCAATATAAAGCTGTGCAATATTATCTCTTGTATCATTTTTTTCCTCTGTGATGAAAATGCAGTATCAAATTTGATGGTAAAAATGAAAATAACGCATTTATTATTATTATTATTATTGCTTTTGGATTGGTAGGGACCGCAAAATGCACGTGAGCATCTCCGACGAACGTCTGGGCAGGGAGAGGCAACAGATAGATCCAAGTGACAGTCATTGTATTTATGACATCATCAATGTTGACGCCATAGAGAGAGCAATGGTGGGCTTGCCATCGTTGATCATTCAGAAGTAGAGAGGCATAGGTATGTCGATGAATTTGTCTTTTCCGGAGAAGGAAAGGAGGAAAAGAGAAACTGTAAAGTAGTTATTGTGCTAAGATCGAGTGGTTTCAGTTCTTTCTTGAAAAAGCGAAATCGAAGCAGTAAAAATGTGGGACCTGAGAGTTTACAGTGAAGGACTACATCTGCGTTCTTGAATGTGTCTATTCACAGATTTTTATTGTTTGTTTGCCGTTGGACTCATGATTTTTCTGACACACTGCAGTTTTGATTCAATTTGTTTTCAATTCAAGCTGGAGTGTAATATTCACTATGTATAGTAGCATTTACCAACATGACGGAAAATGACATCAATACCATCAAAACCTGAAACGCTATTAGTCTAATAATGCACAGACAAGAAAGGCAGTGTGAGGGAGACGCTCCTTTTTCAAGCTTTTTTTTAAAGTAAGAAAATAGTTGTCGGTAAATGTTGGTGGAGTTTTTGTAGTAGTTACAGTGTCGTGTGTCGGATTGATGAATTGATTTTCATGCGTAGGTACGGATTTTAACGCGACTGCCGAAAAGCCAAATAATCAATCGGGTCATTTTGTGCTTTCTGCGTTTGCTCACAAACAACTTTGAAATGCACAGCAAACATAACAAGCCGTGCTCTCTGCATGCCAGATGCCAAAGCAGATTTCTCTCACGAGTTTAACAGTGTGCTGCTGGCGGGGATGAAACGAAGCATCTGATCTTTCTGTTGCGCCGCGTCGGCTTTGGGGAATCGGGATGTACTCAGAGGATCCGATGAGTCGGCAGAGATCTTATTAGCAAAGTCAGTGTGCATTATCGGAAGAGCTGGAGGATGCTTGTACTGCCGCATCTGATTAAACTATTATTGTAAAGTATCTTGCTCAATTACCTTTGAATGTTTGGCAACTAGAGTGCAGTTGTAGCAACAAATCGTATGTGTGGAAAAACACCAGGAAAGATTCGAAATGCAAGGATTTAGTCACAAATTCTACAATGAGGGTTTTTTTTCCCTGTGGAACGTACGCCCACTTCTTGAACAAAACTCACCTATCTGCGGGTTGTCTGCTGTTTCTGACATGCGCTCAGATGCCACAAGATGCTATGAAAATGGTAGAGTGAACAACAGGCGCAGGAATACAGCACAAGATAAGAACACGGTCCAGAATCCGTGCGGAGTTTTACTCTTATGGATTTCCTAGAATCCAGGTGCCTGGAGTCAAAATGTCTGCGCACCGAATAACAATATTATTGCCTGAAAAAGGGACACACATGAATCAGCGTGACAGCCGCCTTATCAAATCCTTCTCATCACATAACAGACAAGGCAACAAACCAACCACAGTACTGTTTCACCCATCGATTGATCGCTTGGCCCAGCGCTCCCAAAGCAAAAGTCACATGGTCCTGCCACTCAATATCACTGACCTGAATTTACAACCGTTTTCCAGCGCCAACCATATCGATGCACATTTCATTACGGATGACGCCCGCAGATGCAGCCCGCGATATGTTGCGTCAAGGAGAAAAACGATTGACAACACACGAAAGTAGGTTTGTGGTGACGTGAAATTGACCATCAGACTCAAACCTCTTTGCGATCTCATTGGCTGATCCGCTGTACAAGTGAAAGTGTGTCACACTGCGACAGCCCTGTGCCCGACAATTAGGACAGGCAAGTTGAGAGAGTACAGAAACCTTTGGAACGCTACGCTACCAAGCCTGATATGGTTCACTTGTGTGTGTCCATATCAGACGATGGTGTCAGACTGGAGTCCATAAAAAAAGTATCACCCAAGCCGGCGAGAAGGAGGGCAAAAAAGACAAACATGGCTACTTTGGAACGACATCCAAGATCCAGAACGGCGTCAACTCGACAGGATCGTGGCTCTTGTTCTTCCACCGCCTCATGCCCCGTTTTCTCTAGCTCGTACAGCGACCACGAAGAAGACCCTCCGCTGCGTCGTCAGTCGTCGCCGCTAATTCAAGGTTCTCTCTCGAGTCTCCACAACGCCACCAAACCAAGCCACAAAAGAAACTCTTCCAGCATCCAGGGATCCCTCCAAGGATCATTACCAAGCCTGCAAGGATCTCTTCCAAACTTTAACTTCTCTTTACCAAGACTAAAGGGATCGTTCTCACGGTTGAGGAGGCGTTCATTGAGCAGTCTGGACAACTCCAGTCCAGGCCCAAGCGAGCGGAGTACCAGCCCCAGTCTACAAAGCGGCATTGGGAGCTCCAGTGACGATGACGGAAGCTGGGACACTAACAGCTGGAGTTCGGGAGCTACTTGCCGGCTCCGGACATCTTCAAAGCAAAGTAGCGCGGAGAAATCTGAGAAATCAGGCGGAATAGTCTGCAACACCGAGCAGGCGTCCACTAGTGCAGCGGCGGAGCCTGAAATCATTTACCAAAATCTCATATTTACACGGCCCACCCCGAAAACTGAAATTCAAGGTCATTTGGAGAAAACCGACGCAGTGCAAAAGAAAGACACGGGGACCCAAAGCGCAAACTCATCTTGTCCAAACACGGAAGCCTTGGCAGTCTCCACTCCTCAGGAAGAGAAGAAGAAAGAGGACAAGCGCAAGTTCTCACAGTTCCTCAACGAGGTGACCGGCAGGGTGCTGAAATCGAACAGCGGCGCCTCACAGCAACACTCCACCTTGCGACACCGCTACCCATCTCCTCCTCCGGCGACCCAATGCCAACCCCCGTTGCCGTCGTTTCATTCAACCTCAACAACCCTACCGGCGCCTACCGGCTCCTGGTGCAGCCCCACCAGCTCCAACCTCCAGACCATCAATGAAAATGACTCAAAGGACATCACGAGCTCCATCCAGCAGTGGAGCAAGACATTACCCAGCTGTAAGGTCTTAGAACCAGCAGACATGTTGAGGAAAATAAAAGGGCAAAGTCCCTCATACCGAGAGCGCGGCATAGAGCTATGTACCAAGATCCAGTCGCAGGCCTCCACGGGGAGGCTTTATCTGGAGACGGACATTGACAGAGTGAGGCGACTTGATGAACTCATGGCGAATGGTACCCAGATCCAAGAGAGAAATGAGAAGCACCTGGGAAAGGTGCCGGAGAGAGGCAAAGAGAGAGAAGACAGAAGTCCTTGGGAGAGAAATGGAACCGTGGCGCCCGAGAAAATAAAAGAAGCTGATCAAGGCATGGAACATCTTTGGGAAAAAGAGAGAGAAGGGAAGGAAAAGGAGAAGAAAGTCATGCGGAACTGCTACGAGCCAAAGTGGGGCTCAAACGGAAGGAGTAACCCGTGTCCCGCCTTCAAGTGGCCAGAAGGTTTTCCAAGAATGTCCTACAGGTCCATCTCACTGCCCAGGGCAGTTAACATCACGGTGAGTAGTCCAAGCCTTTGTCCGATTACTCAGCCAAAAACGGGTCCGACAGATTCTGCGCTAAGTCACATTTTTTTGTTGTTGTCATTACCTTAAGTCTGATTCCTTAATAGGACTTAGATTCAAGCATTTAACCCTTTCATGCCCCCTCTAACATGATAACATGATAAGCTGTTCCACTGTAGTAACCGTCGTCCCTGAAAAGGTTAAAGTTAAAAAAAAAACACTGATGCGTAAAAACGCTAGCAATAAATTGGACATGATATTTTGTCATTATAGACAACTCATTTGGATTTTCAACTTATTCTATGAATGCATAACAGTACTTTGTAGACTAACGTTAACAACAAACAAATTCATTCATTTTTGCGCTCGTCGCTTTAAGCTACAATTGTCTTTCTTTTTTTTTTAAACCAAATTAACTTGCCCGTTGTCCGCATCCACAATGAGCTGCACATCGTGAGGCGTCATTGATGCCTTCTAGGAATGCTGACACTCTTCCTTCATCCACCCGAAACACACGCACACTCGAACACAAACACACACAGGATAGATAATGGGATGGAAAGAATGGATTAGGAAGCATAGCCTCATTCAGCCGGCGTACGACTCATCCTGTTGTGTTTGTGACGTCCATACGGCGCCTTGTCACACCTCACTCCACCTCTCTCACACTCGCAAGCGCAGTATAGTGCATCGCCGCACGACGGTATTTTATCACCTGGAAATAAGACTCTAAATTCTGAGGATAAGTGCAAGATCTGACACACCTAAAAACGAAGAGATCCTCCTCACATTCTTATGATGACGATCGTAAAACCCGAGAAGGGTTGATGGCGGATGCGTGAGTAAAACCTGGACGTTTATTTTGGACCTTGGCTGTATTGTGTCGGCTTTGACACAGTGACAGGTTATGGTGCTGCACTAAAAAATAAACCCAGTATACAATAAAGTTCAGCGGGTTTACGGCCATTCACACAAAACCAAGGAACTCAATATATTTTGTTTTGCTGTGGAGGAATTATTGGGTGTTTTTGCTACGCCTACTCGGAAAGGACAAACAACAATTTAGGTGACTAATTTAAATATATAAATGCTCACATGGGGGCAGATTTAAAATCAGGTTACACCACCCGCGCCACAACTTTGAACTGCTTTTTTTTTTTTTTTTTTTTTTGCTGGTTTTAAGATTAGTCGACTTTCAGTCACCAAATTATCAGCTGCGCTCGGGACGTGCAGAAGAAGCGTCGTTGGTCTGCCAAATTCCCAAACATGCTAAGGGAGGCTTGCACCTGCATGAAAATCTAGATGTGCCGGTTTTCACAGAAAAGGAATATTAAGAATAAGCGAAAAAAATTCTATTCATCCCAACATGTTGCAAATTATAAAACTTCATCTGGGAGAAAACGGTCAATTAAAAATGAGAAAAATATGACTTTAGAATTTCTTTTTAAAAATATTTCCATTTGAATGATATCCCCCAATAATACAAATACTCATCAGTAAAATTGATTGATTTTACTGTTGTGGATTCAAGAAATCCATTTAAAAAAATGGTATGGTCTCCATATTCGGGATTTACGGGCGAGTCTGGAATGCAACCCGGGTGATAAACGAGGGCTCACTGCAGTTCTATAATGGATTATTCAAGTGTTCTACGCGAGTCTGCCTCCCACCTTCGGGTCCTTCTCCCATTCTGCAGCGCGCAGCATTTTGTTTTTGCTATGCTGCTTCATCTGTCATTTCCCACGCCGCCTGCTGTCGTCAGCCGGTGACACGGTAAGGGAAGTGATAATGGATGTGCTTGTTTGACGGGACAGGAGAGCTCGTTAAACGCAACATGAGAGGTGCTCCTAACCATGAATCTGCCTGACAAATAAATCTAATCACTCGCCCGGTCCATCCTCTTCTTCTTCTGCTTCTTCTCTTCCCGCCAGGATTGTGATGGAGAGACGCAGCGTGACATGAGGTTAGACACTTTCCGCTCCTCCTCTCCTCCTGGCAGAGTCGCCATCCACCTCCGAGCACTCTTCTTCGACTTCTTCTTCTTCTCTTCATCTTTAGCCCTCCCCTTTCTCGGCGTACACCTCCTCCTCCCTCCGGTTCCCGTTCATTCCTCACTTTCACTCCGTGTGCATGCCCGGTGAGTCTTCAGTCACAATGAGAGGGAATGCATGCGACTCTGGAGGGATCCACATGCGGCCAAAATGAGGCGGAAAGCCTTTAGACGGTAAGACCGGAGAGGCGAATAAGTGCATGACCCCCCTCACCGGCGGGAATGCTGGTTGAAGCAGCTGTGACCAGGTGTTGCATGGCTGTCTATTCACTCGCGTGTGCATGTGTCTGCGTGTGAGTCCACAAGGAATGTTGCCATCTCTACAGCTGTCAACTGAACCTGCTTCTTTTGCTCACTTGATTGAGATCTCATTTAGATGTGATTGCTTTTATCTAGTTGATTGCACAGATGTCATGAATTCCCTCATGGCTTCGCTACATGTCGCTGCAAAAAAAAAAAAGGGGGGGGTCAGGGGGTGCAATTATGAGACAAAAAGTTGAACTCCAGCAAGGCAATCGATTACATTATTGTCCTGCAGAAGAAAGTATTCCTCAGTGTGTTGCCTGCTGGTGTGTGTCACAGCATCGTCATGACGTGTCGACGTTAACTGCTTTAATGTCCAGGGTAACGGTGTCAAAGGTCACCATAAGGGAGATAATATTTATCATGGACTACTATCAAGGCACAATGACTGAACAAATATGGAGGGGAAAAAAAGATTTTTTAACTTCGAGGAGTAATAAAACACACTGGTGATGAAGCTTTGAATGCGCTGACTTTACATACTGTAACTTATTGCGTGTCCCAATAAGCGTTGGGAAAAAAAAACTGTGTGGAGTTCATCCTTTCCTGAGCTGATGTCTTGCTGACATCTGCTGACGCAATATTAAACGGAACTTTGAAGTTTGGTTTGATTTTGGAGGTTCCACTGTTGAAAGCGTTTTAATAGTTTAATGAACGCTACGTCACCGCCTCGAGGCTAATTAATAACCGCAACGAGCCGTTCCGTCGTCGTATGTAAAACCTTTGTGGAAACGCTGGACTAATCTGTTGGCTGAACACTCGATGGTATTGAAGGCTGTCCAAACAAATGTCGTGTTTGGCAGCAGCGTCAACAACAACAACATTCAGTGCGGCTTTCCTCCCTCAAATGATTCTTGTCATGGATAATAAAGCAAAGCCGATCACCGGGGACCGGGGGGGGGGGGCATTTTGCAGAGCACTTATAGGCCGAAACCGGACTGATGGCAATTCAATTGAGATCATCTCGTGTGAGCAAAACATGCCAAAGTTGTCTTGTGAAGTCTAAGCAACACAAGACACATGGCAGGAAAATTGCCTTATTAGGACCTTGCGCAAAGGTTTTGAAGCTTGGGTTTTACATTTCCAAGAGGGAATTGTCAGCTTGTCTTCTGTCAAACATCTGACCCATTGTTCAAAACATTTGAGTTTTCATGAGTGAATTGAATTCTAGACTGAATGAAATATAATATGACTGTAAATATAGAATAATATAATATAGTCTGTGCCTGTGTTTTTTTAGCAACCCATTTACTGTAATTCAATCAATTTCGTGATGGTGTTTTTGGAGCTGATCAATGCGAGTTTGGGAGCGTTTGTCGATGAGAGTAAATCCCCCACCAATGCGAGTTTTGGTTCTGCAATCCCACTGTTTCAATCATTTCTTTGTACGGTTTATAATTCTATTTTGTTCTGCCTTCCGTTCATTTCGAGTATGATCCCACTGTCGACCACGAGATGGTGGTACACTATTTAGTTTGACACAAAAATTGGAAAGAAGAAGAACGAAAACTGGAAGTACTTTCAACTCAACCTAGATTTTGTTGAGGATTTTTGAACGTCATATTCTCCTTAAATCCTGCTTTTTACGCCTACAGAAATTGACAGCTATATGTTTGCTTTTTTATTTATTTTTTTATTTCTTTATTTATTTAGTTAGGAAACATTTTCGTCCGAATTCTTTTGGGGGGGAGGGCTTGGACCGAATTTACATGGAAAACATGTGTCGACTTACAAAATTTTCTAGTGAAGAAATTTCTTCCAGACCAATTAATTTCATAAGTAGAGGTACCACTGTATGTACTTTGCCAGCTTTCTTTTGTCACAAAGTAACTGAATAGCAACGTTACTAAGACTACTATATTAGATGTAGACACGCGTTCGATTACTAGTTACTAAAACTGGCAGCCATTATTGAGTAGCACGTTCCTTGCCTCACTGGTAGCGACAGCAATCGGATAAACAAAAATTACGGCTACCCATCTGACAGCCTCTCGATCCGCACCTAAACCAAGGGGATCAGCGATCATCACATTCCTGACCAAATTACGGTACCAGAAACCACCAGCAACGAAAAGATCATGCCTCAAACAGTCTGCACAGCCACCGCCCGAGTTCCATACTTAATGCGTTTCCACCCATGGAGTTACCAAGCAACTAAACCAAAGCTCGAAAACGCCGATTCAATTAAAATCACACCATCAGCCATTGGGAGAGATCACGGCACAGTTGGCTCGTCTATCGCCTGCCTTCAACCTTGGCATTTAACATCCACACGCAGATGCTGTGCGAGCCGGCGGCAGTTTACCACCGCCGCCAATTACGTCCGAGACCCTGAAGATTAGAAAAGGGTTCACACAGAAGCCATTCGTGAGTGGAAGACGGTTGACGTGTGCTTCAGAGTGTCGTCAAAAAGCCGTCTTTGCATTCTTATCTCCGGAAAGTCTGAAAGTGGCCCACCGTCCTTGCTCCCACGGGGGGCGGCGGGGAGGTGGGTTGACGGCGACACGCCTGTCTGCCAGAGGCGCGTTCAAACGTGTCCATCAAAAGCCGAGAGGACGGGCAGCATAAGCCTCTTCGGTGCTGCTTCGATGGACCTCGCAGTGTCTTATGAACACGCCGGAGGAAGTGGGGCACGTTGTTGGAGGAAGTGGGGCACAACTTCGGAGACATTTAGCAACCATCGCCGCAAACCCCGAAGCGTCTGCCGTAATTTCCACAGAAACAAAATTCATTTCAAACATCAAAGTTCGACTTGAGTCACAAAACGGATTGTCCCACTGTATTTTACATCTGATTAATTCGTTCGTTTTTCACTCCCCTTGAGTGTTGAACGAGCCTGCAAATCACACAGTTTCACCCACTTGTGGGGGGGGGGGGGGGCAATTGCACATCAATTCACAAGAGCAGACAGTCTGCCGCACCCCAGAGGCCCATTGCGTGATGTTCCAATCTGCATGGACACTATTTTGCCCAAAACTCCCTTCGGCGGCGTCCTACGCTGCAACACACGGCGGACTTCCAGATTGTCAGTATGTGCTGTGATGATAAAAAAAAAAACAAGAAGAGAGAGACAGACGGCCAGAAGGCGAACACAGCAGGATGCCTGTCGTGAGACTGTACATGTAACACTTTCGCTTGGGTGCACTTGATAGTTGCAACATGAGTTGTGACTGCCGGTGGGAGTCGGCAAACAAAAACACAGTATCACTCGGCCAGCAGAACAATACGTGACGATATAAAGGCCACATTGCCATTGGAGAGTCACTTATGGCCATGTAAATGTGCATGGAGTATATCGTTTTCAAGTATCTCTTGGGGTCACGAACTATGGGAAACATCACTCGCTCTGCAGGTCACGTTTTTCAGATCTTTGGGTGTGGATGGGGGGGGGGGGCTGTACATTTTGCTGTAAATTAGCTCTCAGTATGGCTCCCAAGAAAGTAAAAATTGCAAACGACAGCACAATGAAGAAAGCCTGGAGTGTTTGCAAATGTATGCAGCATCTGCTGAGCTCTCACTGGTTAGGTAAGCCCTCCTCAGCCGAGCCGAGAGAGCGAGAGCGCTCGAGGAGAGCTACAAGGCATACACAAGCAGAATCGTGTATGAGGATTTGCGTGACTTTTGACTTGAAATGATGTCCTGTTTTTGTACAATAAAAAGATGGACATTTGGATAGAATGTTATTTTTCAATCTGAGACGTCAAAGAATTGAAAAATAATAATTGTCAAATTAATTGAGTCTTGAAATAATCATGAGTGAGCAACTCGAACATTGAAAAATTTGCAGCTAATCCATGTGATTGAAATCAGAATCGGTATTGGCTGAGCTCCCTCATGGATGATCGGAAATTGGTATAGTCAGCATAAACCCCAGAATGGGAACGCCCCGAGTGAAAACGTAAGGAAAAAAATTCCCCAAACTAAATCATGCTCCTAGGTCAAGGCACGACTGTTTAATCAACTGCAAAGCTTTTTACATTTTAGTTTGTTGACAAAAAATGTGCAACGTGACAAGATTTCAGTCTGTCAAAATGCGGAGGGTATTGGAATGGCCACATCAACCCGAGTTTTTTTTTGGGGGGGGGGGTTGTGTTGACCCGGTGGTCGACTGGTTAGCACGTCAGCCTCACACAGCAGAGGTACAGGGTTCGATCCCGGCTCCGGCCTTCCTGTCGGGAGTTTGCATGTTCTCCCCGGGCCCACGTGGGTTTTCTCCGGGTACTCTACTCCGGTTTCCTCCCACATTCCAAAAACATGTGTGGCAGGTTAATGGAACACTCTAAATTGTCCCTCGGTGTGAATGTGAGCGCGAATGGTTGTTCGCCTATGTGTGCCCTGCGATTGGCTGGCAACCGGTTCAGGGTGTCCCCCGCCTACTGCCCAAAAACAGCTGGGATAGGCTCCAGCACACCCCGCAACCCTTGTGAGGATAAAGAAGATCAGAAAATGGATGGATGGATGTTTTTATGTGACATCACTTGGTCCAAAAAAAACACCCTTAAATTAAAGAGTACAATGCGGAACCCTCAAGTTTCATTTGAAAAATATCCGCCAACTGCTCATACAGGCCAAAACTTCCAGACATCAACGGGTCAAATTTACCACGATGTTTCAAACACCGACGCTTGCCCTAAATATTTGACCCAACTAGCGGAGCATTGCAGTTAATGTACCACACCACAATTACACGTTGAACCACAATTTGAGAATCCTGGCCTTCGCCTCCACAGTTTTTTTTCCGAGGGTTTTTTTTAAGTTGAAATTCTCCTTAACAAACAAAATGCAATGAAAATATCCGGGAGATGAAAACAAGCAAGTGTATTAGCCATTTATTGGTGAACCCCAAATGATTCCTAAAGAAAAATGAACGTGCAGGGAAGGCCCCCCCCCCATGCCCCCCCCCCCACAGCGGCTCCCAATACGTTTTGATCAAATGCTCCAAATTGACTGAGCGTTCGCCGCTCTCCTCCTAAGCTCGTTACGCGCACTCTCGTTTCCCATCAGCGCAAATCAAAAGTGCGCCGCTCTTTCCCGATGTGCTGTTTAAGGTCTCACGGATATATGAAGCGGTGGAGGGAGTTTTATGAGTCAGCAGGGGAGGCTCTTCATTATCTGTTAATTTATTCCCAGGAGCTTTTTGTGTTGGTAAAGTGCAGAGCAGTGACACGCCTAAAAGCGAATTCAAACACCATGAGCCGCCGGTGGCCCCGCAAACATGGATACAACAGCCAAGTTAAACAAAGTACAACATGTCGGGCCTCTGTAGAGATTCTTAGATAATGAGCATCATGCATGTTTCAAGAGTAGCCTGTTGAAGGTTACGCTTCGTTTGATATGCAAATAGAAACCAAAGATCACTCGCAGCCGTCGGCTGTAGGCTGCGAATCGTATTCATTATTTCACGAGCGGCGAAATCCGCCGAGCCTCCTTTATCGTGGTCGCCGTTTTTGCGGTGAACTCACCGGGGAATTTGGTGTTGCTGCAGTGTTGCATCAGAGCAAACATACAAGTTTGGCCTGTGAAGGGGAGCCGGAAGAGGGAGAGGTCCATTTTTGGTGTCTAAACAACTTGTTTGCGAGATGACGGCGTGTTCAGCGCTCGGAAATGTAATCTTTTGGAATTGCAAGCGGGATTTCAGACGCAAGAGGCAATGAACGGGTCCTTTATAGCAACCCCGAGCCTATTGGGGGCATGCGAATGTCGGGAAGTGTGCCGTACGGAGACCTCTGAAGGAAATTGGGAGCGCCGTTATTACCTGTGTACTTACGTGTTTAACTCTCAGGAGGGATTTTCATCACACTTAAAGACTATATTGAGTCGAGTTATTAAACATTTGCACTGTAGGGCGAGTCATCAATCTTTCCCGCCATGCTCCATCCGCATGGCAGAATCTCCAAATTATTGCGATTTAGCTTTGCCTATACACGATTCATATTTGTAAGATAAATTGCACAAATTCACTTTTAAAGGACGCCTGGAAATTGCTGTGATTTGAAAAATCTCTAATTTCATATTCAACAAAAATGGCAGACTTCTTGAGAGACTTTTCAAGCATGGGTTCTTGAGGCTGTTGGTGGGTCTGCTCTTGATAGACATGGCCACAAAAAGACTTGATTGCAAAGTAAAACTGGCGTCAGGGCCTGAATTTCTCAACTCAGCTTGAAAGTTTGTTGTGATATGGTTGTCATCAAAATTTGGCACAATGCCACATACCGGTATGTTTGACAATTTAATGCTACTTAGGGTAGATGTGGTACCCAGTAGATGTGTTTCAAATTTGCTAGCAATCAAACAAAGTCTGGAGGGCAAATTTGCTTGAATTATCATTGTTGGAAGTGGCAAAAAAAAAAAAATAATAATAATATATATATATTTTTTAAATCACTAAATTGGATGATTCAAACCAAAAGTCTTTTTGTGTATTTCGGGGCATTGTGTGGGCCTACTCATAATCGACATACCCACCAAATTTAATTTTGTTGAAGTTTGGGGCCTGAATTTCCAAGCTCAAGTTATTAGCCATCAAACTTTGCAGCCAACCTCTGCCAACGCAGATTTTCAACAAACTGTCAAATGTTTTGCCGTTTACTGTCACGCCGCAGCGTTGCCGACATGCTTCCAAATTTTAGACAAAATCTCGAGGGCAAGATTGTCTTTGAAGGATCCATGGAAGTGTCCAAAAATTGACCTTAAAATGTTAGCTTCAAATCAAAATGTCAGTGGATGGATGGATGGATGGATTCGTTTTGTAGGTCTGGTTAGAACAGACGCGCATACCAAACTTTCATGTTGAGTGGAACTGGTTTTAGGAGGTGAGAACTTTCAAATATTTTTTTTGGGGGGCTACTGCAAAAACTATTTTGATTGAAAATTCAATGAGTTGTTGTTTGATCAGCATTTGGTGCTTTCTTTACGTAACCCCCCCCCCCCCCCCAAAAAAAAAACTATTCAATTGACATCCATGTGTGAGGGGTGGCAAAAATCGAATCTCAGGGCACCACCTTTGGTTACATCTACAATAAAATACGTGCCTTCAGTCAAAAGTTGGAAAACACTGGCATTTTTTGGGTTGCAGGAAGCACCTAATGCCGCAGCATCGAGATTTACTGCTTGCAGTGGACATGGCACCTGTGGCCACGTGAGTTGTGGACATAATGGCCACGCCTAACGCGGCAGCCCCATTAATGTTTAAATGGTCATTTGGTCATGGCAGAGCAGCCCATCTTGCTCGCCTCCCACAGCTCATTACAAGTAAATCAACCTCCGGCCGGTGCAAAGGCTCAGAGTTGTATTTCAAAGATGGAAGCCAGTGGCCCTTCTTATTTTTTTCATTCTCTATTTCAGTTAGTCCAGAGGCAGGCGATGATGGGACGTAACTAAAGTAAAAACAACATGTGGGAAAATATGGTATGGGGCCAATAAACCCAAATTGGAGGTTTTTGGCCTTAATATGGCACAAACGCAACACAGATCAACACCGAAAACATGCCGCAAATGAAACATGATAGTGGCGACATTGTTTTTCTTCAACTGGGCTTGGGGCGTTAGTCTCGGTCAGGGGTGTCAAACTCATTTTTGTCACGGGCCACATTGTAGTTACTGTTTCCCTTGGAGGGCCGTTATGACTATGAAACCATATAAAGAAGTCAAGAATAACGGTTTACTCCACTTTTGTTTAAGTTACTGTCATGAGTGGTGTGGCAACAAGAAAATGCTTACAATATCTCTCTTATTTATTCCATATGAGAAGTTGAAATTTGGAACAGATCTTAGAAATCATCATCGAAGCTGACACGTTTGATTTGCTTTCACGGGCCATATCAGATGATGTGGTGGGCCACATCTGGCCCCCGGGCCTTGAGTTTGACATCTTGGTTTAGTTGGAGGGAATTCTGAACAGTTCCAAAGAGCGGACAGTTTTAGCAGAATACTTTCAGCTTTCTGCTAGAAAACAACAACAACAAATGGCAGGAAAAGCCTCCTTGAACATCAGAACTGTTGGCAGGGGTTAATCAGAGGCACTTTGAATGGTGGCAGTTGTGTGCTGACTCGCTTGTTAAATGTGTTTCAATGGTATTGGTTAATTCTGTCTATTGCCACACCCCAGTTATAAGAGGGTGTGTACACTTGCGCAACAGCATTGTTTCGGTTGTTTGTTGTTTTTACTTCCCATCTTTATATATATAAATTGAGCTGTATGGATTAGAGGTCAAAATAATGGTGGGATAAGTTTTTAAATGATTACAAAAACCTGGAATTTCAACTAGGGGTGTGTAGACTTTTTAAAAGCACTGTACAGATAAGGTGTATACATCATTCGCTACTTTTTTTTTTTTAGTTCAGTCAGTCAGTTTTGTTTGTTCAAAAGAATATAGAGTTTGTACTTTTATCTGTGCTTCTACTTAGGTACAGAGGTGTGTACGCTTGCCGCCTCTGGAGGCAGGAGCTTGATTACAGTTTCGTCGCTACGGAAGGTATTACAAGCTCGGAATCAGATTACGGTACATCGTGCAGGAAAAAACAAGTAGCTCGCGCCATGTGTGCGGATTGTCTCACTTGTAAGTGTTTGTACTTGCTGCGCACACTTGTCGTCTTAATGTGCTCAATAATTGAGGAGAGGAGCGTGAGGCTGATTTACATACTGTGCCGCAGCATCCTATCAGGACTTTGGAGAAGACTTAAGACTTGTTCCTCGGCGTGTTTACCTGGCCAAACAGCACCTGAGGTAGCAAGCTGTCGTTTATCCCCCGCCCGTCCCCCCAGGGAGATGATGCACACCGTGGGGAGTTTTGTGCGGGTGTGTTTAGTGTGTGCGGCCACACTTCTTTTGCGATTCAGCAGCTATTTGTGTCGCCGTGCCGGCTCTGCCTCCGGTTCCGCGCTGATAAGAAAAGCCATATAGCAAGCGTACGAGCAGCGCTTCCAGAAACCGCCATTGTTTCCGCAGCCGGTGTCGGAGGAAGATTAAAAATAATAATTCGCGGAGCCATTAAGGAAAAGCGACAACCCAGAAAAACGTGTACACTTCGGCTTGCCGTTGAGGCGCAACGACGCCACTCCGCGGGAGAGGACAAAAGTAGTGCTGGAGGCGACGCCGGTTGGAATTTATGACTTTATACGCTTACTTTGCTGCTCAAGAGAAGACGCGGATGACTTGCTGAAATGCCCAGCAGGCCATTTTGGCTGGAAAGTTTCTGAAAAGCTAAATTCTTAGTATTAGGGCCTGACCGATTCGTCAGGCAGTATGTGGCCATTTCAAAATAATAATAATCGGCCAAGAAAAGTGTGGTTACAAGAAAAAGTTGCTCTCATCTGTATCGCTGCCGAAAAAAAATCCCCACGCAGACATAAAAACACGTCTAAGAGCATTTTCTTTCCGTAGCCGTTGTCGGAGCAAGATTTTTAAAAATAAATAAATACATTGCGGTGCCATTAAGGAAAAGCGTCAGGCCGGAACATGTACTTGTCGTCCAGGCACAACGGCGCCACTCTGCAAGAGAAGATAAGCGTTGGGACTTGGGCCAAGCCTGTTTGTATTTGTGCTTCTGGGCAGACCGAGCTGACAAGCTGTAGTGCTTTTTACCGGGCTAAAACTGTATCATTGATGGGCAACAAGCAGCCGGCGGGCCACATTCGGCCCCCGCCCTCACTCTGATATTTTTTGGCGAATGGATGGGAGTCAACTTTACCTTTAATCACGGATCGGGACAGTACAGGATAAAAAGTTCATGGGAGGAGATGCGAGCGGGATTATGTAGGCCTGTCACGCTAATATTTTTATTGATTTATCGCTCAATGAGGACAAAAAAAAATGGACACGAGGATGATGTGCATGTTTGTTTACATACGTCAGCAACATTCAGTCTTGTCAGTCATCTTACTCGCCTCTCGGAAAGCGGGGGCACTCACACGCTCACATTCACATTAGGGGCGGAACAGCTTTTGAAATCTGGTTTTGAAACGGCAGTCAGTAGCACTAATAGCCAAGTAGCGGTCATGCTAGCTGATGCCTTCGACTAACCGCTGTCGTCCGCGGTGCTCTTTTTTTGGTACAATTTCATTGCTTGTTTATGAACTATGGGTTCTGCGAATATTCACAAAAAATAAAAATAAATTTGTTTTGTAGTTTTTGGGTGGGGAATTATAAACATGTTTCCTCTTCTACAGTGAAACTCCACATACTATTGGCAGATATCTTTGGTTGATACCCATCTTAGGTATTGAAATACTTTGGCCACCTCTGCTTATCGGTGACATTTTAGAGGAGATTTTTGTAAATGATTTCCTTGTCATTAGCTAGTTGTTTCACTCAGAGTCAGAACTTCGGCCATTGGACAATTTCCAATCAATGGGTTTATAAAATGCAGCGGCGTAAAGCGAGGTGCGCAACGGTTAATGTTTACTTGAGGGTCATTTTGGTTGTTGTTGTTTTTTTTTCCCCTTTTGACGTTAACTGTTGGAGGTTTATCGGGTTTGCTCAAGGTAGGCTAACATATGCACGCGCACGCATTCATCATCACACTGATGTACTGAGGAATGACCTCTGCGCTCAGCCAGTCAATATAGCTCAATATGTCTGCAGGCAGCGTGCCTCTTTTCATGAAGCGGTGCCTTGAAGGAGAAAAATGTCTTTTCTGTCTTGTAATTCATTTGAGGAGGTTAGCTTAGGTCAGTTTTTGTTCAACTTCCTGTCACAAGTACAAGTTCCTGTACAAGTTTTGATATGCAATCAGTCCTCTTTTTCTTTGGAGGCATTTAACTTCACTTAATGTCACCGGTCATTTTTCTGTATTTTTAAAAGCAGTCATAGGACGTGTTGTATTGAAGACCCCATGAATATTTTTTTTTCTAATTTTTTTGACCTCAAAATATCACAAAAGCAAAACCTTTTTTCTTGCAATACGACAACCTGTGATAGCACTAAAAAATAATCATGAAATAAAATATATATATATTTTTTCCATCATTTTCATTTTCACTTAATTGAAACAACTTTATACATCATACTATTACCAATAATTAATGTCATTGTGACTTTTTCCCCCTTACACAGTTAACTCAACATTCTTCATTTTTTTTCTTTTTTTAGAATTATTATTATTACTACATAATGTAATAAAAATTAAGACGTATTTTAAAGTTTTACTTTCTATATTCAGTCTTTGAACAAATGATAACTGCTTTTTGTAATTCCTCCAGTTGGTTGCTTTTTTAAGATTTTAAGATTCTAAATTGCATGCGTTTACTCCATGACTTGGGTTTTTTTTTTTTTTTGGAAAGGCTTTTGAATATTTTGGATAATAGCATGACTATTTTCAAATGGAAAATCAAAAAGGGAAAGAGTCACAACCTCTCTTGACTTGCACCTGCTGCTACGCTATGTTTTAAGAGCGCCGCTTTTCCGAAAGCACTCCCACAAAGACAAATCGTCTTTGCTCAACCAAACAAAATGTTCTGCCAACTGTGTGCTGCTTCAAAAGCTGTTTTTGTTTTGTTTCCCCCTTTCTGCTCTCTCGCCAGGGTCATCGTAGATAGCCAACTCCTGTCTGCCTCCCCGGACAAAACTTAAAAGAGATTTGCTTTATGTTCAGAGTTCATTCTTGCCAGCAGCAACAGCAACAGCGGCAGCAGCTTATGTCACGCACGTGAGCCGAGGCAGACACAAAGCTATGAAAAAGATATACATTGGCAAAACAGCCCTCAAAAGCCAGAGAAATGGTTGCAAACATCAAAAAAGAAGGTAAGACGAGTCGACGTGTTCCTCATGACTGCGAGGGGGCTTGGATCCATTTCATTCACTGGGACGAATAGGAACAAATTCACCGTGGGGAGTCGCCGCCATTAAAAAGCCATTTCAAGCTAATGTGGCATCCTTTCATAGCCATTTGTCATCCTCGCCTCTCGTCACAGATCGGCCGGCAAGCCAACTCTTACACGGGTCCAAATGCTCTCTGTATTAATACTTGCTGGTCTCTAACAAAGCAGCTGAATGGCAAAATTCACAACAGGTGTTTCGACATACTCCTTTTCAAACATCATGTGGGAGGAAGCTGGGGATGTGCTATTTGTTACTTTTTTGCCCTTCCATCGGTTTAAGCACTATTTTTTTACGTTTGAATCATGATTCAAATGGCAATAAAAATACAGTGGTACCTCTACTTACGAAATTAATTGCTTCTGGAATAAATTTCTTAACTAAAAATTTTGTCAGTCGAGATGCGTTGCCCATGTAAATGCTCTAATCCGTTCCAAGCCCCCCCGAAATTCAGACATCAATGTTTTCTAAAGCATAAAAATGTATCAAAATATGTAACAACTATGTGCTATAATTCGATTATTGCACAATAAATGAGAGTTGTGCATATTGTAAAAAACAAAGAATAAAGAATAAAAATGATGGTCATTTAAACTTTTAACTGTTCTCATCGTTTTTTTGCCCTCTTTAGTTCATGTTCTCTCTCAGACGTGGTTTTTGTCTGGCGTTTTGTAAAGAACTGATTCACAGATGTTTGCTTTTGTCGGCTTTCAACAATCTTTCGAAAAGGTCCAAGGCAAACATCAGCATAGTGAGCGATCACCTGACTGCTGAACACTTTCTGGGTGATTCACATTTATGTAAAACTATGTCTCATGGCCCGAGAATGACGCTGCATAGGCACATACGTATCTAACTACACACATCGACACATATGGTAGAGGTCCCTCTTAGCCAATGGGAGGCCAGGATGATGCTCGGTAATAGCCAATGGCACAGCAGCGATAAGTTTGTTGCGTTCAGGAAACTCGGAGCTGCGAGTAGCAGCCCATACTGTATTTTTACCTTTCGTATCTTGAAATGTCTTTCGTAACAAGAGGGAATATTTTCCTGTTGAGACGTTTCATAACTTGAACATTCGTATGAAGAGACGTTCGTGAGTAGAGGTACCACTGTAATTGTTGGCTAACTAAAATGAGGTCCAATTTAATCCAGATCCCTTTTTAAGTCAGATTCCGAGTGACGACACAAGGATGACAGTGGCAAGGTGCTGGCTGTCAATCAGCCAAACCGTAAATAGCCTGTAGCTTTTTTCCGCTGGTGGACGACAGCTTGGCAATATGTAATTGCCTCACCATTTTCAACGGAAAGCCTTCATGTCACAAGAAGGGTGAAAAAGAGATCAGCAGCAAAAAGGAGGACATGCGTTCAACCAATTGTAATGGCACTACAGGATCTGGGGCGGGGGGGGGGGGGGGGTAGGCTTGTCCTTGAGTCTCTCTTTGACCACATCACTGTATGTCATCTGTCTCGTATCTCCCAGCTTGAGTCATTGGGACACCGCCTTCATTTTCTCCTCCGTGCTGTTTTCCGCCGTGCCAAAATCTCTCGCTGTTTTCACTCTGAAATCGCTCCGCCATCATCCCTCCTATTGGAGGCTCCGACAAGACGTCACAGCGCCGAGCTCCGCGGCACGGCGTTGCGCCCCTTGGGCCACGTCAGCACATACGGTACACAAAATGGGGCTGGTTGGCGGCATGCTGCGCTGCTCAAAGGGTCAAAATGTGGGAAGGCCTCAAGCTTTGGCAGAGGTCTGCGGCTCCCCGAGCCGCCTTTTGCTGCGGGGAAGTGCACTGCATAAACTGCTTATCTGTGGTCCAACAGAAGTAATTCAATAATACCATAAATACCGGACAGAGTTCTCAGTATGATGCAGTACAGTTGTTGACAAATACAAACCACCAGCGCAGCACTCAACACGTTAAATGACTAACTTTCTGACAGAGTTCATAAAAATGTGTATTCCTATGATCATTGTGACGGCAGAATATATTCGATTGTACAAGTGGACCTCATGAACATAAAGCGGCGATGTCTCTGACTCGCATAGGGTCAGTCAACACTATTTTCCATTCGAGAAGAAATTCAACAGGAGGCTTGTTGTACAGGAAATCACCATTGCACCTCTGGGAGCTTGTTTCTCATCACGGCTCCCTCCCTGTGAATGGTTCCTGATTAGTATTCCCGGTCTATCCATCTCCTGCATGGTACCTCTCTCGCTGCTCTCACTCCCAGACTGAATTACACTCCATCCACAAACAAAAACACACCTTCCCGTTTACTCCACCTCCTCTTCTCTGCTCGGCTCATTGAACAACTTCTTAACTTCCCGCTCACGCTTTGCCCTCTCAGCTCTTTCCACGACCACAAGGAGGACCTCCGCAAGCGCCTGTCATACACCACGCACAAGCTAGAGATGGTGGAGAGCGAGTTCGACTCAACCCGCCAGTACCTGGAAACGGAACTGCGGCGGGCCCAGGAGGAGCTGGAGAAGTTTACGGAGAAGTTACGCAGGTGCGTGCAAGTACTGTCGGCTCCGGCCTTCCTGTGTGGAGTTTGCATGTTCTCCCCCGTGCCCGTGAGGGTTTTCTCCGGGTACTCCGGTTTCCTCCCACATTCCCAAAAACATGCATGGCAATCCAAATTGTCCCTAGGTGTGAGTGTGAGCGCGGATGGTTGTTCGTCTCTGTGTGCCCTGCGATTGGCTGGCAACCGGTTCAGGGTGTCCCCCGCCTACGACCCCAAGACGGCTGGGATAGGCTCCAGCACCCGCTGTGACACATATGAGGATAAAGCGGATCAGAAAATGGATGGATGGATGGTGTTTTGAGTTACGGGCATGTTTGCGGTATAAATATAATTTAAAAATGAAGTAAACGTGTTCTTTTTTTAAAATGATACAACAATTGATTGCAAGAGATTTTAGAGACCCCCCAAGTTACGGCCCATGAACCCCCAAGGGGTCGGGAGACCTGGGTTTTAGAACCGTCAAGCTTTTATGACTCTGGGACAGATGATTTATGATTTAGGTCAACCAATGTCGCCGAACATATTGTGTGTGACTCCAGAGGTACTGTACTTTATGTCAGAGGACTTGGTACATTTCGTTTAACTCAAGTATAAAGTCTTAAGTAGAGGAAGTCTGGATAAGAGCTTTCCCCGCCGGCTACATGTTAAATTTAGCAACATGATGGTATCATCGGGGGAGGAAGAAATAATATTATACGGCTTAATCTTTCGACAACAAGGAGCACTAAGAGACACACAGGCGCACCTCTTATTGCGCGTCGCAAATGAGAACTCAGTGCCTTAATGGCCGCTCTCGCCGCACTTGTTTGAGCTCCATCAATTTAGCATCGGCAACTCGTCCCTGCCTGCCCACCCACCACTGCCGCCGCCATCACGACGTGTTCATTTACTCGCCTCCTTCACCCTTCTCCAACCTCTCTCAGGTTACATTATTCCATCATCTTTGTCTGCAGCTGATTCATGGATTCATTGAAAAAAAATAAAAATAAAAGAAACACACTGAGGTAGCTAAAGAGGTGGGGTGAGCGAGGTTGTGAGTGGTAAAGAAAAACGCCACGTTGAGATTATGAGAACAAAGTGTGGCCCTCTTCTTCCATTAAGACTGTGCTAAGGTGTACTGTTAAAGAGTAGGGCGTCAATAATTAATCAGATGATGTTCGCATGTTTAAAATTGGCAATACATTTTTTGGGGGGGGGGGGGATTTTAAACATATTACCAATAATATATTACTACATAAAAGTATAGAGAAAAAATAAATAAAATAAAAAGTAAAATAAAATCTGTAAAAAATTGGCCTTTTTTTTGTTTATTGTTCTCTTGTTGTAAAGTTAACCAAATACGAAGGCACCAAGTGTTGTCAAACTGTGAAATGTTCTGCCTGTAATCCATTTATTGTTAAACGTGTGAAAGCTTGCATCTCACTAACCAGTGACTGCTTGCCAAAGAATATTGAATTTGTCAACTTTTCTAACGAATGTTGGCGAAAATCATTCGCTCGTCTGTGTCATTAGCGAGCGCTTAGCGACTTTTGGCAGTGCTTCAGCAGTCAAAGATGGATGTGTCACTCAAAATGTAACACAAAAAAACTTGGATTACTTGTATTCAAATTTCTCTCTCACTAACCGCTTCACTGCTCTTTTTTTTTTTGTTAGTTTTTTTGCTATTTGTGTCCTTAAACTGATCCAAACAGGTCATTGCTAAACCTCTTTGTGCTTTGCTTCCCCCGGCATGACGATCATTGTGGAGAATGGATGCTGATATCTCAATGAGCGGCAAATGCTACGCACGAATATGTCGGCGTACCGTATATTGAAACCATGGTCGCACTGTCTCAAGCATTGACAAATCGAAAAGAACTTTGACGCCGTTAGCCAAACAATGGATCAGTGACAAGAAAAAAAAACATTTGAAGCAAGTAAATCTGTTTGCGAAAATGTCTGCAACCTTTTATGAACCTTTGCGAAACCAAAAATTCGCAAGCATTCACCGCTCAGTGAGGCACGGGCTTAAGGAAAGTTTTGTTTTTTTTAATATACGTTTAAAATATATATACACGTATATATACAGTATATACTGTATATATATATATATATATATATATATATGTATAATAAAAACATTCGGACGATTAATCGGTTATCGGAATGTAATTCTGCCAAATATCGGAATTGGCCTAAAAAAAAAAAAAATCCACATTGGTTAGACCCAACTAAAAAGCTTTGGAGCAAGGACACATACAGAGTCAAATGGAGGCCTGTTTTTTTTTTCTTTTAAGAGAACAAAAGAAGGAAAAAAAAGAGCTCAAGCGCGCTGCACAAATTGACTGATGTCTGCTCATTCAATATTTACGCATAATTCTTCCTCTGCTCGTACTTGAGCAAAGCATCAATTCACTCCGTTTCATCTGGAGCGGATTTCAAACTTGAGTCAATAATGCAGCATATGCCATCCTTTGAAAAGCGGCAATTGAAGTTCTGCCTTTGTTAAAAAAAGAAAAGAAAGAAAAAATGTATGTGCAGATGACTAGTTTATTTGTGCGCACAAACAGGGCATCCGCTATTAGCTCTTCATATGTTGATCTTTGCATTCTAAGACGGCACAAATGTTTTGTTTCTTTGTTTAGGATCCAGAGCAGTTATGCGGCTCTGCAGAGGATCAATCAGGATTTGGAGGACAAGATGCACAGGACGGTAAGAGACTGACGTTTGTGTCCCTTTCTCTGAGAATGTTTTGGTGTCATATTCTTGCAATTGCTTCGTTCCTTCATCAGTATTACGGTGATGGTGCATACATCTGTTCAAAGCATGGGGTATTGCCCCTGCATTTTTATTTGGTTATTTATTTATTTATTTATTTTTAACTTTGGCAAAAGCGCCTCTGACGGCAGGCATGATCCCCATCAATTCACTTTGTTCCAAGGAGCAACACGTTTCATGAGTACACGCATGAAGTAAGTTGGTTTGAAGCCGCCATTTTTAGGGTCATTTTAACCGTTGAGAGCGATGCATGGTGGGGAATGATCGAAAACGATTTCAGCGTAGTGTTGCTCCGCTCACCTGTGGCAGTCATCCAATCACATAAGGGGGAGAATTTTAAGCCCCCCTCGCCGCTCCCCCGCGACAAGCTCAAGAAGCTATCAGCCTAAATGATGAGCTGGGGCCCCTACAAGCTAGCTCCACCCGTGTGACTCGAGCATCTCGATTAAAGAGGATCGTAATCTCATCACGAGTTTGATACACAGGGGGAGCTTGGCGGCCCCGCCACACACACGGCGATGGAAAGGGACTGTGGGAAATGATAAGCCGGTCGCGAGAATATTGACCCACGACAAGCTAAACGTGCTAACGGGGTGGGAGGAGGGGG
Source organism: Hippocampus guttulatus (assembly GCF_054856545.1). Taxonomy (NCBI): domain Eukaryota; kingdom Metazoa; phylum Chordata; class Actinopteri; order Syngnathiformes; family Syngnathidae; genus Hippocampus; species Hippocampus guttulatus. The sequence goes on from NC_141273.1 coordinate 12,075,338, forward strand.
AGGGGGGGGGGGTCATCTGATTTGTCCTCGCTTTCATGTCCGAATTCGATAGAGTCCGCCGTGCTAAAGGCTTGTTCAAAGGAGCAGCGTGGATCAATTGGATTTGTCAGGTTGTCATAGCAACACATCTTTTGAGTGTACTTGTTTTGAGCCAGGAAAAAGGAAAAAAAAAGATCATATGAATATTTGCGGAAAAATGTCAGGAACCACATTTGCTTAAACGATCCATCTTAGCGGGCAGCCCGGTGGTCCAATAGTTAGCGCGTCGACCACACAGTAGGATAAAGCGGTTCTGAAAACGGATGGATGGATCGATCCGTCTTAGCCAGATCAGAAAAAAACGTCACAATGTGTATGACAGAGCCCTGTCGCAAAAAATGGGAAAAATTGTATTCCTGCCAATCCGAACACGTTTGTAATTTGATTCTTTTTCTGAAATTGCTCAGCCATGGTTCACTGTATGTTGAAATAATCCACCTCAACTGAGAGCTTTGTATGTCGAGGAGGAGGTTATTTTAGTCGGGGTTGCTACTGGAAATTAGGAGAGTCTTTTCCACAGAGCTTCTTCTCTTCACTTTACTTCCTTGAGGCCAATTCCTATTTCGACACAACTTTGGCACCATTTTGTGCCATCTTAGAGTGTTGTGGGAAGAGCGCAACAAACACGAATAAGTGGATTTGTGACAAGAAGAATGCATAAAGAGGCGAGGGATTTCTGTATGGCCGAGGCAAGAAACAAGAATTCCAAAATCAGATGAGCATCCCAAAATACAAGGTGTGCAGACGCCACTGGGCTTTGTGCAATTCTGAAGCAATCCTTCTTCTAGAATAATTGCCTGCTCCCATCACGGCACATTCATCTACGCTGTCTCTCACACACACACACACACACACACACACACACACACACACACACACACACACACACACACACACACACGATTACATTCCAGGCAGGTGAACACTGTCATCTTTTCAAAGCACCTGTCTGGGACAGCGTTCACATTTTTTTTTCCGTGGAAGCGGGCCTTGCGGCATCGCCGTTTGGTTTGATGTCATGCCGGGCGAAAGCGTGGCGCGAGGCGGGGATGCGTCCCTTTGCAATAAGAATGAAATCAGAGGCGTAATTAAGAGAGGACTGAGAGCGCGGGCAAGGTCGGCGCCAAGGAGTTGCAAAACTTGTCACAGTGAGGTGACAAGAAGCCCTTGTGATGACACTGCAAGGATTCAGATGGAGATGAAGATGGATTATGATGGTCAATTAAAAATGTTTGCTCTGCTGAAATATAATAGAAAGACTGCGCGGCCTGGATTGTTCATTATAGTTGGGTCGTTTATCGCGAGACGTGATTGAATGGGCCTGCAAGTCACATTGCAAGACAGGTGCGAGACTGACAGCAGGCATGTTAAACGTATCACGACCTTTAAACACAGTCAAAGTATTTGAACACACACACACACACACGCGCACACACACACACGCGCGCACACACACACACACACACACACACACACACACACACACACACACACACACACACACACAAATGCAAACATAAGATGTACCTGCAACATAAAATCCTGTGTCTGTGTTCATGTGATAAAGGCGAGGAGTCTGCAAGTGAGTGTCTGGGTGTGAGCTGTGGTCGACAGCAGCTCTTACGGGAGTGTGCTCATTGTCTTTGTGTGTTACTCTTTTCCTGATGTTTGACAAATGGCTGAATAGTGCATCGTGACCGGCTCTCTGTTACACAGGTTTTGTCTAAAAATACTTTTCTAGTATTCCTGAGCGTCACTTTTGTAGCCGGGGCTCAAACGATGGAAGTACGAGCGAACGGAATGTGTTGTCATCACACTTTGCCTGGTATCCTTTTTACACAAAACAAAGAAAAAAAGCCAAACCCACTCATGCAGTTCGCTCTTTGTATTTGGATCTCATTGGTGTTCAGGTGTGCCTTAAGTTGCATCTGATGAGAAATAATCAGTCTCGAAACAATGCCTAAGCTATTGCTAAGAGATAAACTTTGCATTATTGAAACGCCTTTCTTCAAGCACAACAATGTGAATTATGCATACAACGCACAAGAGTTATGATAAAATTGGCGCGCCAATTCCCCACCCCACACACAAAAAAAATACAGAAACGCATGCGTAGGTTGCGAAAGGAGCCGTCCATGGCGCTACAAATAATTGTTTCCGCCTGTAATCCTCCTAAGAGTCTTTGGCAGGGTCGTCGAATTAACTGCTGCTCGGCCGCTGGCAGGAAATCAAAGTCTCACTCCTCCTAATAAGATTATCTTTCACCTCATTGGGGAATCGCCCAACGTTGTCCCGCAATGGAGTGGATTCAAACAGTGTGCATCCGCTGCAAAAAAAAAAAGAAAAAAGAAAAGAAAAAGAGTTCCCAAAAACAAAATGGGGGCAACGGGATTGATTTGTAGTGCATGTTCTGTGCCGGAGACAAATGGAAACCTTTGGCTGTTGCCATGCCCTTCCTCATTGCGGAGTAGTGAAAGGCTATTTTTAACCAAGAGAACGAGAGCCAGCCAACATTAACATTCTACGGACACGTTTGTCAGTGGCTGCTCGTGCATTTGGTATGCGGACCTTCGGCGGGGACTTTTAATCCACTTCTATTCACAACACATGACAGGTCACACTAATAGAAATCATCAATACCGTACAAAAAAAAAACACCCCCGCAATATAACAGCGTGCAACTGCGCCGTGTCGATAATTCCGAATGCATATTTATCGAGTAACATGATCAAGACACAAAAAGCATTCTCACTCAGCAGAGATGCTGATGAACTCATGGTCACGAGCACGTTTGAATCGGAGATGGCTTCATGTGTCACTAAATGCAATTTTGACGCCGATGGGGGGGGGGGAAACTTTAATCAGGGTTTTTCAGATATTTTCTTCTTTTTTTTTTTTTTACCACATGTATGCAATTCTTATCTATGATGTTTCAGGGAAAAAAAATCTCCAGACATAGAGGCCAAAATGCCTCTAAATGTGTTTTGGCCTTGCTGCAAGACGCATCTTGTGTTTATATTTTTATGGCCAAGTGAAGTTATGGCTTATCGGACTCTTTCAACAACAGCGCAGCAAGTTACACAGCATTGCTCGGAGCTGCAATTAATCTGTAGCCCCCCCCCCCCCCCCCACACACACACTATTTGTGTGTTTAATTATGAAGCCCCAAGGCTCCATTTAATCTCGGGGGGGGGGGGGTCGCGCTCCCAATGCAGTTTGAGGATGGCCTGTCTTCCATTAAATACAGCAATTGGCTCGTCGATATGAAGTGATGGCGGGTCGATGTGTTTCAACTGGATTGTTTATCATGCTTTGAAATATCGCGAGGGCAAATCTGTGTGTGCATTTGGATTCAAGATTAACATTTTTTTTCGATAGGCTGTATGGATATACAGTTCGGTTAACTTTTGGATTTAAGTTGTTATCAACAGCCAAAATCAGCAGAACATTTTTTTTTTATCATTATTTTGGAATGTCGGTCAAGTTTTCCCCCAGAGGAGATCATGGAAATTGTACTTGGGTCAGGTTTTTACTTTTATTGACTGCACAAACAAATTTTTTTTTAGATGACAAAAAATAGGAGACAACCATACGAAGCGAATAATGAGGAGGGGAATCTTGTTTGCTGCCTTTATCATTTCAACCTGTCATACAATCGTGTACTTTGATGATGCAGTGACAAATGTGCTGAGGAGTTTGTTTGTGCCCAGGAAGCAGATCTCGTCGAACATAAAAGCTAAAAGTAGCTTGTCATGGTTTTCGGTATGTTCATCTTTCCTTAGACTGGTCAACATTTTTTTGAATCAGAGATGCAAGTCAGCTTTTCGAGACAAATTTGTTGAACTGATTTTGACTCTGCCCTTATTTTTTTCTCTGGCGGATTTTCGTAATCAAGGTTGGGTAACACAATGACCCACGAGGAGGAGAGACACCTTGGCTAGGGCTGACATCGGCATTTTATTTTTTCCTTTTCTCAAGTGAAACATCTTGGTCAGCTTTTACAGACAGCTGCTTGGCACGCTCGGTTGATGCAGTTAATCCATCACATTTAGCGTCTCTTTCACCGGCCTCAGGCAATCATATCAACCACTGTAAAGCGCCGAGGCACATTTCTCAATCAACGGCATCGGAGCCTCCAACGTCATACAATTCCGAGGTCAACCACGCAACTTGCCATTTGACATTGCTTACGTCAGCATTTTAAGCCTTTTGGGCAGAGCGGTTACTACAGTGGACAGTTTATCATGTTATCAGGTGACAGGTTATCATTATTGGTACATGAACTTTTTCCTACACTATCAATGACCTCGGCTGTTTGTACTCTCACCCCCCGCCCCTCAAAAAATCTAATATAGAGCACAACAGTTTACCAATCCCTTATCTATACAAAAGGATTAACTACACAAGTGTTGTTTGCTTTTTTTTTTATCTCTTGTGCGCGTATGTGTGTGTTTCGTGTAAAAAGTGACAAGTGTCCAGTCACTGCAACGTGAGCGCTCCCAATTCTTTTCAAACGTTATTTCCATCAAGCTAAAAACAGCTATGCTAACAAAAGCATACGGGCTAAAGGTGGACCGGTCGTGAACCAATCAAAGAGCACCCATATCGAAAGTAACAATAACAATACAGCAGATAAACATTTACACCCGCTTGCTCACGCCAATTTCACAATTTAGTCATCCCTTGAACCTATCATGCACATTTTTGGAATGTGGAAGGAAAAACAAGAGGGCTGAAAAACACACATAAACACACAAGCACAGACACCGTGCTTCTTGTGCACCAATGAGAATCAAGTGGAAATAATCTTGCGAGATCTTAACATGGATCACAGCGGCATGATGCTGCTCCTCCCCCTGCGTAATTACCAGTCAGCAGAAATGCCCTCCGTTTAATGGCGAGAACCGCAGTGGGACAGACATCAGGCCTCGACGTTGTTTCACACAATTAGACGCGCACCAGCAACAAATACGTTGATACCAACTTTTTCTCCTTCTGTCTTTTCTAATTCATTGGTTGTTTTTGACATACCGATTTAATGTTTTTTTTTTTTTTAATTGGAGGATCCAGCGGTGCCATCACATGCAACAAATGTGGAGGGATAAAAGTAGTTTTCAGTTTACAGCAATGATGGTGAAGCAGCGCGAGAAGAAAGACAACATCGATGCATCCGCTGTTCGTACACTAAAAATAATAAATATGGGTCATTTTTCTACGCCGATGTTGTGCGGAACACAAATTGCTCCTAATAAGGGACGTTTTGAAACTCGAGAGGTTCCACTGTGCTTGCCGATTCATTTATTCATTCAAATTCAGCAAGTTTGTTAACGACAAAAGATGACACTGGTGTGGCATTTTGGGGGGGGGGGGGGGGTTCGCTTTAAGAGGGACTTAAAATTGTTCTGCCTGTTACTAAACATCACCGGCATAGACAGGTGTACAAAGACACATCATTTTTTTTGAACCAATTAAGTACAATTTGATCAGTATCCACCGCACAGTGGTTGGGAATCCCTGGATTTGAAAGACCGTCTTCTACAATACAAAACTTACTTTTGTTGTTTCCACAGAGATGATATTTGATCTGAAAATCCTCTTTAATGAGGACAGAAAATCACAGTGGGGTTTTTTTTGGGGGGGGGGGGTGTGAGTGTGTGGATTTTTTTTTCTTTCTGCACACCTCCGTAAAGTCTCCAGTAATTGCATCTCACGAGATTTAGACTTCATTTGTGGTCCGGTGAAAAGCTCGAATCTCAAGTGGAATATGTGAAAGCACTCGAGGTGACAGACTTTTTTAAATCCACTTCACTTTTCAACACTTCTTACATCAAGCCCAAACAAGCTGGGTGTTGTGTGTGTGTGTGTGTGTGTGTGTGCGCGCAAGAGTCTTCTGGGGATGTGCGCTGGCAAGTTGGTGGTTATCTTGGTGTGGAGAGGATATTTGCATATTTGGGCTGTCGGCAGTGAGTCTCTGATGCCGCCATGTGTTTGGGAAACAAAGTGCCCCCCAGGCCAATCTCCCTCAAATATGAATACAGTATTTGCATAGCAGCTTTTTTTGGGGGGGAGATTCAGCTCCCGACTGATAAAGTCTTTGTGACAACGTGCCACGGCGACAGGAGGCGCGAGTACAAATCAGCAGCTGTGACTCTGTAGGCTGTGACGACATTTTCTACAAAGTACAACAGGAGATGGTGTTGATTGTTTTGAATGGATGCCACACCGGGGAGAGTTAACTTGTTTTTTGTTTTTTTTATGCATTTTTAAAGAAGGCATTACTTTGGTAATATTGATGTCATTATAGGGTAGTACAAGATCGTCTCCTCTTTCATCTATAACTGCTTCAAACAACAAAGAGTATGCAGAAAAGTGGTTAAGATTGAATGACTGTCTGTGTCTTATGTGTTGTGTTGTATTATTTTGTTATTATGTTATTATGACTTGAGATTAACATGACGCAAGAGTGGCTGCCTTTACAGCAGCTCCTATACTTTTTGCTCTTCTACTTTCGTTTGGGAATTTCTACATTGTGAGACCAATAAAGGTTTTCTTATTATGACTGAAATGTAGCATAGGATTGTAGTACACGTCGCTCTTGTGCATTATATGCAATGTTTTTTGTTGTTGTTTTTTACGGTATTATTACAGTAAAATGGCTACTTTGTATTCATTACTGTATTAGATTAGTAACTTGTATTACGAATTGTCAGTAGTCATTGTGAGAGCCCAAGCCTTCGGTGTTTTTGAGGTCGATGTAATTTTTGGCAGAAAAAAAACCAGATTAAACAAATTAATCCGTTGATTAATTCAATATACAGTATATATATATATATACTGTATATTGAATATATATATATATATATAATGCTCAAAATACCCCTGCCTCCATCTCAATCCCTCCCCTTATGATATAGATATTTGCAACCGGTTCAGGGTGTCCACCACCTACTGCCCGAAGACGGCTGGGATAGGCTCCAGCGCACCCGCGAGTCTCGTGAGAATAATGTGGACCCTCATGTATGTTTATGGAATGTGGGATGAATCCGTAGTACCCGGAGAAAACCCACGCAGGCATGGGGAGAACATGCAACATCCTTCCCCACAGGAAGGCTGGAGCCGGAATCAAACCCTGCACCTTTGCAGTGTGAGGCGGACGTGCTAAACGGTCGACCGCCGTGCCGCCAAAGCCATTTCTAATATAAATGTAGTACTTTGGCACCAACTGGTGGCATCTTTGTGCCAAGTGCAAGGGGGAGGAGGAGTTTTACTTAGCCTATCACCTCCAATAGGAATAAAAAAAGGGGTTTGCCGCCATCTTGTGGCACCTACAGGCAATTATAAACCTTTTTTTTTTCCCTGTGGGCGACAATTATTCGGGGATTTGCGCTACTCGCAGTAGGATCCAGTCTGTCTCCGCCACAAATAATGGGTATTACAGAATCATACAAGTAGTCGTGGTCTGTCGTTATTACTACAATGATTACGCTATAATGTGCTGCCACAAATGACCCAATTTCCCTTTCACACTGCGATATGATTCCGTATTCTCCGCGGTCATTACTAGTAAATATGATCACATCAAAACCACAATGCCATCATCACACTGTTGCGCATCGCGTGAGAACACAGTCAACGCGCCTCTACTGGGGGGACACGCGGGCGACTGCAATCATACATCAACTGAACAAAGACACCGTTGCGCAACAATACATTGGAGCTGAAAGTCAGCAACGTGGTCATCCAACACAAGTGGATTCTCCAGGAATGAGCTCGGGAGAGTGCCGGCTTGTTTGCAGCTGATTAATGACATTGCAACACGATTGGAGTTGAATATCAATGGCGCTCTCTTGCGTAAAGTGACGTTTTAATTGCCACATTAGATTAACTGGGCACTCCTGTACATCGGAACAATCGGCTCTGTTGAGGAGACAGTGATTCATAATTGCTAGGCATGCCTGTGTGCTCATGCAGTGCAAATGAAAAGTTTACACACCCCTATTTTAACGGCGAGATAAATAGTCATTTTTCCATCAATAATAACCTACTGAGTAACGTAACGGAAATAAAAGTCTGCACACCCTCTTGTAACGGAGGCTCTGGCTGGATTCAAAATTCACCAATGACATTCAAATGGGACTGCCCCCATTTAACGCGCCTCTGGTTAATGCCCCGAAAAAACGCCGATGTTCTAGTAGGCTTTTCTTGGCTGCTTGTTTTTTGGAAGCGTTCATCATCGAATTTTTCCAAGGTGTAAGTGCTTTTTTTTGGTGATGACGGCTGTTGTTTTGGCACCAAACATATCTTTGGAATGGCGATCAAAATGTTCAACCTTGGTTTTATTGGACCATAACAAAGTTTGTTCTTTTCTCTTTGTAAGATAAGGCCACCCTACCCGAAAGTGTGGACACATCAAGAAAAAGAGCCAGTAAGAAATGACTGCAATTCGTATTTTTGGATTCAAAACCAAACATTCCGGAAACAAAAGTTTGGCGGGGGAAAAAAATCTATAGCAAACTTTGGACCCCATTAGTACAACATGGTGAATACAAAGAGGCACCATGACAAAAGAGCTATTCGGAACAACAGCATCATTAGGCTCCTCTGTCTTCCTCCCATCACTGAAAATGGAAGTGTTTCATTTATATCCTCTTCTGTTCTCTTTCTGCATCAGTGTAATTGATACGTCAGAGTAATCTTCTTTTAATTAAGACCTGCTGCTGGCACATGCTTCACACCGATAGGCTGCTTGTTGCTCTCATTTCTCTTCTGTGCCTTCTCTCATCTCTTTTTTTTCCCTTCCATCTTATGCGCCTTCAACGCAAGCTCATTTTTCTTTTATCGCAACACTCCTCAGGGTTGGGCAAACTTTTACATGGGTCTCATATGATTTTTAAAATGAACAGATTCATAGGTCAGGTTAAAAAAGTGGAACATGTTTAGTTTCTTTTTTTTTTTCATTTCAATATTTTTAATTGGATTAAAAATGGAATTCACCTTGATCATCCATCTATCCATTCATTCTCCTCACGAGGGTCACGGGCGTGCTTTGGGCGAGAGGCTCTGCCACACCCGGAAGTGTTCGCCAGCCAATCACAGGGCACACATAGACAAACAACCATTCAGACTGGCAGACAATTTAGAGCATTCGATTCACCATTTTTGGCAGGTGGGAGGAAACCGGAAGCATGGAAAGAACATGCAAAGTCTAATCAGAAAAGCCAGAAGCCAGATTTGAACCATTCATAAAAAAACTGGTTCATCAATAAGTGACACAACAGGAGTCCTAAATAAATAAATACTGAATGGGAAGGGGCGGCCCGGTAGTCCAGTGGTTAGCACGTCGACTTCCCGGTGCAGAGGTACCGGGTTCAATTCCAGCTCCGGCCTCCTTGTGTGGAGTTTGCATGTTCTCCCCGGGCCTGCGTGGGTTTTCTCCGGGTGCTCCGGTTTCCTCCCACATTCCAAAAACATGCATGGCAGGCTGATTGATCACTCTAAATTGTCCTAAATTGATTGAATGTGAGCGTGGATGGTTGTTCGTCTCTGTGTGCCCTGCGATTGGCTGGCATCCGATTCAGGGTGTCCCCCTGCCCACTGCCCGAAGACAGCTGGGATAGGCTCCAGCACCCCCCGCGACCCTAGTGAGGATCAAGCGGTTCGGAGAATGGATGGATGGATGAATGGGAAGGATGTTGAGTCATATTGTTACTACAAAGTACTTTGCTCACTCTCACTATATCTGCTGTCCTTTCAACAGTTATCATTAATCAATGCCGGCCATTTTCATACTCTTCTTTATCCTCCTACGTGGAAAAAAAAAAAAAAGTAAAGGCCTTTTCCTTTCTTTCACATGTCCCTCAGTCTCAGCACCACGAAGAAGAGAAGAGAGCCCTCAGCCGCGAGATCATAGTCCTCAACAACCACCTCATGGAGGCCAAGCTCACCATAAATAAACTCAAAGAGGACAATGTGAGTATTTGGGGAACAAGGTGCCCACTTATGTGTCATGTAACTACTGCAAGGTCACTATAACTGCTTTGTCTGCAAATAAACATATTCCCAAAAGGGAATACAGTACACTAAAACAACAGAAAGGAATAAGTGGCTTCTTGACTTGACTTGAAGAGCAAAGAATAATTAACTGTATTTTCCGCAATATGAGGCGAAGCTAAAAGTATTCAGATTTCTTGGACGTAGTATTTTAAATGTAAAGAGCTTTGTTGCAACTGCAGCGGTTGTGGAAGCTCTATATAAATAAAGCTGTATTGATTTGTATTGTATTTCCTTTAATGTAGCTTCATCTAGTGGATGCATAATGCAACCGTAGCCACTATTGTGGCTTCTATTCTATGCGCCTTATAATGTGGTGCGCCCAATATCCGAAAACAGTTTTAAAATAGGCCATTCATTAACTTTTACGCCTTATACTCCGAAGCGCCTTATAGTGCGGAAAATATGGTACAAGTAAAGTCAAGATAATAGATATCGGAAAGACAATGGCAAAAAAATGAATAGCAAAATGATCAAGATCCTTAGATTATGATGGTATTTCCTTGGGATTTGAAATTTACAGGGAATCTAAAAAGTCTACACACCTCTGTTGATATGAGAAATTATTTCATAATGTTTTCTGCCATGAATATGATCGAAAGACTTTACAACTCAACATCTTTGCTGGGGTGAGGAAAGACAATCAACTAAAATAACGCGGTTGCGCCATGTGCAGCTCCTTGCGAGTGTTCGTATTTTGTGTTCATGAGTTTGACTGTCCGTTTCAGAAAAAAAAAAAAGTGTATCAGCGTTTGGCATATGTAACCATGATAGCATGTTAAGCTAAACAGTTATGTTCACGTTATTGCTAGCACAAGATGGGATGTGACCTAGCTGATCCCCCAATATTGTAGACCATAAAAGTAGGTAGCGCAAGGCCACCATATGACAAGACAGTTTAGCATCATGAGCATGGCTTTAAAGCTGGCCTTTGAAGGTCAAATTAGAGCCTACAATTGCTTTAAATTTGCCTTCAGACACATAAATGAAACAGTAGCCTAGCATAGTCACCCAAAGGGAGCCCTCGGGTGCTTTACTTCAATTCCTGGTCGGTAAACCGGCCTTGGTAGCGCCTATCTGGAGGTTAGCTTGAAGCAGCTTCTCTTCATAAAAGTAAAGTCTCAGAGTTCCACAACACCTTAGATATTTGTGCTCCGGGGAGCCACAGCAGATGGAGGAATTAAGTTGGAGCCGCTGGGGGTTTTAAGGTTGAATATACTCTAATCAATGGGCATCCTCCAGGCTGTCAGAATCTACAAACGAAAGCTCTGTGGAGCTGAGCTCCAAGCGGGTGCATGTGGCAATGTGCTGCGCTGCCTCTTTCTTTTGAACTGAAGATCTTTGCAAGGACTGGAGGCCAGGTTAGATAGTCGCTCTTTGCTATCCAGCAGTCGTGAGCCCCCCTTTTGAGCCGCAGAAGAGTATTTGCACAATCCCTCTCCGTCTCCTGCGGGGCTGATTGGAGGTGGGTTCATTTTCAAGCGGGGTGAACCCTCTGCGTTTTTTCCTGCGAGACAGCAATCGCTGCTCATGAGCGGGTCTTGCCACTATCTGCTGTCACACATTACACCCAAAGGGGAAAACCATGAGATTACAATCATGTTATTTTTTTTTTTTAAGGCCAACTGCAATGACAATTCAATATTGCGTGTCATGGTGGCGCTGCTTTTTAAAAATATATATAATACAAGAAAACATCCAAGTGGTCAAGGTTTTTCCGCAAATCACAATCGGGTTGGCAACAAATAATGTCACATTTATATTGCAGTTCCATGTCTGGTTTTATGGCTGCCAATGTATTTTTCCCGGTAAAAGGCACAATCATGAAGCTACAGATGCTCGCTGGTCTGAAATCTCATGAGATATTGTGTGCCGTCATGCACAATGCTGGCTTAAGATGGATTTTTCTTCCCAGAAAATTGTGCAGTCTCTGGGGTATTCAAAAGTGTTGCCTAACTGTGGAAGCAAGTGAAACTAAGACTTCGCCAACAAACTATTTGAACCGTCGCCACAATCCACAGGGCGCCTTAACGTCCCCCCCGGCAACGGCAAGAGAAGGAATAGAATGATTGGAAACAAAGTCACAGCTAACTGGCGGGGGAGTCAAAGCTGTCAGAGCAAAAGCTTTGATGCCCCGGCAAAAAATAAATAAAAACAAATAAATAAAAAATTGTCAACGCTGCGGCACGCTCGAGATACACGGAGCAGCAAGACCATGACCTTTTCTAAGTGGGCTGATTTTACAGTGTAAAACTACAAACCACCCACACAGGCGCGGTGGCAAGCAATCACTGAAAAAAAGAAAATGGAGCATGTGCCGCAACGGGAGATCACCCTCCTCGTTCAACTTGGAATACAGAAAATGAGGCTCTTAATGATGCAGTTTGATTCTTTGGCTGTCAAGTTGAAACAAAGACAATGTAGCAAGCAGATTTTAACGGCAACAGGTCACAATACTTTTTGAAGCATGGTGAATAAATAGTACACGCGCCACTGTGTAGTAGTTACGGTCTAGTGCAGTGGTTCCCAACCCCCGGGCCGCGGACCAGAACCGGTCCGTGGGTCATTTTGTACCGGGCCCCACAGAAAGAATAAAGAACTTACATGACTTCAGTTTTATTTATTTTGGAACCTGAAAGATGTTTTATTTTGAAAAATGACCTGATTCTCTGTTACACCTGTCTCGGAGCTTCTCTGTCACGTGATAGGTTACCGCTAAAATAAAACCCAGGAGCTAGCAAAATGAGTTAAAAGGACAGGTCTTGGAAAGTTTCTTTGGGAAGGGGGAAAGGCTCAGCCAGGAGACAGAAGACGAACCTACGACTTTCAAGAAAACAAAGGTGATATTTAATAGACAGTATCAGGAGTCTTACTTCAAATACGGATTGATCTCAACAGGAGATTCCCACGCAGCAAGCCCACTCTGCATAATATGCGACGATGGTGAGTCGTAATTTTCAAGCACTTTGAATTTGCAGGGTCTCTTATTTTGAAGGCATGTTTAAACGTGACCATAGCGACCAGAGAGTGTTGCGGCCAGATAGGACGTTCCTCGTGTCATGATTCGGGTTTATTATTATGTTTAGAATGTACCACAGTTTTCATGCAGGTCATATCATATTATTTTGTTGCATTTATCCGCCACACCTTAAAGGCCGGTCCCTGAAAATATTGTCTGACATTAAACCGGTCCGTGGGGCAAAAAAGGTTGGGGACCGCTGGCCTCGTGGAACACTAATAGTTTTGAAAGACAATTTAAGAAAACAATTTGATTCATCTGAGAGGCTGTTTAGACGCTTGGTTAGGTGCTTCTGTATTGGAATCTAGAAAATGCGAACTTTTCGAAGCCCGAAAAAAATCATGATCAAATGGAGTAGGGAGAGATCTAAAAGGGGCAGGCGTCAAATTGTCTGCTTAAAAATAAAATTAAAAATTACAAACAAATGGGTGTTCTCCAAAATTGACGACTGGAACCTCTTTACAAGACTGACTACAATGACATCGCATCACCGCACCGAGAAGTAGCCCTCCTCGCTCCCAGGTCTCCCCTAATTACAAAATAATTAAATGGCAATTAGAAAGCTGTAATTTAAAGTGTTCCAAGGTTTGCCCAGGGGGCAATATGAACTCAACCCCCCCCACCCCCCTCGCTCCCACTGGTACTGCCCGAATATAGAGACGGATCTTTGTGTCTCAATTTTCAGGACCTATACAGGAAAGACTGCAATCTGGCTGCCCAGCTGCTGCAGTGCTCCAAGTCTCATTACAGAGCTCACAAGATGTCTGAGGTGAGCCGTTGACTCTATTTATGCCATGAATATGTAATGCAATGAAAAAAACGCCGATTGTTCTAAAAACCCAGTATGGCTCTGAGATCTGCAGATCAATTAGTGGAGCCCAGAGTTGAAAGTAAACACGGTGAAGCTACGTTGAGCTGTGATGCCACACACAAATGGAATAAGTGTGTTTGTAAAATGCTTACGGGTGTTGAGTCTTGGCTTGCGTGAAGCACATCGAGTTGTCTTGTGTGTATATAAAATGTGCCGGAGGGCTAAAGCTGCCTTGCTTTGCCTGCCTAATAAGTCGTGACTGCACGATTGCTTGCTCATGTTTTTTAAAACGGTCTCCTGATGTTCGTGAACCATCCATTGTCTATCCATTCATTTTCTATGCCGCAGTGGACATCTTGGAAATGTCACAGTGGAGTTAAATAGTGGCAAAGTCTCTACGAGTGTAACAACAAACATGGTTAAATCCCACCAAAGCTATGAGTTGTCGTTGAACTCTCAACTGAACTATCGTTGAACCATCACGGAAAGACTCATCTGTGAGAGGAAACGCGTTTTATCTTCCTTTTGAGGTTGCGGACATCATTCAGAATTGCAGTAATACTCTTAAGTGACTAAAGGGAGAAAAAAACAAAATCCCAAACTAATAACTCTCGGAGAAAAGCGTACAATTTGCGGTGAGGCATAATATAATGAGTGTTACTTTTATCGCCGGCCGTTAAGCCGTTAACATCAATAAGTGGAACGAGACCTGTTGAAGTGTACGTACGCCTTCAGATGCATGAAATCCAAACAGAGCGGCAGTGGTACTGCTAATTAAGATTTGCCTCAGATAGCGAGGAACGCTGAGCTAGCTCTCTCCAATCATCCTCACCTACTTTCCATCTGTATTCCTCCGGGGGGGATGGCACTTGCTAAAAATAGCCCACACTTACAAGATGCAGATTATTTTATGCCGAGACGAGCTTCTATTTCCAACCAAAGCCCAGTCAGTCATTTATCTTTTTCCCTCTCTCTCTATTTCCATCTGGAGACCCAGGGCGCCGGTTTAATCGGAATCTAAGACGTTCCCTGTGGAACCGATACGTGTTTGATGGTAGACCGAGGGAAGAGGGACACTGAGCGAAAGAAGGAAATGAGGGCTTTTTGCTTGAGAAGGCGCCAGAGGATGAAAGAATGGGAAGATGAGTCGGAGAAAAGATGATGGAATGGCTGGAACATCCAACTGACACTCACTAAATTTAATAGCCACAGAGGACAAGTCCTTAATTGACAGATACGGTAAGACGGGCGGGAAAAAAGGAAATGTTTTCAAAGAAAAAATATATCTGGTATGATTAAAAGAACTCTCTAGCCTTTGTTGGAAGAAGGGGGAGCAGAATGGTGTTGGGGAAACACAGTGGAACAAATAAATAAATGGATGTCATGTTCAGCAGTTTCCTGACAAGTTCATTAGGGGTGGGGGCGGGGCAAAGTAGTGCAAGTCCCCAGAGAAACACGAGCAGGCCTGGACTGCGCGACAATGAATTACTTTCCAAAGCAGAACAAGAAAATAGAAGTCCTGAAGGAGCAGCAAAAGACAAATATCCCAAAGAGAACCATTTGTCTTCACTTTTACAAATAGTGACTAAATAAATTGCGCTTCATATTCTTAAAAGCGTGCCACGTTCAACTGGAAAAAGTGTTGCGAAGCATCACTGACGATCATCTGCTCTAATGCTCCGTTATTCACCAGCCTCGCTTTTGTCTCGCTATGTTTCAGCTACCACCGGACTTCCAGGAACGCATCAGTTCCCACATCGAGAAACAGAATCAGGGTAGCGAAGCCACCGTGGCGATGTGCCACTCCAATTACTCCGACGCCGTGCCCACAGCCATCATTGCAAAGATCCTAGAAAAACCAGAACCGGGAAACAGTTGCCCTGTTACTCGTTCCCCAAGTCCACGCCCGCATGACGGAGACTGCCTGGCCGAACCGGGAAGTAACGATCACTTCAACCGCCGAGTCACGTACAAGACCTCCGACCTGTATTGCAGCGACACTGCCCTCTACTGCCCCGAACGCTGGCAGGAAACGGACCGCCGGCAGAGCGTGGACCTCCACGGCACCGCTTTGCTCCAGCTCCATGCCCAGAATTCCACAGACAGTAACCCCGATGAGGAGGCCTACCACTCGGGCAGCTTCTCCCATCACGAGCCGCCTTCATCCTTCCACCACCACGAGGAGTTCAACGCCGGAAGCCTCCCCGCCTCCAGTTCCTACTCGAGTTTCAGCCTCGCCTCTGACGACAAGGGCGGGGTAGCGGGCGGGGGCGTACGCACCGCAAGTAGCACTTTATCCACGTCCCACCAAGGCTTGTATATGGACTGGCGGGAGGGCGGCGGCGGGGAGTATGAACGCAAAAGCATGTCTTCCTACGACAAAGACAGCTCAGGGTTCCCCAAGTCCCACAGCATTCAGCACATCGTCACTTCAGTGAGCCCGCAGAAGGGCCCCTCGCCGGCGTACACAAGGACGGCCTCTTGCTACAGCGAACTGTACCATTCCAGCAGCCCTCGCCTGGCCTCCGCCCACAGCGTGGGATCTACGACCGGGTTAGGGCAGGCACAAGGTGCAGCTCTGGAAAGCAGGGCCGATATCCACGTCAAAGAAGATGAGCTCAGCGGCCGGTGGAAACAGCTGAGCGTGGAAGACGTCAACACCTTCTCGTCTTCCTATCGTAACGTCATGGGACGGGGCTCGCCGTACAGTTTCTCCGAGTGCCACTACGCCGCGGGCCCGTCAAGTCGGACCAAGGGATCTCTCTACAGCAGCTTCCAAGAGGGAGATGACGTCTTCCACAGCCACATGCTGGACCAGCGCTTTGAGTTGGGCTCCCCTTCGCCCAGCCGCAGCCCCAAACCTCCGCCTGCGGAGCTTCGCAAACAGAAAAAGAACTCTGCGACGTATCGAGCCAAGGACGGCAATCCAGACAGCTCAACGCTCTCGGAAAGCTCGAAAGAGAAGGAGCGCGCCAAGAGCTACATCAATCTGAGTGCGGGAAGCTCGGCGGAGTCCTTACACCAAAGGCCGTTAGAAGCCTCAAGTCTTCAGCATTACCCGAGCCCCAGGCCGAGCGTTCGGCCCCGCCCGAGCTCCAGCTCCGGCCTAAGCGCCGTCGGCCCGGAGCTCCCCAAGAAAACCTCCCCGAGATACCAAAAATTTGGCAGCACTGGGCTGACAAGGAAGGACAGTCTGACCAAGGCGCAGCTGTACGGCACATTGTTGAACTAAGGCAGCGAGGAAAGAGCTCGTCATTTGATGCATGATGATGATGATGATTACAAGCCTTCTGTACTGTAATGTCTCAAACGTTCTCTGCAGCATACTTGGTGTGACGAGGGTGTTCAGTGTTTCATGTATCCTAGCCAAGGCATGTTTCATGAAGTCTGCGACACTTTTTCTATTTTATGTCATATTAAAGTGTAGCTTCTAGCTAGCTGAGATGGTGTAGCAATTCAGTGACTCTTCATTTTAATTCATCTTTAGTGCCACTGGGATGAAACCACTTTCAGCAAGACAGACCATGGACATACTGTGTGCTTTGTGCTAAAACTTTGATACTGAAAACTGTTAGTAAAGCCACCAAGAAACTTAGCTCTTCTTCTTCTTAAAAAAAAAAGTATAAATAGAAAGTAAATGTAAAGCATGTTTAAACAATTACAACTACTTCATGAGCATTTTCCATTTTGTTGTATGACGTTTCAAAAGTGACATTAATTAATACTGACTGAACTATGTAAGAAATGTCAAAACCCAACAAACAATGCAACGATTCAGATGCAAGCTGCAAGAGTTTTGAAACAACTCGGCTGGATTTTGTCTTATTTTTGTATGTGAACATTTGATCCGTAAACGCAATGCTGTATTGCACAATCCTTATCCGTATAAGCAGGATACTGGTTAAGTTGCCTTAATTCCGTTGAGTGGGGCACAACTTTGCAGAATCTAATGAGTGCGCATACTGTATAGCTGCTCTCCTGATTCTGGAGAGCGGCGTCTTCGTGCTCGGCATCGCAGTGTCTCCGAAGGGGGTTTGTGGGGGGTGAGCCTCTTGTATGAATGGGAATGAGGCTGCTAGATCGAACACATGGCTCTCAGTCCATTTTCAATAATTTGTGAGCTTTTTGGCCCAATTTAGCTGTTCACAGCTAAGTAGATTTAATTATGAGATGTGCAACACGCAGAATTGTGTAAAACAAGAAAAATAGGACTCAAGCATAGATGCAACCAAGTGTGCCAACCGAGAGTGTCCAATTAGGCGTTCTACATTTCGGCTTTTGCGAAATAATGAGATCACAAGTCATTCTTCTAATAAGCTTACTCCTTATATTGAGTTTCTAAGTCATTTTCATTTGAGTGAATTCCATTAAAATGACATATAGGATCATCAAAGACGCAGAAATGGTCTTCAACAGTTTTAGACACCCCCTTGTGTTAATTAGGTACTCTTTACTGTGCAAGTAAGGCTACCAAAGCAAAATTGGAGCCGAAATGACTTGAATTAAATCATCCTGCTTATGTTTTGTCCATTTCTCCTAGTGAAGAAGACATATTCAAAACGAACTTGCTGTGAGACTTTAAATACAAACACTGGCTTCAACTGTTTTCAATTGAAACATCCATCCATTCATCCATTTTCTGATCCACTGATCCTCAGGAGGGTCGCGGGGCGTGCTGGAGCCTCTCCCAGCTGTCTTCAGACAGTTGGCGGGGGACACCCTGAATTGGTTGCGAGCAAATCGCAGGACACACAGAGACAAACAACCGTTTGCGCACACAATCACAACTAGCGACAATTTTGAGTATTCCATTAACCTACCATGCATATTTTGGGAATGTGGGAGGAAACCAGAGTACCCGAAGAAAACCCACACAGGCACAGGGAGAACATGTAAACTCCAAATCAAACCCTGCACCACTGCACTGTGAGGCCGACGTGCTAACCAGTTACCCACAGTGCCGCAGCATTCAAATGAAACAGCATTTCTAAAATTTCAACTTTATTCACACTATTATTTTTTTCAACTTTTTTTAAATTTCCAATGTTATGTTTATATGGTGTAAGCGTAAGTATTGTATTTATTCTAAGTGAGGTTTCGGAAAGGCTTAAATATTAATACAACCAGTGTCAAAAATAATTGAATGAATTAAAGATATTTTTGTCGAGGTGATGTATTGAATGAGGCAGACAGAAAATGCATCTTTACACAACAATAAAATGGTTTTCTATTCAGTTGTTATGCTGTTAATGGAATGTTTTGAGCATCCCAACAAGGAAGTGCAAGTGGGTCTGTCCAGGTTCAGACCGAGCTCCTTCACAGTCCCAGTCAAACCAGAATGTGACCATGTCTGTCTGATGCATGATTAGATATTTTTGCTGTATTTATTTAATAAAGATGAGTGTTGGAAAAATACTTTGCAGGTATTGAGATGCTTTATTCATTTTAAATGAAAAAATTATGTACAATGGAAACTCACAAGTCGAATTGCTAAGCAGTGGCATTAAAATACTCTGATGAAAACAGTTCATCCATCCATGACTTTGAATTTCTCAATGTCGCATAATCTCTGGCAAGCATGCTGCTGAATTACTAATTACCGCAAACTCCCATGTGATTGGGGTGTTATGTTCCAGATCCACCTGTAACAGGTGTAAATCTGAGTGACCATATATAGTACAGTTGAGAAGAATTCACCCCTTCAGCAAACTATAAACACACGTACACTACAACAAACCAACACATTTACTTATATTTACGAAAAAGATATAACAAAAAAATTAATTGGGGAAGGGGGGCTGGAACGGATTAATGGCATTTGAATTCATTTCAACAGGGGAAATTGATTTGGAAGTAAATAGGGTAAATTGAATAAATTCAGTTACAAGCTTGATGACGGAACAAATTAAAAGTCAAGGTACCACCGCATAATATAAAAACTAAAACATAAAGATCCACAAATAAAATCTATTATTATTATTATTATTATTACTTAAAAATCTGGGATTTGGAAGTGGCCGTGATGCAATGCAGCAGGGAATAATGTAACTACTGCGCTAGCCAACAGCAGCGCTAAAATATGTAGCGGTAGTCTCAATAATTAATAATAATAATAATAATAGATTTTATTTATAAGCGCCTTTCAAGACACCCAAGGACACTTTACAATAACAAAAAACACAAAACAATACGGGTTGAGCAGCGGCAGCCAAAACGCGCCAGCGTTCACTCAACCCGAAAGTCAGAAAGAAACAAGGGAGGGAGAGGGGGAGAAAAAAAAAACCACGCTCGAACTACCCTCATTTGAGGATAATTTGAGTGAGGCAAAAAACTCGACAGACGTGACCTGAAAACCTGGACTCAGAAAATCAAGCGAGGAAATCAGAAAATAAATGCTGTAGCCGTGCTACAGCATTAATTTTTGTGATTTCCTCGTTTGTGAATACACAACAAAGGAATAAATAACCAACACTTCTGAGACAGTCCATACGACATCTGATCGTTCCTAACATCATAGCCAATTAACTCACGACAAGTTTTTGTGTGACATGTAAGATGTGTTTTGCTCGATATCCGGATTTTATTGATTTATTTTTTTATTGAATAGAAGTTGTTTTGAACTTGTTTTTTTTTTGGTGTACTGTATCACCATTTGCCAAGTCTTTATCTGACATTGAAAACAAGCATGAATTACTCTCACACTTGGGGCGGGGGGCATCGAAAGTATCATTCTGTACTGAAATTTATCGTGTATTTTAAGGACACTTCAATTCAAAGATAAAGATCACAAGGGTTTGCACGTCATCCCTCTTTTGTTGACGGGTGGGATTTTTGGACAAAGCTGACAAGTGCTGACAGACGTGAGCGATTCATTTTTCTTTAGTCTCGCTCTGGCTTCAATGTTGAGGGAAATGTCACATCAGAGCTGCTGAGAACAAAGGCCCATCAAGAGACAAAGAGAATTTTACTTTGAAAGATAATGACTTCGAGGAGTGTCGATGCCGTGTTTATGTGCCCCAAAGATCCAGTTCCACTTCTAGTCTTCACCTACCTAACATTATAGTTCCTTTTTTTTTTTCTGGGCTGCATCCTCAGTGCCAGACCTTGATCTCGCCGGCCCAGTCGCAAGTGGCAAAGACGGCAGGCAGGACGGGATGCTGGGACACGCAAAGGCACGGCTGGCTGTGTGCTTGCAGCGAGCGAAGCGGCCGACCATTTTGATAGTCGTAGAAGTGGGCCGAGCCGGTGGAGCTGCCGGACGCTAAAATGGTTCCGTCCTGAGAGAATTCGCATCGCACCGCATATCCCTCGACCTAAGAGAGGCAATACTCATGTTAGGCGTCCTCTTTTCAGTGTAGGGATGCATTTTTAACCATTTCAGGGACAGCGGTTATGACAGTGGACAGCTTGTCAGGTTATCAGGTTTCAGGGCGCATGAAAGGGTTAAAACAGACACGAACAAACGGGTCACCTTTGTTGAGTACAGTGAGAGCCAATGATGAGCTTAAATATAAATACAGTTGTGTCTTAATGTGCGATAATAAATTCAGCTTACTTGCAACTCTCTCTTGAAAGACAAACTACAAGAAATAAAAAAATATTAATGAAAATGAAAATGCACCATGGTCATGCCGAGATCTCATTATCTTATCGAACGTATCGTATCCCCTGGTGAGATACAATTAAAAATGTGCGGCGTATGTGTGTAATGTAATGCATTGCGTTGCATGTGAGTTCACTCGTCATCCATGACTAGTGTGAGAATATCGAATAGTGCTTAGTGACTTTGTGTTGCGGGGGGGATGTTTTGGAAAGACAAACACTGCAGGCTTCGAAACTACAAGTTGTTTCCTGACTTACGACACTTCCTTTGCACACTTTTAATTGCATGTCTGTACATCTGACAACATCACCCCCCCTCCCCCACTATTGATCTGGGCGAGCGACGCTGCTAATCCTTCCCTTAGGCCAGTGTTATTCCTGACCTTGTGTCCTTCGTAACGTCGCCGCTTGTTCATCCTATAGGGCCTCTGGGAGGAGAACAAAGCCACGTAGTTGCCGTTCGTCTGGGCTACAAAGGAATCCTCCTGTGGATGGAGAGCCAGGCTGGGGCATGTGTAGCGCTCCTGGGTGCCATTGGGAAATCAAATTAGTACAGTCGATAATATTGAAGCACTTTTTTTTGGTGTAAAAAAACCCAGTACACTACAAAGTTCCTTTAATTACCCTTCCTGCTAATATTGAACCGGATCGATATCGGTATCAGAGAATACTCTCGGCTGCAATAATGGTGTCATATCAGAAGTGAAAAAGTCGGATAGGGACACCCCAAATAAAAGAATCCCGTTATTTTTTTTTTCTTGTTCAACACACTTGCTTACATGGTATATCTGGTTGGAGATCTTGGCGCCGGTGTGGAAGTCCCAGGCGATCAGGGTACGGTCTGCAGAATCTCTGCTGACACAGTCGGAGCTCGTGATGACGTCCAGGCCACCTCGAAGGAAGAGAATGTCCAATGTCTGCTGGATTGCTGCTTTGTACACTTTAACAACCTGAGGTGAAAACAAAAAAACAAAACAAACAAATGTTTGTAAAAAGAAAGAAAAAAAAAAGAATGAAAAAGACAGATTAATGGCACATGCCGAGTAAATACGTGGTATCCTCTGCAGTTACCGTACACTAAGATGTATCCTACAATTTTGAATAATTGTCATCAAAACTTTCGCCGTAGTTGACATCGGAACATCTCTCAAGAGTACGTTGTTACAATGACAACAGCACGAAGCAAGAAGTCGTATCTGCTCACAATGGCACAAAGACTTGCCATTCTCATTGTCCTGTGACACAAACATTTGAGAGCTGTCATAAAGATTTTGGGAAAATGTGATGCAAATGAGTACAATATTGGAAATTGGTGCGTCTTTCCAGTACAATATGAGCACAGTGAGTTGGATATCAGTTAGATACACAAATTAAACATGGTGATGGCTTTATTATGATTTGATTAGTCAGGCTCACCTCTAATAACCACCCAGTAGTCTTTGCAGTTAAGTACATGGCTTGCCACGGCGGCCTTTTAATGAGGCAATCCGGCAGTAGCGATGGTTCATTTGGACTTCCCTCTAATACTTCAACGTAATGGGCTAAGAACGCAACACCTGTTTACAGGGGTCACTCGCCTCATCTGCAATTCCCATTGACACTCAACGGTAAAAGCAATTGCTGGACCCGCATTAACGACCAAACGCCTGAAGGGGAGAAACGATTCAATTTGCTGTGGGACAGAATATTATCAGCGAGCACTCCGAATTGTGAATAAGTGCAAAGGATTCTCATCGAAAAGAGTCGACGATGATGAATAGCATTATTCGCTTGCAGCCGCACTCGGAGCAGTTTATGAGCCCGAAATGAAGTTCACGCCCAACAATTAGTGAGATAACCTGCACAGTTGCTGGGATTTACGCGAGACTATGACCCTTTTAGTGAGGCGTACGCGCGCCCTTCTATGTGTGTGGCTGAGAGACTGGATGGGATGCGTTCACGGGCTCCCTGCCTTTGATTTGGAAAGGTCAAAGCACAGCGGGTGAAGCGCAGTGAATAAAGATGACATGCGCGCAGTAAGGAGGTTAATATGTTTGAACCTTGCAGCAGCGAGAGTCCCAGGCGTTGACCACTGAACTGTAACCTCCGCACAGGAACACCTCAGAGTTGACGGGATGCGAGACCACACACATCAGCTTGAATTGGTTATCCGCTTTGACGATGCGCTGGCCTGCTCGGGAAAGAAGCGGAAGCGAGAGAGAAAAAAGAACAAGATGAATGTGTTTTTTTAAAAAAAATAATATATCGTCACGTCTCTGATCAGCAGGGGGGAGGTTGTCTTGAATTATGCAGGATATAGTCAAACTCTCTAATTATTAGTGTGTCAGCTGAAAACTAAATTGGCTTCAAAATGATTTTCAAGCAATTCAGACCTCGCCAAGTTGGAGGAAAAAAGTTCCCCCATATTCCTCTTCAATTACATGCCATGAATAAAAAAGCATCAAAAATAACAGTGTCAAAAATGTTTAAAGGGGAAGTCAATTCAAAAATGTTCTTGACAAAAATATATTTGAACCTCACAGTGCAGAGGTCGTGGGTTTGATCCCAGCTCTGGCCACCCTGTGTGGAGTTTACATGTTTTCCCCGTGCCTGCGTGGGTTTTCTCCGGGTACTCTACTCCGGTTTCCTCCCACATTCCAAAAACATGCATGGCAGTCTGATTGAACACTCAAAATTATCCCTCGGTGTGAATGTGAGCATGGATGGTTGTTCGTCTGTGTGTGCCCTGCGATTGGCTGGCAACCAGTTCAAGGTGTCCCCCGCCTACTGCCTGAAGACGGTTGGGATAGGCTCCAGCAAGACCCTCGTGAGGATAAATTGGATCAGAAAATGGATAGTGGAATTTGCATCAAGCGACGAAATCCACCCATTTTTCTCCATTTCGGTGGATGGCCATTTTGATACTTGCTACCACATGAAAAGGACATCAGAGCTGCTCACGGCTCAAACGACCAATCACGATTCAGCTTGCGAAGGTCACATGTCCAAACTCAGGAAACAGGTGAGCCGTGATTGGTGGTTATTTTGCTTCAAACCCTTTGTTGTTGGCTTAGGATAACGGATCTTTTTTTTTTTGCACTTTGTACATGCATTGAAAAATAGTTGAACAAAAATGACATTTATTGCACGTATTTTGTACATACTGTACGTAAAGTAGTATTTTTGTCATAAAACTGTGGTTAGGATCAAGATTTCACATGAGCAAGACTTTGTGACACTAAAACCATTCCATGTTTGTTCTATCTCAAGAGGTTTCACAATTTCATTCCAGAAGCAAGGAAAAGGTGCACATTAATTGTTTGCACACACCGGTCTTGTCAGAGAATTTTTGAAAAAAAAAAAAAAAGAAAGGGAGCCATGTTGAAGAGGAACCAAAATGTAGAATCTAGTTTGGGTTCGAGGCAGCCTTCGTTAAATCGATTCATAAAATGACCTCCGTGAAAACAAAACTGAAACACTTGAGGGCCTTCGACGCAATTACACCCGAGAGGGCGCGAATAATAATTTGTGCTTGTGCCGGGCGATGAATTGCAAACTATGTGGCAGCACGCTGTCAAAGGCTAAGGCTATGCAAAGCAGTACACCTCGGGTCTCAACGGCTGCTCATTAATTTCAAACAAAACATCGAGGCACACATGCAGAACAGTTTCCGACAGTGAGCCCCTCCCAAAAAAAAAACCTTGAAAGTTATTGCACACTTGTTCCGGAATATTGCTATCAAGCCTTCATAGAAGTGTGAAGCAGCTAATATACTAGAAAAAAAAAGATGGTCTTAATGGTGGACTACACAGCCCGCTGCCAAATTCGATTGCATCGATCCAAAATTTTTTCGCAGGCGGATTCTGCGACGCTCACTCGCTCGCTTCCAGTTTAATTGGCTTAGCCACAGCTTGCTCCCAGAGATTTAAAACTCATATTTGCTCATCAACAGCCTCGTCGTCATGAAGAGTGACGTGTCATGTTTTAATTAAGAAAGGATCATTGATGTCAACAGGGAGTGGTCACATCACAGTGTATAACGATGACACACTGTGAGGGGAAAGTGGTGGCATGGAGGGACGAGTGGAATGGCGAGGCCGGCCGGGGGGGGGGGGGGGGGGGGGGGCTAGGAGTTGGTGGGGATGGAATGGATATTCGGCCTCATTAATTAAAACAAGGTGCTGTCAAGACACAGGTTTGACAGGCATTATTGGGCAACAAACAAAACAACCAATGTCTCAATCGCAGTTTTTTTGAGTTGGAGCATGCTACAACAGACTTTGGACAAATCATCCGGGATTGGTCGCAAATCGATTGCAGCACACTGTAATTTTAGGGAAATAATATAGACTGGCGTCTATTTGATTTTGTGGTGAGCTGCATAGCATTATGAAAGCATGTCATATCCACAATGTTAGCAGAGTTTAGTGTGATGGGATTAAAGTCCACTTGGGCATAATATGGTGTTTTAACCATTTGTGGCATTTTCTATGATATGTTTGTGGACGTTACTGCCCGAAGACAGCTGGGATAGGCCCCGCGACCCTTGTGAGGATCAAGCGGTTCCGAAAATGAATGGATGGATGTTTTTTGGACGTGCAAAAATCACCACTGCGTGCTTTTCACCCATGTCAAAGCATAATTCTGAGTCTTTGTAGATTGACTGGATATAGCGGGGCTGCTCGGTGGGATACAGCTCATTCATTTCACAACAGTACTTTTTTTTTTCTTGTAACCGCATCTCAAAAGCAGGTCTATTGTAAAATGATGCATACAACATACACATATACTTTGCCGGTGGCATTTGGAGTAAATGCTTCGCCACGGGATGCTGCTGCTGAATGGTTTGTCAAGCGGTCTGCACTACTCTAGGCTGTGATCATCCAGCCACATTGTTTGCTATCAGCCAGTCCAAATGTGTGCAAATGAGAAATAAACGACTTGCTATGAATGAGAGGAAGTGGATGAGTCTTTTGGACTCAAAAGGATTTCCTGGATCCCTTGGAATTTATTATTTCACACAGTCAGACAAAACCAATACATTGCAAAACACATACGACTCAAATCAAGGTTGCATGAAAAAGGGCCAAAACAAGGCACTCATTCAATTGCAATTATGTGTGACTAATATCAAACACACTTGACATTTTATCATTCAGAATTGGGCTGACATTTTCAGGGAAAACATGCCTTGAAAAAAAACATCATTATGCATGGCACCACACAAAGGCTCTAGAGTCGCATGGGCGTCGAAAGCAAGGGTGTCAAACTACTTTTCAATGTTGGCCACATCGTAGTTTTGGTTTTCCTCAGAGGGCCAATTATTACTGTGGAAACTACAAAAAGGTCAAGTCACCTAAGTCAGTGGTTCTCAAATGGGGCTATGCATAGTCCTGGTGGCCCATGATGGCACTTTGGGATTTTGGCAGATTCTAGAAATATATTTCAAAGGTCGCAGCTAAGCAAAAAACAAAAAACAACAAAAAAAAGAAAAAGCGCTTGATCACAGCAGTTGCCTCTCTGCCACCAAGAATGAAAACAACAACAACAAAAAATCCTCTGAAGCACAAGACCAAGCAAGTGTCTTACGAAAACTCAGTTCAGTGCAACAATGCAATATTCACTGTTGATAGTAATCTTCTTTGTAATGATTAAAGATATACAGTTTTGTGAAAGAGATGTATTTGATCAGTACAAGACAACATCAGCAAGTACATGAATATTATTTTAGTTTCATCTGTATGTATGTGACAGTTGAGAATGTTGCAACGCTATTGAAGACATTTTAAAAATGTTACATGATGAAAACGTTTTGGACCTTGGCACAGATTCATTTACTTTATTGCCGAATTAATCCTAATCAATCAAAACTTTTTAAAGCCTTGAGGTATCAAAGGAGACAATAAGTCAATGCGGGCAGCATAGAGGCTAGAATCCAAAAGGCTCATGTAGGGCACGCACACACAAGCACGCTCGCTCGCACGCACGCACACCATCTACCAAGCAGCCGGGGAGTGTTGGCACATTTCCCTCCGTCAGTCTCTGCCAAAGAGCATGTCCAAGGTGCAGCTCAACAGCTGCCACTTCACTCTAATGGCCCGCAGAAGAAACTCATTCCTAATCCTCTCTGCACCTCTCTCTTTCTTTCGCATTCGCTGGCATCTTACCATTTCTCTTTCTTGTTTCTTCCTATTGCATCTTAACCTGTCTTCCCTCCCTACCTTCCCCCTTGTCCACTGCTGCAGTGAAAGCCTGCCTGCACCCAACTGGGGGGATGGAACTGCATCTCCGTAAATGAAATTGGAGCCTGGAACAAGTGCGAAGATGGCTGAGGAAAATGTGCTTCTATGGTGGTGTACAAGCAGGAATAGGAACAGTTACCAAAGAGCAAACAGCTCTTGACAGAAAGCCACACTGAACTCCTTGAGATGTTCTACATGTAAAAAAAAATCATCTACTGTATTCCGCATAAATGCTAGGATATGTATTATTCTTAGTTGTGCTAAACTGGAAAGAAAAGCTGTACTATTAGTGCTGCAAAAAACGTGGGTATTAATGAATAGCAGGCCAATTACGTGCGCCGCTCGGGCCACTGCTGCAGCCGGATTAGCTGGCGACTTAGAAAAAGTCAAAGCCTGGGTTTTAGCCACATCCAATTACGCCGCAATTGTGCAGAAACAGGACTGGAATCCCCGAGTCCCTTACTGATATGTGGCTAAATTGAATTGGTTTCATTTAGTGCGGCTGTGTGTGAGCAACTCACGTTTGAAACAAATAAAACCCTCAGCTGCCAGAGAAGTGTTTGAATTGTAAAGGGTGTGAACATGAATAGAATATCAAATTTTAAAAAATGACATTGAGCTGATGGGTGGAGGTTAAGGACGGTTGAGGGTGCACTGAATGAGAAGGACAAGGGTTTCAGCTGAGTTTTTAACGAGTGCCATGTACGAAGGACAAAAGGGGGAAAAAAATTTGCCCAGATAGACATAAGCTGAATTTGTACATAAGACAGAACGAGCTGCACGATAACGCAGAAGTAAAGTCAGAATAAAGGTAAATACACCTCCATCCATCCGTTGTCCAAACCGCTTAATGAAAAATAGTAAGCACAGCGCTAGAGTGTCTTGTTATGCAGCATGACAACATGGTCTTACTGCAGCCTAGTAACCTAGAACATACTGTACATACTGTATATACATTTAAAAAAAAAATACAAATACCATCCATTTTCTGATCCTCTTTATCCTCACAAGGGTCGCGGGGGGTGCTGGAGCCTATCCCAGCCATCTTCGGGCAGTAGGCAAGGGACGCCCTGAACCGGTTGCCAGCCAATCGCAGGGCACACAGAGACGGACAACCATCCACGCTCACACTCACGCCTCGGGACAATTTGGAGTGTTCAATCAGCCTGTCATGCATGTTTATGGAATGTGGGAGGAAAGCGGAGTACCCGGAGAAAACCCACGCAGGCTTGTGGAGAACATGCAAACTCCACACAGGAAGGCCAGAGCCAGGATCAAACCCACAACCTCTGCACTGTGAAGTCAACGTGCTAACAACTGGACACCGGATACAAATACCGATAATAATAATCAAGGGACCAGTCAAAATGTGGCCGCGGGTTGCTTTCCGCCAGTAGCCTATCCCTGGTGTTTTTATAAAAATGGGGTATGGGGAAAGGTATTCAATATTCAAGGCCAGGGCTCTGTCCCTATCCTACGTGAATAGCAGAAGATTACTTTATCCTCATGCTCAAATGTTAAAAAAAAAAAAAAAAAAAAAAAGGCCAAAAACAAATCTGCTCACCCAGAATGATCGAGTGCACAGCTGTGGTTTCCACAGTATAGGCTCACAATACTCTTGGCGGAGCAGGTGCTACTCAAAATAGTTTTTTGCAGTTCACATTTTCACGATGGTGTCGTGTAAACAGCCTCTTAAGACAGCAGACAAACCCAACAGCAACTGGTTAGAAAAAAACAGTCGAGTTTGTTTTCGGCTGTGGCCTGCAAAGCTCCAGAGTAAGGTCACGGCGGTTACTCCAGCCGCGATGTATCAATTATTGATCACTTCCCTGGAGCTGCCTGTGTGCTAAATGTGCAGGCCAAGCTATTATCCTTCGGCCTTATTGGCAGTATTGACAGACAAACTGAGTGGGGAAGGACAAACGGAAGCACGTCATCACAACAAAGTGTTGACGTCGGTGAGGCAAACACCATGGGGGCTTTAAAACCAACATCTGGTTCATTCGGCTAACTCTTGTTTACATTAGAGCTTCCATCGCGCTGTGTCGGAAGAGACAGACATCTGATCATGTTGTTAGGTTCAATTTTCTTTTATGTCAAGGGAACATCTGCACGTGCTTACTTTGTAAGGACTCCAAGTAACGTATTAAGATGGCTCGCCTGGCCGGATGGAAGCAAAACGTTTGCTGCAGTAAATGTCACCTTGAAAATGCATTGTAGGATCACACAAAAGGCCCGGCGACAACACAATGGTCCACAGGATTTGGCACCAAGTCATGAAACTAAAGCGAGAACAAACGACAAAAACACTACCCGCTGCGCGCTGAGAAGTGAGTGTAGCGCAGCAATAAAAAAATGACTTTTATCGCTTCATGATATTATTAAACCACAGTAATGTTTTCACTATGTCCAGAAAAGCACGTTTGTCTGATAGTGACAGATGTTTGTGTATTGGATTGGATTGGATAAACTTTGTCAAATGTACTGTATGTGTAACATTACATGTTTGTGTATACAATTGATCGTAGCAAAAGAAACAATGTTGCTGCGCCGAATTAAAAATGTCACACATCCACAAAACTACGAACCACTTTAGATTACAACAGCCTTCACCAGTTTTATCGATGCTTAGGGTTTTGTTAAACAATTACCGTATTTTCTGCAATATAAGGTGCTTCGAAGTATAAGGTGAACCTTCAATGCATGGCCTATTCTAAAACTGTTTTCATATAGAAGGCGCACCAAATAATAAGGCGCGTAGAATAGAAGCTAGGTGGCTACGGTTGCATTATGCATCCACTAGATGGAGCTATGCTAAAGTGAATAAAATGCAATACAATACAGTTTTATTTATTTTGAGCTTCCACAACCGCTTCAGCTGTAACAAAGCGCTTTCCAGAGCATTTAAAATACGACGTCCAAGAAATCTAAATATTGATCCAAATATAAGGCGCGTCGGATTATAAAGCACACTGTCGGCTTTTGAGAAAATTGAGTGCTTTTAGGTGCGCTATATAGTGCGGAAAATACGCTACATTTAACTGATGAACAGAAACCACAGAGGCAGCACGGTGGATGAGTAGTTAGCACATCCACCTCACAGTTCAGAGGCTGAGGGTTCGAATCCGGGCTCTGACCTTCCTGTGTGGAGTTTGCATTTTTGATGGGGTCTTCAAATACTAATTTTATGATGAGAAAATGTGAAGTCGTATTATTCAGTGTAAGACTATCGTTTTATTAGGAATTTAATCTCAGTTTTAAGAATTACGACAGTAATATTGTTTCCAATATTGTAATATTGACGTTTTGTGTGCACAGGTTCTAATTTTGTTGAGATTAGATTTTTGGTGTTATCTCCCAATACTGTAATTGGTTTTCTCCATTTTGATGAAGTTATGATGACTCTACACTCAAAGGTTCAATTTCATTAAAAAAAAAAGGAAAAAAAAGTTAATTTTGTTATTTGATGCCTCACTGCTGGCCTGCTGCTCACCAGTCTCCGCGTCGGTAACCACGGCTGTGTTGTCAAAGGAGCCAGTGAGGAGCTGGCGGCCGCAGGGGCTCCAGCGTGCATCCCGCACGGCTCCTGAGTGGCATGTGTAAACCCTCAGGCATCGTCCGCTCTCAGCTCCGTCCCACACCTGAAAGGCATCACAAACAGGTCTTGAGTGCACCTATGCACAGAGGTGTTTTTCATCCAACAAAACCTCAAAAGACACTTAGGTAGGCTACATAGCAGGAAAACCACAGTACTCAGACTTTTATTCATCTCTGATCGATGCGCTAAAGTTAGCTTTCCGATTATCATGACCATCACCAATGTAAAACTACAGCATGGTAGGCCTGAGTGTTGACAAAAACCTCAAAAGTGGTTTTATTCTTGAGAAGTATAGTTCATATGCTTCTAAGCCACTGTGACATCATGCACATTTTGAACATCATCACTGCGCTTAAATGTCAGAAAAAAGAAAAATGTACTAAATAATCAGATGGAAACGTTTTGCATAAGTTATATTTAACACAGTTCTTACATCTGAAATGAAAACAAACTGAACTGAAAAGACAAATACAACCGAACTGCACTTAGGCAGTGATTCTTTCAAGTACAATCATTTTAATTGTTTTATTTTTACGTACTGCATTAAATATCCCGCCGAAAAAAAGTACCGCGTTCATGATTATGACTTTATATTTATACACTCAGTGAAAATTGCACCACTAGATGGTGGAACGGTATTTTCTTTATCGCTGCAAATTTGACAAACAATTAAAACAAAGTATTTCAGATCAGTTTAGTTTTCGCTGAAGATTATTAAATGTCAAATGCTCCTCAATTCTGCTTTTTACCCGGACAGAAAACAACAGCTGTAGTTTCATTTTATACTGTCCGTCTTCAGGCATGATTATTGATGTATATTCCGAGATGTTAATTTAAGTTTGTAACTGGGGAAACCAGAATTTGTTCTCTGTAAACACATAGAGGGATCGGACACTGATAATAGTTTTTTGGTGTGTGTGCACAGCTACACTATCTAACCCCTGACTGGCATCAAATGTGATAGCAGGCTGCAGATAAATTACAGAGGGCAAAATAAAAAAACAAAAGACAATGTCCCAAAAAGAGACAATGATTTATGACAGAAGTGCTGATCTCTTGTGTTTCTTAATTGCAGTGGCGTGCTCGCACAGTGGTCCTTAGACTTTGGCAAAAGTCGATACAGTGACATGCGTTTCATCAGACTTACTGCTGCTTATTGGGGCTGATTTTCAGTCTGACGGGCCGCAGCTCAGCCTGACATCAAGTGGGTGGTCTTGTCAGGTGCTCGCTCAAATGAGGTACGACTCTTAACGATGGGAGGCATTTTTTTTTTCAGGGTGCTCCACAGTGAAAGCTCTACGGGCCCCTTCAGACGTAACTCGGCTTCTGTGTTATATTATTAAACACACTCTTCACACAGCATTACAAAGAAAGCTACTGTATCAGTGTGGGAGACTGAAGAGAAAGGGATGCACACAGTGGACTGGAGTTTACCAGGGATGGTTCAAAAAGTTAAGTTACACCTTTGCCATTGTTAGAAATATCAATTCCTTGGCTCAGTAGGTCAAGACTAGGACGGCATACTGAGACTTCAGCTTTTCAGCATTTGGGGGCTTTAAATCAACCAGGCTCTCTCAACTTTGTCTTTGGACTTTTTTTTTCTCTGGTTTTGCCACAGAAGGTCAACGTTGATGCTAAAGATGGAGCACACACGCGGAAATAGAACGGTCATAGCTTCCTAGTACAATATGTCTAAAATGACAATTAGGTTGACAATAACAATGAAACAGGATGACATCACACTAAGGCTAGTCTGTAAAAGTGAATTTTAAGAAGTGCTTTTCAAAGCCGTCACTGGTTTTGCGTATCTTCTCTCCTCCGCCAGCATTATGGACCACGCCAAGGATCTGAGGCTGCCATCTAGCTGGCTCAATAAGGTCTTAAAATGTTCGGTTATGTAGCTCAGAGCCAAATCAATACATGCTTTAAACGCCAGCAGTAAAATTAAATCGAAAACAAACTGGTAGCCACTGTGATAAAACTACAATTGGGGTGATGCGATGCCATTTGTTTGACTCAGTGAGCGTCTATCTACCTGTTGAAATGTGAACCAGCTGAAATTAAGGGACTGATTTATAGATCGAGAAGTAACAGTGGCGTGAAGAAAATAGAAGGATGTATTAATTTTTCAAGGTTTAGTTTGATCATTATTGATTTAATGTTGCCTATGGCGCAGAGGAGGAGGAAGAATGACTGGACGGTTTTATTGATGTGAGTTGTGAAGGTGAAATTCATTTTTGGCTGTGTGTGTGATAACATCTGTTAAAGCTACCAAGACTGGATTAAACGATAAGGTTAGAGTTTTTGCATGTTAAGGAAGAACTACATCAGATTCCAGGTTATTAAGTCGTAGAAAGTTTTGTGCCACCCAGCAGGTGAAATCAGAAAGGCAGTCTTTACACCAGCATCAGCATAGCAGTAAAATGTCACTTTGTAGTGCTAGATTATCAATGGGCAGAAAATGAAAAGACAACCAAATTGTACCGAAACTGAACCTTGCGGTACACCACAGGCAATAGAGAATAAATTGGGAACTAAACCAAACCTTGCGGGATTAAAAGCTGCGCTGTGAACGAGAAGGATTAAACATGGGACCTGCCATCTACTAGCCGTTTAAAAATAGGTTATAGGTTGGATTTTTTTCTGCCTCAAATACTTATTTACATACACGTGTAAAAATTAAAACCAGTTGTTCATTCATGATAGAGTGGAAATTTGTTGTTGTTTTTTTTAATCTTCTGTAGGTAAACAAACAGGCACGAAGTCCATCAACTAACTCGGACTGAAGAAAGCTCACCTCGCACAAAGTAAAACTAATATACGGTGTTCACTTCATCTTGTAAGACGGTTAAGAATGTTGAAGTACAGTGGATAAAGTCGGTTCGCTCCCTTTCCTTATGGGCCTTCACGTCTGTCACACAGGATTCATCACACGAAGGTTCACTTCTTTTTACACCTTTATGACAGTTAACCATTTTAAAACATTACCTTTCCAAAAAAAAAAAAAAGTTTATGTTTGCGACAGCGTTGTAAAAGGCTTTTGTTCCGATTCAAAGGTTCAACTGTACTGTATGATGTTGGGCTTGAGGAAACACTGCCATCTCTAGGCTGTTGTTTCAACTAAGCACATCACCAGGAAATATAAAAAGACTAATATAGTGTGACTCCATTCTGTCCATTACCTAGCATGAATAGAAGACAAAATAATGAACCTATTAATGCTCTGAGAATAATCTCATAAAATGTGAGACCTGTAAAAGGCTGTTCTCTGCCCCTTTGTCTACATTGTCTTTATTTTCACCGGCCACTCTGCACAGCGGATCCTTCATGATGACTCATTGGCTAATCTGCTTTCTAAATGGCTCGCGGTAATTAAAAAATAAATGAGTATTCCTATTATCAATGTAAAACTGCTGCCTTCCACCTGTCATCGCCATGGCGACGATGGCTCATTGCATACGGTTTGATCATAAGTTCGGGCGACTGCTAAAGAAAGACAAGCTGAGAGAAATGTGAGGACTTCACACACTGCGTCTTCAGCCAGAAACAATAGCGAAGAACATATGTAATTTAAATATAAGTTCCCCATTAATGCCAGGTTCATAATTGCGACAATTGTTACTTGACTGTTCTTTTGAGTCACCGCGAAGGAGGAAATGTAAATGCTAATTCTTTTTATTGCTGAATGTGAACAACTAAACGCACATCTGGGTGCTCTAAATAAAACACGTTAATAAATAAAGACATTGATTCTGTGACAGCAGGCCAACGCAAACACTCATGGATAGACATTGCCACCTGGTGGATTGGTGTACTGCAGACAATCCATTACTTTAGAGATGCTTTGGGGGGCAAAAAAAAAAAAAAAGTTATGAAAGATTTTTACACCCAAAAGTTAAAAACGGCTGCAAGAGCTGGCCCTGAAACGGCAATAACTTTCACAATGTACCCTATTTTCAAAAGGATCGTATCATCGCAAAGCTTGCTGAACACAGAACCTGATGACATATGATAATGATGCCAATCATTTTTAATTAAGTCTGTCGGCACATTTGGTGCACAAATTAGTGTGTACGCACACCGTCAGTAAATGAATCCCAATGAGGACGTGCGCTACTGAAAATGGATGGATGGATGGTGGTGATAATTAAAACAGCAGGCAACTGAACATACAAGTACGTATTATTTTTTTTTAGTTTATGTATTCGGTTGACAATTCCTCTCTCCAAAAACAGTAAATGTGATGATATCTAAGGGAATGTCTTTAGGATTTCCACTGAAGAAAGTAAAGATGGCGTTAACATGCACTTTCAATTACCATGACTTTCACAAAATGAGCGTTTCCAGGTGGACTCTTTACAACACGGCTTGAGTTCCTGACCGCGTATTACATTTTATTTAATAAAATGAAGTACATGGGATAAATCTGATTATTCAGTGGATTGGAAAACCAAAAAGACAAAAAAAATGAGAGAAAATAATTCTATTGGTGTCCTGTTTAAGTAATCTGAGCCTGAGATGCAAAACACCCAAAGCTTATTTTCCTTATTTGGCCACCAAGTCATGCACGAGGAGCGACGGTGAAGTGGCTTCCATGCTGCCGCTGGGCTCATTTGAATATGCAAATGCTCCTCTGCATATTGGAACTGATTATTCATTGCCAAGCTCTCTTAGGAATTGACAGCAGGGTGATAAGGTTTCGGAAACCTGCATCTCTTGACCTTTCTCGCTCCTTTTCCCAGGGATAAATAGAGAGAAGGGGAATGTGAGGGGGAATCCAAAAAGATATGAAATCCCACGGGTGCTGACATACATTGGACTGACAGAGACAGATATGATTGTACAGAAAGTGGTGCGTGTTGTTTCTATATCAAAATGGCAGGGAGATGAATGCGTCACAGCACACCAGATACATTGAACATCAGCAAAGTGATTACCTCCATGACTATGGCCGAACAATTTTGAAATTTACAACAGTGCCCTTACCTGATACTCTTTTTGCAACTTTAACCACCTCTAATTATTAAGCCTAAATCAATGTACCTTAAAGATCTTGTCCATGGAGGCGGACAGCAGTAGATGACTTCTCTGAGCAACCGGACACCATTGCACTGTGTTGACTGGACCCTGGTGACCTTGAAGGCTCAGCAGAAGCTTCTTGGGTATCCTCGCAGCAACAGGAGCAGGCGTGTGAGCAAGATGCAGCTTCACTTTCTGAGATATTGCTGAGAGAATGTGGACATCTTTTCCGTGAACACTTCCGGTTAGGTTCTCCTCTTTCACTGTGGAAGCAGTGACAAGTCTTTGCCTCTTGGGAATATAGGGTCGAACACCAGGCGGAACAGTGCAGGGTCTTTTGGGCTTAGCAGAGACATTTGGTGGGGAGTATGGAAGCAGAGTAGCCTTCTTCTGAAGAGCAGCAGGTGAGCTAAGAGAACAACCCTGCTTTTGTGAAGAGGTGGCGTCTTCTTTGGACACAATCTGGTGGCATTCCGACAGTGTGCCGTCAGAGTTCGGCATCAAGGGCAACGAATGACAGTCCTTTGCTTTTTTTCCTGACCCAGCTCCTTCTTTCTGGTCAAGGCGTTCATCCTCAGACTCAGAATCCTCATAGGCCACCAATGTGGTCATCCCCGAGGGCTAACAGTGTTCCATGGGTGACATCTAGTGGTTAATGAACAAACGCACACAAGAAGAATTAGAACATAATAACAATACCCACAAAAATATATAAGTAAAGTTGTTTCTTACCCTTGTGATTTTAAATAGTGGCTCAGCATGTCCTAATATCCATATAGCCAGAAGCTTCGAATAACATGCTGGAAAACAAACGAGCCGAGTCGCTAGCCAAAGCTACCTTATTTGTTACGTTGGCGTCTTAAATTCGCTTGTTGGCTTTTCAGAGTGCACCTATCTTAAACACGAGAAGGAGACACTCGCTGGCTGTCTTCTAACCTCCTCCAAACATTAAAACAACAAACGTGCACTGTTTGTAGTCGACGTTTTTGAATTGTTTTCCTCTGAAAGTGCCGATTGTCTGCGCCGGAAATACTTTTAACTTCCGGTAAAGGGTTCCACGCGTTAAATATGTCCCCATTATTATTACAACTCTATCAGTCAACTTTATTTTTGACATAAAATGAAATCCAAAACATTGTACATGTGTTATTATTAATTTGAAATGTGTTTTATTCAAAGGTTCTTCTCCAAAAGACTGATTTGACAATAGGAACCTTTAATTGATTACATATTTCTCGGGAAGAATTTCAACCGACCATCAAGTTGCTCTTATGCTGATGCAAGTCGTATGGGTGAACAACCGGCTGTGCAACGCTATTACATGGTATGTGCACGAATACATTTAATTACTTAACACCTGCATATTAACTATACGTGTTTTTATTGACAATTTAACTAGTTTAAATGACACGTTACGTAGTGATATTGACGCTAATCTACATAATAGCGAGCCTGTTTCAAGGCTGATCACTCACATAATGGGAATTCCCTTTCGCCAGTGCTACAGTAATATCACCACATTAAAGACTCATCGGCTATTTTAAATACATTGTAGCTACTGTTCAGTTCATTTAACTGTCCGTGTTATGACCCCAGTGAAGATGACAGACTATCAAGGAGATGCTGCGAAGAGTCCACTGGAACTCTTTGAAAAACTTACAGAACAGGGTGATAAAGTCAGGAGCCTAAAATCGGCTAAAGCTGAGAAGGTAGGTGCCCATCAACCCAAATATAACAAATAAAGCATTAACCGATGACTTCATGTGTCTATTCCATCGTCATGTTCAATGATTGCTGATAGTGTAACAAGAACGACAAAGTGCGCGAGTGGTTAGCAGGTGCGCCTCACTATTCTGTTCTCTGGGGTTCGAATAGAGCTTGCACGGTCTCTCCGTGCTTGTGTGGGTTTTCTGTGGGTACTCCGGGTTCCTCTCACCTTCCAAAATCATACATGCTATGTTAAATGAAGACTAAATGTCCGTGCCATCAGGGCTGGTGGGCCAGCCCAATACAAGTAATGGGTCAAATTGTGACGGGGCTTTGGAACGTGTGTCTACCAAACCAGGATACAATTTCTGAAGCACACGTTTCAGTATTGGGAAATGACGTAGGACGCCTCAGTGTCTCAGAAGTGGTTCAATTGTTGGCAGAATTAAAGGTACAGTGTGTGCAATATCGTACCATCTAGTGCGAACCTAATAGAATGCAGTGCCTTTATTTTTTTGTTGGTATCCAAAGTTTTTAGGATTGATTACCTTTTTATTTAATTTGTTTTCTTCTCCGGTAACAAAATTGTTTGATTTAGAAGTGCACTTGGCACTTCATAGACCATAAATTTGGCAAAATTCCATTCTAGTGATTATTTTCATGCGGAAAATGTAAGACTGCAAAAAAAAAAAAAAACAATAAAGCTTATCCAATCCAATCCAAAAACTGTCACCCAGCTCATGACAATCAAGGTTTTGGCCACCAGGGGGGGAGGGTGTGAGCAAAGCTTCAAGTGTTCAGAAGGCTACATCTGGCCATCACCACCAAATAGTCATTCAAGCAGCTAAAGAGATCATATACATGCGTCTAAATACAACAAGTAACATACAGTATGTATTATATACTATGGCTACAATACTATTTTTTTTTGTTTGATTATTGATGTGAATATTGTTTCTCTAGGCTGAAATTGATGCCGCGGTCCAGTTATTGCTCAAATTGAAAGTGGACTACAAAAAGATGACGGGCCAAGACTACAAAGCAGGATGTCCGCCATCCGAAAATTCACTTAGCTCAGAAAACGGTCTGACAGCAGATGGCAACAATGATGAGGGTGATGATGAAGTTAACCCCTGGAGTGTCTCCACCAACAACGCGAAAGGCGTCGATTATGACAAACTGATTGGTGAGATCAAATTAGCTTCTCCTGTTGGGAAAAAAAGTGGACTGGGTTGTTCAAAAGCATAGTAGGGTCGCACTTTAAAAGAAAAAGAAATGTGATAAAAATGTCATACAGTTGTGACAAAATTGTAATAATGATGTAATAAACATCTTATCATATTGCACTTCAGTAAAAAGCTATTTTGGCAGTCACATTGCATCTCTTCTAATGTACAACCTTTCTCATAGTAGTTTTCTCTAGCATGGATTATTCCCACAACGCTGTCTTGCTTGTTTTAGTGCGCTTTGGCAGCAGTAAAATCGACCAAGAGCTGGTGGACAGAATAGAGAAAGTGACAGGGCGAAAACCTCACCACTTTCTTCGTCGAGGAATCTTCTTTTCACACAGGTTAGGTCATGTCGATAGACCCGATCAGTCCATTGAGGGAACTTCAAGGCAATTTTAAGGAGAATCGGTGAGGATTCGTCTGCTGTGCTGAATTTACAGAGACATGCATCAAGTGCTCGACACGTATGAGAAGCACAAGTCCTTCTTCCTGTACACTGGCAGAGGTCCATCATCACAAGCCATGCACGTTGGCCACCTCATCCCCTTTATCTTCACCAAGTGAGTTGAGCAGCTCAATTCAGCCAAGACTGAGTCGGAAAACACGAGCGGAGATCCGCATTCGAACCTCTCTCGACAATCCAGTTGTTCTCTCATTGAAAATCACTTCACTGCACTTTGAAGATTAGACAAGTGGTAACATCCTTGTTGCAGATGGCTGCAGGACGTGTTCGACATCCCCCTGGTGGTCCAAATGACGGACGATGAGAAGTACCTGTGGAAGGACCTGACGCTGGAGCAGTGCCACCAGTTCGCCGTGGAGAACGCCAAGGACATCATCGCCTGCGGTTTCGACGTCAACAAGACCTTCATCTTCTCCGACCTCGACTACATGGGGTTGGTAACCAGTGACTGGCGGCCATCTTGTCTCAGCATGTCCAAGCCACAGGAGTTCCGTATTTTTTTTCTCTTGTACCCACAGTGCGTCACCGCAATTCTACCGGAATGTAGTGAAGATCCAAAAGCATGTGACGTTCAACCAGGTCAAAGGCATCTTTGGCTTCACAGATAGCGACTGCATTGGTAAGGCAACTAAATGCACCGCACTAAATGTTAATTACAAGCAACACAACCCGAATTGGCACGTTGGTCTGAACGCACCGTAGATTATTACACAAGCTATATGGACGATGGTAATTTACCGCCTAGCAGAAGTTTGATCGTCAGGATGGGCATTTGACTGACTTTGCCTGACATCTGATGTCATGTCTTTGGTGTTTTAAGCGGGGTACACACATACTAATTTGGAACATCTTTGCCAATTTCACAGTCACAGAATCCATGGCTGAACCGTACACATACCGATCTGTTAGCGTAAATACAGTGCAAGTTCAACATTTGAGATTGTCAGCTCAACCATTTTCTGACCATATCAGGGAGGAAAAACACAATCACACCCACCCACGCATAATGACCGTCACCAGATACCACACTAATACTCTGTCAGCAATTTCTCAACCAAACGATGATGTGGCCTTCCTTTTTTGGTGTGACTCTTGGTATTTACAGTTAGTCATCCTTCCTGATCATACACATGGAGTCATAAGGCCTTGGCTGGCTTTGAGCAGAAGAGAAGGAAACATTCTCGAATAAGTCTCAATTATCCGTGTGTATGTACTCTGCATAAGACGGCAAACTGTTTGTTACCTCAATCGCTTCAAGAAGAGATCAATCAATCCAACCCACTGAATTCTTAATCAAGAATCGATGATTTGATGACCTTGTCCTTCTGTAGTTGCCGGCAATAACAATCTAAAGGTTTCCGTCATCATGGCTGTCTGCATCTGCTCTACCCAGGAAAGATCAGCTTCCCGGCCATCCAGGCGGCCCCTTCCTTCAGTAACTCTTTCCCACACATCTTTGGTGACAAAAAGGACATTCAGTGTCTCATCCCCTGTGCCATAGACCAGGTCAGTGTTAACAGAAACAGTCAGCAAATATAAGAGCATGAGTCGTGGCCGTGGATCTTTCACCCAATTTCCACACATCGAGGCTGCTAGCCACGTTTTGAGCTATGTGAAAGTACACCGTTAGTGCACTCCACCGCCAAAGGTTCTCTACCCATACTCCTCCGGTTATTGTGTCATTTGAAAAAAAAAAATACCACTATTTTCCAGCCAATGTGACGACGTAATTTGAGATGGGCAATTTACCCTATTTTGCTGGTCCAGCGATCCTGGGCACCCTTCCGTCATCCTCCCTCCGTCCTCACTCATACAATAATCGTCCTTATCTTTTATATTTAGAAATCCTAGCCATCAGCATAGTGCATGGCTACCGAGAGACATACAACACAGCCAACTTAACCGGCCGGATTGATAGTTAGTGAAATGGATGTCCGTTGGCACTTTATTTTCTCTGACTATACACTAGGTGGCAGTGTTGCTATAAAGGCACAGTTGAGAAGAAAGCCTCCCAACAACACATACCTAAACCCGGTTAGGGACGATTAAAGGGACGGGCAAAAACCTACTTCCGTCAGTGTTTAATTCGTCCTTTAAAAAAAAAAAAAAAAAACCTTCTCCTCCTTTGTCCTCCATCCCAAAAATGGGCACCGGGACTGAATGCCCATCTGTGCATATACGTAAGTCACAATCACTTGCTGCACAATCACTTGCTGCTCATTTGATCCTTTCTGATATATAATAGTGTAATGGTAAGTAACAATGCATCCGTTTTAGCTAGCACCTTTCTGCACTTTCAAAGACCATCCAGGGCCAAGTTCATGTCCTCCTCAGCATTTGGCTTAACGTAATTATCCATACTGTGAGTTTTATAACTGTCAAAGTCCAGTCATATTGTCTG
Organism: Hippocampus guttulatus; assembly: GCF_054856545.1. Lineage (NCBI taxonomy): Eukaryota > Metazoa > Chordata > Actinopteri > Syngnathiformes > Syngnathidae > Hippocampus > Hippocampus guttulatus. The sequence continues at coordinate 12,117,497 of NC_141273.1, forward strand.
AAATATCTTGATATCTTTGCGTTTATTGTTGTCTCATACATAAGCCCTAACCTGAAGTTACATTCATTGTACACAGCATGAACAGTTATCGAACAAAGTAAAGTTTTTAGTTTTGAGCTGTCATGTGATCTGTTACTGGACAGAGCTCACATTGCAGCATTTTGAGCACCGTATCTTTATTTAAAATTCCACCAGGTTTTAAGGATAAGCAACCATCTGATCAGTTCGTAGACGGATCTAAACTTGCTCTGACTCCCTCAATCCTGCAATGTTTACCCTTTTAATGGCATGTTAAGATGGCTGGTATAAAATAAATTGCAAGGATTCCCAGTGCAGAACTTTATCGTCGTATCCTGTGCTTAAGGCTATTTTCATCGAGAAAATGGGGCCCTCAATGAGTGGAACAAAATCCTCTTTTTAGCCATGTTTTGCTTTCACAGCTGACGACCTAATACTGTGGGGCCTTGAGATATGAGTGACCCGAATTACTTACGTTTTTCGAGATGCAAGCTGTCATTGGGACCGATTTTTCTTCTTCAACCTGCAAGCAAAAATTTGAGATAAGAAAGTGTATGCTGGCAGTAAACTCATTTGAAATAATTTCACAACAAGCAGCTGTTTGACAGATGGTGTACAATTCTTAAAAACGGAAATATCAAGCTGTTTATTGCAAAGAACAAATTCTGTTGTATTGCTGCAGCTTCGAAACTTGTGACCACATCAGTATGTCTGTATTATATTGCCCCCCCCGTCCCCCCAGGTGGTCAAGGTGCACACACCAAAAGGAGCTGCACAATGTCTCGAACGGGAGAAAAAAATGGACAAAACGGTTTATTTTCTTTAATTCTTTTACGTGTTATTTAATGACGTTACTATTGTATGTTTTTATAAAGTACGATATTAGAGAGCGCCATTTTTTTGTATCTCAAGGCAACGCTGTATTTGTATGACGATGACATTGTATTGCGCAACTCCCCTCGCCTCTGCAGGACCCTTACTTCCGAATGACCCGCGACGTGGCCCCAAGGATCGGCTACCCCAAGCCGGCCCTGTTGCACTCCACTTTCTTCCCCGCCCTGCAGGGGGCCCAGACCAAGATGAGTGCCAGCGATGCCAATTCGTCCATCTTTCTCACAGACACGGCCAAACAGATTAAGAACAAGGTCCGACTTTCGTCTCTCTTGTCGTTTTAAGGTGGATCCCCCCAAATACTGTCGTGCAAATAATTTTCGGTAAACATAACATATTGCACGTGATATCATTTTTCGTGAACGTTTTAGGATTACTAGTAATCCATATGTATATACAGTACGTATATGCCTACACGTATATGCTTATACGTCTGTAGGTACAGTACTATATGCTTATACATGTACTGTACACGTATATGTATACTGTTGATTACAGTCAAATACCTTTGGATGACGATTGCTCACAGATCAACAAGTATGCATTTTCCGGGGGGAAAGACACGGTGGAGGAGCACCGGATGTATGGGGGCAACGTAGACGTGGACGTCTCCTTCATGTACTTGACCTTCTTCTTGGAAGACGACGAGAAGCTGGAGAAGATCAGACAGGTGAGAGTCAACACGACACGGATTGATAACCAAAAATCTTGATCTCCATTTTCTGTGTCCTTCCTTGGACTTGCCACGCATGTTGTGCTTAGGACTACACAAGCGGCGCTCTTCTAACAGGAGAACTGAAGAAGACATTGATCGAAACCCTGCAACCAATCATCGCCGAGCATCAGGAGCGACGCAAGCAAGTTACGGACGAGACAGTCAAGCAGTTTATGACACCCCGGCCTTTGAATTTTAACGTCTAGCTCACTTGATGAAAGAATAAAAAAAAAACTGCATCTTGATCAAAACTCATGTCATTGTAAGGGGAAAGGAACACAGAGTGGTTTCTCTCTGGGCTTGGGAAAAGGTGCCTACACTACATCTCCATGTTCAATTTAAAACTGGAAAAGGTGGCTATAAAGTGTTCACTGAAGTAACCGCTCACTCAACTTTGTTTTTAATGGGACAGTACAGTATTGTTGTATTATTTATAAAACCTAGAAAATGGTTTTGAGCATTGGGTTCACCCAAAATCAAATCTCACTTAATTCTTTTTTGGGTGTGGTGTAGATCAATGTCTGGCTTTTTTTCTCGGGCACTGAATCATCTAATCAATGGGATCTAGTTCAACAATGTAGGTAGGTCTGTATTGTTTTGTTGACGTTAATGGTTATGCAATGACACTGTATGGGAAAAAAACGGATGCGTCAACAAGTGTCAGGGTTCACATTTAACGACAAAACAACCTTGATCATAGACATTTGAATACACCACTGCAGGAAAACAGCTGTAAATGATTATAATAAAGATGGCAGAAATCCACTTGCCTAGTTATTACTGTGCACAGGTTGCGCTTTTCTGGGGCACTTGCAATAATGGCGAGGAAGTAGTTTGACCCTCTGGTGGAGTTTGGGATTAAACTGGCACAATGTGTGTAAAAATGTGGTCGATTGATAAATACATGGTTTAATTCAAATTAATGATAATTTTTAAAAATGTTAACATTTTACATGCATGTACACTGCATGTCAATTTAAGGCGCATATTGATTTGATGTATTTTTTTTATAAATTACAATACTTCAATAAATCTGTATTCTTTATTTTAAATTCAAGCCTCACTCACCAAAATGATTTTTGTCACTTTTAAAGTCTTTACAACATTATTCACATTAAAAAAAATCCCCTCATGACTTATTTTTTTTAACTGTAACTCATGCTTGTACAAATGACAATTTGACTTTATTGAAATTACAGCCCTTTTACAATGACAATTTTGGTAAATTTATAATTTTATAACTTTTTTCTAATCATTTATTTAAAAAATTACAACTTCATTTTCTTATAATAGAACCGTATTAGCAAAGTGTCACTTATTTCTGGTATTACTGTATTATCAAACTTAATTTTAGCTATTTTCAACATTTTCTGACAAAATTAAGATTTTATTGACTTGAAATTATCTTTTTACTTGAACAATACAGATTTACTGCATCGTTTATCTGACTTTTTTCTTAAAATTTTATTCTTGCAATATTGCAAATTGTCATAAATCTAACCGTCCAACTTGAGACTTGTTCTTGCAATTTGGCTTTCTTTTAAAATTGTGATTTTATTGTCTCTTTTCATACTCTGACTTATTTTTATAAAAGTTACAATTTCTTTCCTGCCTTTTCTAAAAACGTTTTTCCCCACTTAAAATTCAGACTACTTATTTGCGTTATTTTATTAAATATAAAATATAACATAATTGTGATATAATTACAACTCATCTTGTCTTTTTTTTCTCATAAACTTTAATCCCTGAATATTTCATTTACATTGCTCGCTTTACTATTTGGAATGGTACACTTTCATTAAATTCCCATTCTTGGCTCGACAGCATAACATACTGAGCTGCTGCAAGCATGACTTAATTCAAAGTTCAGGTTCATAGCCAGTGAGCTATGCCAAAACCCGGTGACCTTTAAATATTTAGTCTAACACCGTCCCAGTGAACCATTTGCACATAAGAAAACAGTGAGACAGAAAGATTGACCCAGCTGGATTAAGACTAGGACACTCTCCGAACATTTCATAAGGTGCACTCATCGTACAGGCTTACCGTGGTCTGGAACTGCACTGCATCACAATGGACTGTCCCCATCTATAATAAAAGATGAAAAGATATGACTTATTTCAGTCAAGTGTTTTAAGTAGTAGTAGTAGTAGACATAAGATAAGATATCCTTTATTTGTCCCACACTGGGGAAATTTACAGGGCATGGGGCAATACGAAATTCTGACATAACAGTGTGCAAAAATGATGGGCTATCACAGTATTAAAATGACAGCGCTAAACTGTCTTTTTAAAAATATTTGGGTGAGTAAAACATTTTTTTCCATTTAACATTTGTTAGGATTATGTAAAGTCCTGACCTCAATGCGATACACATGCTGTAGCATACCCTCGAGAGAGCTGAACGTAAAAAAAAAATAAAAGAATAATTGAACGTTTGAATGATCCAAAATTCATGCATCTGTTGTCTGACATTAATTAATAAAGTTGATGAATAGCACTTGAGCGTTGATCTTGATGGAAAATGCATGTTCTGTCCAGTCCGAGACAGACAAGACCAAGACTTTAGGGACTCGAGCCCCCCGAGAAAAGGCCTTAAAAATGAGACTGGTCTCAGGTGTTACAATACTTGCTTCTAAAAATGTTTATCCAACAGAATTAAAAGGCTCTCATTTTTTTAATCTTCACTCGATGATCTATCGCTATACAAATATGTCTAAAACTGTGCTAGTAAGCACTTGTGCTTTGCTTTAGATAATCCATCCATTGTACAGGTGTGGCATACCATATCATATCCAGGTGCTGATTAGACTGCATGAATATTCCACAAGCCCTTAAATGTATGTGCGTGTGTTGTATGTAAATGTCACCACCGCAACCAACGTGAGCTGTGTGTGTGTGTGTGTGTCGTATGTAAATATCACCACTGCAACCAACGTGAGCACCCTGTGTAGGTGCGTGTATGTGGGCGCGCGCGTTCGTTGCGCGTTAATGTCACCACTGCAACCAACGTGAGCACCCAGGGTGTACCCATATTTGAACCAGTGCCTAACATTTTAGCGCTCATCTTGCTCTGATGACGTCCACCACGATAACAATGTTGATTCTAGGCCGGCACTTGTGATTCGAAGCCGAGCGGACGCTGCTCGCCACCGGCAACCAATGCGAGCGAGGGGCGGCCGGTGCGGGCCAGGGGAGTTGTCTTGCTCCCGGACACACGATTGGACCGCCTTAAAAAGGGCAAACACGCGTCCTCCCTCCCCTTGAGATACAGAAATAGAAAAGGTTTAGTGGAGGGCAAAATAAAACGTTTCGTCCACGTTAGCCCCGAAAGACTTTTTTCCCCCGAGCGGAGCTCCAGCATCACTGCGACGGGGCAAAACTAGCTTAGCTGGAGGAGGGGGGGATATTGTTTGTCAATCGCTCGAGTTCAGCCGGAAATACAATTTGTAGCGAAAGTAAAAGCAGTTTGGTCGTTTCAACGTCGACTTATTGTGACAATTTGAACAAGTTGGACATTTGAGGGAATGGCACTCGACTTCGCCGCGGGCTGCGTGGGAGGTAAGAAAGAAAGCAGTGGCGACGGGCGGACGGCTAGCCAAAGTGTGCCACTGCCGCTAGCCTTGCCACGCGAGCCAGGTTCACAGCTTTATGCTAACCTTGCTAGCTTTGCTTTAAATCTACATCCAAATGTTATTTTCATACGTCGAGACATTATTAAACCAAGTTAATAATAATGGAAATTTGAGCTCAATAGCCTAGAAAGGTTCATATTACGTCAATGACTCATCACGTTACATTCCAAGACTGTCACCCAACAGGAGTGGTTCTTCCGTTTTGTCACATATTTATTGTATTGTGTAGTTATCATTGAACGAGTGTCAATCGGTGAGGGGAGACGGTACGGCAAGCACTGATGCAAGCACTGCACCGTCACTTTTCGGTATTCTCAAATTTGCAGATAAAAAAACGTATTTGCAAATTTTGTGCTCAGCCCAAAGGAATAGCCATCTGTTGGTGTCTTTCGTTCCGACGGATTGTTTTAATGAGTTTTATGTGTGTGTGTGTGTGTGTGTGTGTATATATATTTAAAAAAAAAAAGGGGGGGCGGCCCGGTAGGCCAGTGGTTAGTACGTCGGCTTCACAGTGCAGAGGTACCGGGTTCGATTCCAGCTCCGGCCTCCCTGTGTGGAGTTTGCATGTTCTCCCCGGGCCTGCGTGGGTTTTCTCCGGGTGCTCCGGTTTCCTCCCACATTCCAAAAAAAATATGCGTGGCAGGCTGATTGAACACTCTATATTGTCCCTAGGTGTGAGTGTGAGCGTGGATGGTTGTTCGTCTCTGTGTGCCCTGCGATTGGCTGGCAACTGATTCAGGGTGTCCCCCGCCTACTGCCCGGAGACAGCTAGGGTCCAGCACCCCCGCGACCCTAGTGAGGATCAAGCGGTTCGGAAGATGAATGAATGAATGAATGAATATATGCAATTAATAGCAGTGCGCACCTCTCCCCCAAAAAGGATACATATCTCAATACATCTACATATATTTTATAGTGGACCAATTTGACTCATTTTTTTTTTATGGTTTCAAATTCCATTTAGTGACAGGTAACTGTCAACTCAAATGCTTGTTGACAAATAAACACTGATAGAGACTAAAGATGAATGATATTGAATTGTGTGTGGGGTGGGGGGGGTTTAATTGTGTTTCCAGGTGCTGCTGGTGTTTTGGTTGGACATCCGTTCGACACAGTGAAGGTGGGTGTGTCGTCCGTAGCATACAAGAACATGCATTGACATTATAAACCAATTTCAATGTTTGTTTTGTAAAATCGTTTCAATTTAGATCTTCAAAAACACAGATTGTCCTGGGTAACGAGTAAAGACAGATGTGGTGTCCTCGTTTATCGACTTCCACTGTGGTTGTAGGCAGGAGAGGTCAGGACACTATTGTAGAAGAAAGTGAATTTAAACAGGGTTGGACAATTAATCCATTTGATCAGTTTATTAGTTTATTTTTGAGGACAATTTAGTGGTGACTCTTTTTCAGAAGTAACTCAGAGAGGGGGCCTAGTTAATGAGTGTGAACTCTCCATTCAAATGAATGATAGCGAGCTCTCAAAGTGACTGGAGCCGGCGAGGTGCGCGCCTCTCATTAACATTTTTACCACAAGCTTCAATATTTCATCCACTGATACATATGCAATTGTAAATGTGATTAAGTATTGTTACACAACCTATGTGTAATTTTATATCTTCGTGGCAGCCAGCTGTCTCGCTCTCTTTTTTGTCTCTGTGAAAGCTTCTGTCCATTTGAACATCTGTAATTTGCCACGTTGCCACTTGGTGCGACTGCGATTCATATTCCGAATCGTAGCAAAACCAGTGTCCGCGACTCGCCCGCTTGTGGAATTTTGTGACAGAACCCTGCCCATTGCAAGTGTGCAATGGAGGCTTGCACAGTTGAGTTGATTCTGCCCCACATTGATTTGGTTCCTGTTGTCATGGAGAAGCAAACGGAGGGCAGGACAAGTTAAACTAAGCCGGGGCAGAGCGAGCCCAGGCCTTTCTGGAGCCTGGAACGGAAAAGCACCTTAAGGCCCAATGCAACCGATGTGGCTGAAAGAAGGGCAACAGGTTTCTGCAACTAGTTGTGATGAGTGGCTGGCCGTCTACAGCTACTTTAGTTGGAATTCCAATTTTGAATCATGGACGAATGGGGTCTTCTTCGTGACTTCTTTGAATACATTCTTGCTAAAGTCAACCTCAATGCCATCTGTGAAACTATTATAAATAAGTTAATTTAATAATGAAGATAAATATGTCTTCATGGGTGTGGCCTTTTTTGAAGCAAATTGGTGAAGTTGGAGCAGGTATCTTTTTTTTATTTTCTGTGACTTTGTGACTTGGACGTTGCAGTTTGAGTGGCGTTCCCAATGTGCTTTTCCTGACTTTCTATTTTTCTGGAATTTCACATTAGTCACAAGCTGCCAAAGGATGCGCCGAAACTATTATTTGACATTGGACATGGCTTTGGCCTGAGCACAAACATGTGGAATAGGTGTTGCAGCGGATAGCCCCCCCCCCCCCCCCCCAAAGAAATCCGCAGTTAGGTGCGAGATGAATAATGGCAGATAGGTCTGACCCCCAAAATCCATGAATTCGGTGAATGAAGAAAGTGAAGCAAGTGCAACTTCAGGACACAAAAACACATACAGTATTTGCATTCCTGTTTGTGGCTGGATGACGCGGCAGCGTTCTTGGTGTCTGGCTCTTTCCTGTGTACTTTGCTGTGAATATGTATGCTTGGAGCGGGGGGGTGCTGGAGGAGGAGGGCGGGGGCTGTCTTTAACAGCAACAGTGTCACTGTGTTGTAGATGAGAGAGAGAAATAAACAACCTCTCGACGGAATTGGGACCTAGTAAGTAAAGTCCAGGTCTTTCTTTCTCTCCCTCTATGTCAGGGGTGTCCAAACTTTTTCCTCCGAGGGTCTTGCGCAGAAAAAGTGGAATGATGCAAGGGCCACTTTGACATACCGGTACTTCAATTTGAATTCATTCGATGCGCTAAAACCCATCCATCAACCATTGTATTTTTATTTTTTTTTTAAATGTAAGCAGTATGTTAGTTCATTTGTACTGCTAGTTCTACAAACATGACAGTTTTCTTTCAAAAGTGATAGGGCAAATAGTTTCAGCCTTTTCGGGAGCTGGCCACATCCAGAAGCAAAATAAGAGCAACTGTAGTAAAAAAAAACCTTTAAAGCTATGTTTACTTGAGGATCATTCATGTGATAGGTTTACAAATCGGACTGCGTTATAGAAAGTGGATTAAACAATTTTTGCTTCTGAAATTGAATTATCTTAATTCGCCAGTAGTATTCTTCAAAGAAATGTTCCTATTATTTTAGTTGTTAAAAAGCTCTACAAAACCAGTTGGTGGCGCATTTAGAATTGCTTTATGGTAGCGGGAAGAAAACGCACACGTAATTAACACATTCATATACGAGCTGCTGGTGGCTACAATTCACACAGTCATTCAACACACAGACTGGTTAGCCAGTTAATAGCCAGCCAACTTTACATTCTCATTCACTGACACCCACATCACTCACCAGGCTAGGCCCCACTTTTAAAGCATCACTCATCGACAGAGAAATGTCATGATGGCAACACCAAGATGACAAAAACACTGCGCCTGCGCCTCACATGCACCGTTTTGTGTGGAATGCTAAATCAATTTTTTGTGGATTAATTGGTGTATACTTAATCCGAAAAAATATTTGATGGCTTCAACGCAATAAATAATATATTTAGTATTTGCCGCGGGCCTTTAAAAAAAAAAAACGCACACACACACACAACAGCACAAAGCCACTCATAGCTCCCGGGCCGTAGTTTGGACACCCCTGCGTTTTGTCCTGTCTTGAGCTGTACACAACTTGTTATAAATAAATAACTAAAAAAAAAACAACACATGTACACACACCCAAAAGAAATCCTAATTTTGCACGTATGCAATAGTTTTTTTTTTACCCTGTTTGCCTGCTTGTTTTTCCTTGAGCACTGTTTTACATTGTGATGTGCCATCATGATAATGATGCTTACACAAGTCGGTTTGGTCCTCAGGTGCGGCTTCAGGTTCAAAATGCGGACAAGCCTCTCTACCGTGGCACATTACATTGCTTCCAGTCCATTGTGCGCCAGGAGTCGGTAAGCTTGACTCGAAATTTCATCCCAGCCCTCGACTTTGCCTCTAGGCCACCCGCGCTGCTGATTAGGGTGTCCGGTTACAATGTGACGAGCCACGTCAGCTTGCACGCTGGAGACATCCAGTGTGAGAGGGCATTGAGGTTAAAAAGCGGTGGAAGTGTCTCTTCTCCTGCCACCACTGGAACCTCATTCCTCAGGGGGCTAATTTAAGTTTTGGACATCACACGAGGTTCAAAGCTCCGCGTGGAGTCGGCTCAGTCCGTATACATTGGAACTATGTTAACATTCAAATTACGTTTGGTCACAACTAAGGAGGGGCGTTGGGATACATCAATTTGATCAAATATGGGGATTTAAAAACAAAAATGCATTTATTAAGCAGCACTCAGTGAACAGCATTGGTCATGTCTAAAATATTTTTTTTGTTGGTCTCATGGTTAACTCATTCACTCCCAAAGACATATTTATGTCTTTTCACACTCCGCACGTTCAACCCCAGATACTTAAAAAATAAATAAAAATTAAGACTTAGAGTAAAAAGAAAATGTTTTTTTTTTTGATAAAACATTTTCTTTTTACCCTAAGTCTTGAAAAAATTTGAAAAAAAAAATGAGTATCTGGGGTTGAACGTGTGGAGTGTGAAAAGACATAAATATGTCTTAGGGAGTGAATGAGTTTTAACATAGAAGAAGAATATGAACCGGATCAATTGCATAGGCTGATTAGACTCCAAGACAAATATTTTTAATGGTCTAATCTAATGCGATGGTTCTCAAGCTCTTCACACCACTTCAAAAAGTGCGCAGGAGTCCCCTCATGTTCATCATAACAAGCCAGACATTTTATTCCGAAAGTAGGGCTGAACAATTTTGAAAGAATGTACTTTTTATGATTTAAAAAAATAAAAAAGAATGTTGGTCATGATTTTGAAACTTGGAAAGCAAATAATGGAGTATCGTGGCAATAAAAAAAAAAAACATGGTACTTGCTGTAAAAAGTTTAAGAACCACTGTATTAGAAGCAAGAGTTCTTATTTTAGGCAAATTTGGTCACGAGAGATGCCAACAAGGTAAAATAGCGTAAAGATGTTCTTACCGGGTTGAGGCCACCTTGAATGTCAACCAGCTGCCATTGTTCCGCAGACGTTGGGTCTGTACAAAGGCCTGGGCTCTCCGATGATGGGCCTCACCTTCATCAACGCCATCGTGTTCGGCGTGCAGGGCAACGCCATGCGCAAGCTGGGCCACGACACGCCTCTGAACCAGTTCCTGGCGGGCGCCTCGGCGGGCGCCATCCAGTGCGTCATCTGCTGCCCTATGGAGCTGGCCAAAACTCGCATGCAGATGCAAGGCACAGGGGAGAAGAAGTCCAAGAGGAAAATGTACAAGAACTCTCTGGACTGCCTGCTGAGGATCTACAACAAGGAAGGCATCCGGGGCATCAACCGCGGCATGGTGACCACGCTCCTCCGCGAGACCCCGGGCTTTGGCGTCTACTTCCTGGCGTACGACGTGCTGACGCGCCACCTGGGATGCGAGCCGGAGGATCCCTACCTGATCCCTAAGCTGCTGTTCGCCGGCGGCATGTCAGGCATCGCCTCCTGGATCTCCACCTACCCCGTGGACGTCATCAAGTCCCGACTGCAGGCGGACGGCGTGGGCGGCGTGCACCGCTACGACGGCATCGTCGACTGCGTGCGAAAGAGCGTGCGCAAGGAGGGCTGGAGGGTGTTCACCCGCGGCCTCACCTCCACGCTGCTCCGGGCCTTTCCGGTCAACGCCACCACCTTTGCCACCGTGACACTCTTCCTGCTGTACATGCGTAAGGACGACGAGTGCATCCTGACGGGCCCCGACCCGCAGGTGGCGCCCATGCAGCCGCTGCAGCCGCAGGCCCAGGCCAGCAGCATCTGAGCTCAGCCACGCCAAGCAGAAAGTCATTATCACTACAAATCAGACAGGTGTAATATTTAAGAATTATCGGTGAGTCAGATAAAACTGCACTTGTACATATATAGTCTGTTTTGTATTTTTTTTTTTTTTTTTAATGCTCATTCAACAATAGAGCCCCAATGTGGTTACAGGACTTACCGGTACTCTGATGCAGAGTATCATGTGAAAAGGCTGCTTTGTTCTCATGTACGCCGCCTTTGATGTTCAATCTTTAATCAGACTTATTTTGCGGTGTCAAACTACCAGCTTGTTTTTGTCTCGCTCCACACTACACTTTTTGTTATTTTTGGGTTAACAAAGGTGGGTGACTCAAGTGAAACCTAAGTTCCCAATTTTAGGTTTTAAGAAAAAACTCAAGACTTTGTCAAGTCAAAATTTTCATCCTTATGTTTGGAAATCTTCCTTTGCCATCAAATGCGTCTGTTTGTTCGCAAGCCAACTAAGAGAAGTAACATTTCATTGTGCATCAAAACGGGTTTAGCTGGACACCGTTTGATGAAAAATGTTTTACTCCAGTGAAGTAGTGGTCAGCGCACTTGGTTTTGGGGGGCTTTTCCCGATTAACCTATTATGCCATGATGACATTGACATTGTCTAAACCAGGGGTGCCCAAACTTTTTTGACCGAAGATCTACTTTTCGATCGACCAACCTGCCGCGATCGACCCGTTAGCGCGCACACGCACGCACGTACACACGCATGCCATGATGGGCAATAGCCTGACGCTGAGGCAAGCGACGCACTTAGGAAGCCTGTTAACAATCGTAGCTCACACGTACGCTTTTAAAATGCTTCTCTCAGCCCTCCAGATTCCCATTCTTTGCCCGTCCCCTCGGTGAATTGTACAAAACGTACTCTGAATGAGAATAATAGCAATAAAAGATGCAACGCAACAACTCTGATCACAAGCTGCAACTGCTGAGCGCTAACAACTTCCAGTGATGCAGTCACACGTCACTGTAGGTGAAAGATGACCTACTTTATTTTCTTTTTTAAAATACTTTTTGTGAAACAGACTCATTGAATGATTAGGGTGCAGTGTGCATCAACAAAAAAAAATATTACTAACATGCAGAGACAGAAATGTTTTGGGTTTTTTTCCCCCTCAACACCCCTCGGATCGACTTGGGACCAGTCCTTGATCTACTGGTCGATCGCGATCGACGTAATGGGCACCCCTGGTAAACATTCAAACACACATCTAACTGTTCCGCATGATAAAAAGGACTTTTCAAATTCATGTTCTAACCGAACCAGGAAATGTGACAGATTAAACAATATTACTTGATTTCCGATTTGCTTTATTTCTGCCAGTTACTGGAAAAACACGAAGGTCATGACTTGAGACTCCCACCTCTGACGGTTCCAAATATGTAAACCTATCACACTTACTGCACATTCATGAAAATATGACATTTGTGTTCTGAGCTTACAGCCATGTCATTTTTGTTGTGTCTTTTTCTAATACCTCCTTTTGAACCCCCAAAGGCCAAAACGATCTGGTCCTGGCTGAATTTCGTAGGAAATGAGCGACTCGGCTTCCGAATTAATCAACTGTTGAGAAAGAAAATAGTTGGAGCGATGCTGTTACCAATTTGTGTTTGCTGGTTATTGCTGGAATAGTGTTTCAAAAGTATATTTGCATTCGTCAAAATGGTGGAATTGAGATATAAGTAACTGTATCAATTCATTGTACGGAGCAAGCGGACTTTCTCATTGCAGTCAAGTCCAGTTTCTGCTCACTCCTTCCATCACTGGTACCCTTCCTGTGATCATGCCCAATCAAAAAATCCAGAGAAAAGGAAACAAACAAACAAAAATCCTGATGAAGCCTAGTCTAAGTTTTGTTTTTGGAGGTTGCACCTGACAATGCTTAGACTATCACCATCCCACTGCAGTGTAAATTAGAAACCAAACGGCCGATGCAGAGAATGTGTAACGGCAGTCTTGAATGTCTCTTAAAAAAAAAAGTTCTTTTCTGGTCGAACCCAAAGGATTGCAAGGCATGTGTCGAAGCAGGGTGCTGGTGTTAAATGAAACACATCTCTGTGAAAATCCGACTTATTTTTCTACTCTTCTCTCACTAGATTATTTATGCCCATTTTGAATACAAATTCTGTTACAATGTCATATGTGCTGAAATGCTGTTATATGTGTCATTGATTGCCAATAAAAGGCACGTTCTTGTTGAATTGATGTTTTTTGGGGGGTGGGGGTTCATGACTATCACGAGATTGTGTGTTATATATACAGTGGGGCCTTGAGACACATTTAATTTGTTCTACGACCATACTTTTTATCTCAAAACCCTTATCTTAAATCAACAGAAATGCAACTATGACAGTACGTTCCAGCTACAAAAATGAAAATCAGTTTTTTAAGAACAAATGCAATCAACGGTATTGCACTGTAATAGGAACCGCCATATTTTCGGTCCACATAACCTGCAAACACAGAAATTGTGAGCACAAACCACGACCGTACCTCATGTATTGTCCTTGTTCTTCTTTGGTGTCTATTAGCAGTTGGCAAAACAGCACAGTGTCACATTACAGCCACCAACTGATACAGTATTGTCCTTCCGCTGCAAGGAAACCAATGTGAATTGACGGTGGCGGAACGAGGGTTTGAAGTGATCACGTATCGTTAATTTTTGCTTGTAAGTACAAAATAATCAAACAAGTGACCGATTGTAAGGAACTCCTACCTCAAGGCACCACTGTATGCATACAATGATGTTGCAATTAGAGACAACTGAGCAACAACTTAACTGACAACTATTTAGATAATCGTTTAGAGCCTGTAACTGAGATTCATGGGGAAAATAATCATCAGCTTAATTGATTAAAAAAAAAAACAACCTCATGATATGTAGTCATAAAATGAATCACCTGTAAGTTACGTAGTTAACTGAAGCGCAATTGTGCAGGGTTCCACTGGACAAGGAAATTGTGTCGGTCATTACAGCGGTGACTCGGTTTATGAAATGCTCCAATGAGAGGATAGACAGACAGATCACAGTTACTTGACGAGCAAGGCAACGTGTCAGAAAACAATACATGGCATGAAATGTGGCTGTAGATGATTTGAATGGGAAATCAAGAGTGCCATCTGGTGGACAAAAAGAATACAGAAAAAGTCGCTTCACTGTAGTCTATCACTTACCAAGCTAAAATAAGAATAAAATTCAAATTGCAGGGCATAGTTGTTTAAAAGCTTAAAATACCAAATACATTTTGTCCCACGTCACGATTGTGTCCCACGTTTCTTCACAACAAAATCTTTTATATTTTTTATGCAAGTCTGAATTGTGGCAAAAGTTCAAGGAGGGCGGATATTTTCGCAAGCCATTGTATGTATTGATTTAAACCCGTGTTATTTCATATCGGAGTAATAGTTTTTTTCGGGAAATACAGCAGGATTTTTTATGATCATTTTGTTGGCTTGGACAGCAACAAAATCTAATTACAATAACCCAGTAAAACATAGTGATATAATCCAATACATAAATGGCATTTAAAAAATCTGTTTTTATTAGTCTTTTAACATTGATTGAAATTTACATTGTAATATCTGTAAACATAATCATTTTTTGACCAATATTCAAATTTTAATGCCACATGTTGAGTTCCTATCAGCACAAGCTGCTTCCAACATTTTAAAAAGTTCCATAAAATAAATAGTATGCCTGTTACCGAACTAAGTGAAGTAAGAAGTTTGTTGTGCAAATGTTTTGAGCTTATATCCTGATGACGCTCGAGGTGCAAACGACCGCTCACTCTATGAGTAAGAAAGCAACAGCTGTCGGAAAATAAAGACAAAAACAAAATCCAAGTACTTAGATCCTGAGAGTGTGCGTCACCGTCTCACGGGACTTTCCTGATTTGTCCACAAGGAAGGAGTCGTCGCAGTTGTAACGCAGGAAGCGGAAAACCTCCTCAGCCCTCGCTCTACTCATGCCGCCTCCACGCTCCAGGCTTTCCACTGAGCTGAACACATAAAACCGCACTGTTTAAGACACCGACAACTAGAGTAGGCTAACTACATTGTTGTTGTTTGTTGCTACTTTTTAAATGTATTTGAAAGATCTTCAAAAGAAAGAAGAATTTAACCTGTTGATGAGCTGGGCAACGGATCCGAAGCGGCGGCTCATGTTGAGCGCGTGGACGTAGTTGACGGCGGGCAGGCTCAAATAAAACTGAAGGTCCTGCTGCTCGTGCTGCCCGCTCAGGTCCGGAGAGGGCGGGGTAATAGCCTGCCCCTTGCGCCGTTCCAGTTGCGCCAGCTCAACCAGCAAGGTGGCACTTTGTTGGGGTCCATCGCTCCACAGCAGCCGCACGCCGGACCGCACCAGCGCCGACAGGGTAGTGTCGTAGCAGCGCGTGCGCTGGAAGGGACGAGACACCTCACCTGGGACGCAGAAACATTGTCGGACTGTTATGGTCATGGGGGCATCTTGAAACAGTCAAAGTACAGCATATGAATGATCTTATTATTTTTCTTGTCTTTGGTAAAATATGACATCACATTGTTTGATAGTAGGTGTTTTTGCCTCAAGAAGTGTGATGTGAACCATAAAAAAAATACACTTGTGAGGCTGACCTGGCTTGGTTCTGTCCTTCTCCACAATCAAACAAACGCGCTCAAAGCGCTCCTGCACGCTTCCCAGTTTCTCCGCCAACCGCTTGCGGTTCTGCAGGGACGCCAGATCTGACTGGGCATGCCTCTCCACGGCCATGCGAACGCTGACAATGAAGTAGCTGCTGTCCAGCGAGCACACGTGGACGGTGGCGCCATGATGCTGGCGTAAGCTGGTCACAAGTTCCACGCCGCCGCCGAGGCAGCGACCGTCCACCAGAATGCACACCGGAGTCTCTGTGATGGACGGGACCACTCCGACAGAATCTGGGATGGAGGATGTAGGCTCCTAGAAGGGACAGCGCTTACTAGAGTAGACAGCTATTCACATGTGATATGAATTAATCTTAATGTCACAATTGTGCATCAACCACTACAATGGACCCTTATGGGTGATGCCATCCACTGCCATTATGTTTTTTTCAAGCCTTAAGACTAATAAAAAAAAATCCTGATGTAGGTTATTATTATTTGTGCATCAAAGAGTTAAATGCGGACTGGGTCGTGCCACGTACAGCAAAAATCCACGAGTAATTGATGTCACCCCTAAAAAGGTACTGTACTTTCCTGTATTTGTCAATAGATGCCACATGATGGCACCAAAGCTGTTCTATGGCCTGAGCACCCCCCCCAAAAAAAAACGTTATTCAGCAAATTATGGAGGATAAGTGAAAAAATATTGAATATTTTGGTGAGTAGTTAGCAGAGTGTGTAGCTATCATGCGCAAAGCCTCTTTAATAGGCTGTACATGTAACTCTAATAATACATACTCATTTTGACATGCGTTTATATAAGACACCAGACTCTATATATTGTATATGCTATTTAAGGACTGCCGTTGCACGTCTGGTTGGATGCAATCTGCAGTTTGTTGCCTCGTATTTGTGAGCTGTGTCATGACATTAAAGAAAAATATTGTCAAGATGACAATAATTTCAAAAAACAAAATTGATGCTCCAGATCATTACTCGCTCCGGCATATAAATCGCCTTTTTCAGGGAAATTTACTTTTGAAAAACTGGGACCAAGAATAGTCGAGCTTGGATTCGAAACTTGAAAACCCCCGGGTAGAATTCCGGTCAAGTTATTGCACCTTTCGGTGCCATATTAGTGAATATTTGTTGTGGCACAGGCTGCATGCTAAAGAAGAAGTGGCTGTAATGCACCATACACATTTGCCAACTGCCAAAGAATATAGAGGGAGAAAAAAAAGTCAAATGTAGTCATGCTAACCAATGTGTGACATACAGTATGTGATTCGTTTGCTGCTCCAACAAGGATTTACTATTTATGAGAAAAAAGGTGTAATAACCGACAAGGATTCTACCTCTCAGCTTAATGTGATGCGAGAGTCTCGTTAAGGGAAGCAATTTTAAACTAAAAAGGAAAAAGTTTCAGTGGTTAGAAAGGGAAGTTCCCAATGCAACCGGAGAGCATTCGATTAGGCAATGGTGATATTGGTTTGCGAGCCCGAGCTCTAATTTTAATTTCTACATGGTGCATCAACGTATTTAAAAAACAAACCAAAAAAAAAAAGGTTACTTATCATCTAAAACATACGATAATTGGATTTTCTTTTGTTTCAGGGTGGTTATTCTGTACCTGTGGCTCTGTCTTAGATGCATCACATAACTCGGCCGTCTCAAAATCCAGCTGGTCCGACAGGGCATGTTCATTTTCTATCCTCTGACGACTCCTGCAAGAGGAAGCAAGCATTACCTGACGTGTTCATGATCGGATGCTTCCTGCCGAATGCAATAATGCTCTGTGAGCGTTTCGCTCCACCCATGACCCTTGTGAGGATAAAGCGGATCGGAAAATGGATGGATGGATTAATTGGAGCAGAGCAGATAAGCCCTTCCATCCACTACCCCATATCGACAAAACGTTTGCCGACGTAATGGTTGTAGCGAAGCATATGCGCCCGTCCCCCGATTTCAGATGTTACCTCTCTGGTTGGAGTTCTTCCCTCAGCCCCCTGCTGAGCAATGACCCCTTGGGTGTGATGGTTGAAGAAAGGGAAGAGGACGATTTCTGTTGGGGCAGAAGCTTGACAGGCTTCGGGGGTTCCAAAACATCTGCCCCTTCCTCCTCTTCGCTTGAATCGACCAAGCGGCGAACACGACTAAACTTGCTTCTCGGCTCTGCCCGACTCGCCAAAGCGTCGGCTTTTGCTCTGGCTTTGTGCAAGAAGACGCGGCGTCGCGTGGCGTATTGCCTCCTCCCGTCCACGAACGAGTCCTCCGGCATCAGCTCCACGGCTTCTTCTGCGCTCTCTTCTTCCTCTTCCTCCTCCTCCTCCTCTTGGCTTCCCACCACAAAACTATCCTCTTTGTAGGTTTCGTCCTGCTCGGGCACCTGCAAACAAAAGTGGAGGCCGATTTTTTTACGCACGGGTGAAATTTTGCCCCACGTGACAGCAACAGAAATACGCTCAATGTCAGTCTTGCGCCATGAAGTTTAAAAACTTTTCCTGTAGTGAACCAAAATATGCTATGAGGACAAATGAGCAGTATGTAACCGTTGTTCTTTGTGCGTCGTAGTACAAGATGGAACCGAGTTAGGGGGAAGTCGGTTCCATCATGCGTCAATCCAAACTGAGCCTTCGTATCTTTGTAAAGACAGAAGTGTTGACACATCTCTTCTCTTGGATGCCACGAGACAATGCAAACGAGTATGCAGTGATACCTGGGAGAAGATATCGGTGTTATGAAGTTGTTGGTGGGACATTTTGAACCTTCCAGGGACAGCCGGGCTTCTCACAGTCTTTAAGTATATCCCGCGCATCTCAGAGTCTAATAGAAAAGAAGAGACGGGAGCGTCAGAATGGATACCAAAGTGATAAGACAAGCTTCTTAATTAATTGGAGATTTGGCCAAACACGTTGGGATGAACTAGAATGGCAAATGAGGGCCGCTTCGGAAAAACCGGGAAAAAAAATGGCAGTGATGTGTGTTTATTTTTGTCAGTTGACACAGTGTTTTGTCAGATTAACCCTTTGAGGGACAGCGGTTACTACAATGGACATCTTATCATGTTATTAGGTTACAGGGTGCATGACGGGGTTTAAAAAAAAAATAAAAATCCTGCTTGACCAGTGAGGCAACCAGCATTTCTTTACATCTACAGGTTTAAGGAAATCAAATTTAAAAAGGAAATACTGCCTTATGTGACATTGACTCTTTAATGTATCCAAATAGTTGACTCTCTCAGTGTCTGCCCAACCATCAAGTGTGAAGTTAAAAAGCAAATATTTCCGCAAATGTGCATTTTTGGTATTTGTGTTTTGGCCCTTGTTGATACAGGGGAACCTGAACTTCCATTTTCATTTTCTGAAGCCGCAAAGGCCAGCTATCGTGATACATTTGTCAGTAACGATGGTAATCTACCATTCAGTCCCTGAGACAGGTTTGTATTGTCCACCACAAAGCCGTCGAGAGAGCGGTTCTGCTCGTCTCCATCGTCTTCGTCGGACGAAACCGCCGCCCCGTCCTCGTCCTCAGACAGCGCCGCTTCCTCGTCCAGGAACTCACGCCCCTTTCGACATTTGTTGCGCTTGGAGAGGAACACAAACAATGGGGGGGGGGGGGGGGGGATGCCAAGGTTGACACCGGTGTTAATGATAAAACATGGCATTTAAGAAGGAAAAGGTGACATTTGCCGGGTTTCTTCTTCTTATGCAAATGTCAGTAACACCTTGGCGTTGCTCTGGTGGACCGGCTGTATCGATCTTTTGCATGCGAGCGCACGCTGGGTCTGGAAGTCATCGTCATCATCTGTTTCTTCAGACTGGAGAGACCGGCGACGACGAGGTCAGCTGATGTGCGAAGGTGTGAATGCGATGACATCATCGCATGACGAATGAAGATCATCTCACCGTGTTTAATGCAGTCACACGTTTCTTCCTCGCGAGTGGCGAGTCTGCATCAGAGATGTTTGACTGAAAGATTAAAAAAAAAAACATTTCGGACATGCAGATAAAAAGAGTTACTTGCTTTGCCAGAATGAATTAAGTGCTCTGCTACTGTGTGTGTGTGTGTGTGTGTATGCGTTTGATTCTAACTACTGATTCTTCCAACATGCTGGTTGCCTTGACAACTGGATGTGCCTCATGACAACCTGAACTGTCTGAACTGCTCACTGTCCGTTTGTTGGGCGCGTGCGCGTGCATGTGCGTGCGTATTCCGACCACTGCCTCCGGAGACGACAAAAGATTGACCTTGTTGGGACGTCTTCTCTGATGGACGACAACGTCATCATCACTGTCTGTGGTGCACTCTGCTATAAAAGAAAAGGAATGAATAGAAACATTTGTATGGCTGTATTACACAAGCTTTCAAACTCGACCGCCAATCAAATTATATGCCAATCCGATCCGGCCAACCAAATCTGTGTAAAGTCTACTATTGACGTTTTGTTAAATTGTGAAGAGACTTGATATATGCCCTGTATAAATTCTTAAAGTGACGCATGATCTTGCCCGCAGCCACTACTGTATGTAACAAAATACGATTACTTTTAAGCTTTATCCCAGTCGTCTTAGCGCCAAGTGACACTTGGCGTTCTCTGCGGTTGAGTAAATACACAACCCCACCCAGGAGGAAAATACGGCCTTTTTCTTATCCTGACTCAATGCCTGGTCCTCACAGTGGTTGATTCAATAAGCACCCCCTGGCAACTATATCAGGAAACAACTTCGAAGGCCTCAGCATAAGCAAACAAACCTTGATGAACGTCAGAATCGGTCACAATGACGCACTCGTCCTGCGTTTCCACTGCCGACGTTGGCCCACCTTCTGGTCGTCTCCGCTTCAGTGTACTGAGAGAGAGGCGAACCGCGCGAGGGCCGGCAGAATGCGGTGATGCTGCAGGAGACGGTAGCGGGCCCACTTTGGATGTCAACGGCGATGCGAGATGAGGGCTTGCCGGCCCCGGGAGAATCGGAGGTGTGGAGAACGTGGACAGGGTGTGGGATGAAAGTGCAGTGGGTCTGTGAAAACTGTAAGGCGTGGAGGAATGAACGGATGCACGTGGCGAGGTCTCCTGCTGGAAAGGTGGAGGCCACGGGGAGGTAGTGTTCAATGACACCCCGTCTTCCTCCTCCTCTGAGTCCTCCAGGGAATAGCCAAGGTCGAAGTTGACAGCAAAGTCCAAGTTGTCAAACGACTCGGCACTTTTTGACACTGTAGGAGAACGAGAACCTCTCCCCGTTTGCTTTGACATCGGTGAACAACTAGGCGATGCTGCTGCCTGTGTTATTCCTGCGTCACGCGTCTGTAAGGGAGCCAACATGTGCATGGCGCCGGTTGCGATGCCCTCCACACTGGGGGAAGTCCGGGGTGCGACACCGCCGTCTTCGCGAGTGCGGACGTCCGGGATGGTCATCTGCAGGAAGGCTTCATCATCTCCAAACAGGTCCATGCTGTCGTCCATCAGGTGGGCTTCCGCCGCAGGCTGCGCATTTGCTTTCGAGTCCGCCGATGTTCCTTTTCCTGCATCAAAACACTGCTCATGGTTATTAGCTTCTCGGGCTTCATTTGCGTCTTGATCCTCAAAGACCTCATCCCAGGTTGGACTACTAGCAGGCTGCAGTTCCTGACGGAATTTCTCCTCATCTCCTGCAGATACATCCAACATCGCCTCAGGACAGTCGTTATCAGAATGAATCACCACGACTTCATCATCTTCATCGACATCCAAGGTGAAGTTGCTGTGGAACGCCAGAGGAAGATCATGAAGAGGAGGGCACATTGAGTCCACCGTTAATATGTCTAAATCCGCCTGAGGTGGCGGTGATCGAGACAGGAGCTCAGCCACATTAGCCAAGATGGCTTTGAGGTTCTCATCTCTTCTCGGGATACCAGAAGAGGGAGGACGGGCATCCACTTTGGGGAGATAGAACATGGCCTGAAGTTCAACGTCTTCTTCACTGTCCCTATTGATCAGCACCTCCTCAGTGTCTGGGGAGTCTAATTTTAGGACCTCTTCATCGAGTACAGGTTCCTCGTTGTCCAACTGAGATGCATAGGACGGAAAAATAGGAGGCCTTAGTTCATCAGCTAATCTCTGTTCATTCTTGGCTTCCTCATTCCTTTGTCGTAGTTCCAAACCGGCCGCTGGTTGCCTGACGGTTTTGGAGCAGGCGTTTTTCGTTATCTTTTTCAGATGGCCGTTTGTGTCAGCTTGGTTCAGATAAGTCGATAGCTCCTGCTCATAAGCACAGTAGTCCTGCGGAGAAGCACATGTGAATACAATTAACCTCTCAAGTTTTTTTTCACCACGCTGAATTCACCTGCTTGGTAAATGTGCTATTTGCAGAAGCTATCTTGCTTGAAAGTCGACGAAGCCACAAACAACACTGGATGAAATTATTAGAAAGTGTTCCTTGACACAAGGCTTCCATTTCCGTCTTGTTGGTTGAATGAGATTTGCGAAGTCTGATTGTGAACCCATCCGATCATTGCCAAATATCTATCATGCTTGCAAAGCATACGGCCTGGAATTAATCTGTCGAGAGTGGCACAGCAGAGTGCCAATGAACCAGTAAACAGTGGGAGGGAGCTGCCCGTTGTGAGGACAGAGCAGCTTGGAACGGTGAGGGTGGGGTGGGGGTGGGGGGGACGGGGGCTCATGGTGGTCGAAAGATAGCAGTATCAGGTGTGTTCTAAAACCAAATATTAGCCTATGAAAGTCAACGGGGCCTTACTTCCTGTTTGCAGTGATATTCATAATGCTCAAAAGTAAAACAGCTCCCAGTGTGAGGAAGTGCTGTTATATCGCTGCAAACAACAATTATACATAGTAAGAGATCTTTCATTTCACGAGCCTAATTTCCAAACGCCTAATTTAACCCTTTCATGCACCTTGCAACCCGATAGCATGATAAGCTTTCCACTGTAGTAACCGCTGTCCCTTTTATGACTGCATAAATAGAATCAAATTTTACACCTGTTTTACTAAATGTTACCAGAAGGCAAGCGGTCGATATGGGCTCAATCTTACCACAATGTTTCTCATAGACATTTTACAACAATATTTTTCTTATACTTAAGTATGAAAAATGTTTTCAGGGATTGTGTGTGTATTACTGCAAAGCACCATGTGCAACAAATTGAAATAGTATTTTTTTTTCCCCCCTCCCAGCTTGTTTGACACAATTGGATAGACTTGGAAGACCTTTAGAATGGTGGATTTAAGGATTAAGCGCCACTTTTAAGGATAATCAAGTCCTACATTTTTGAACATGAGGTTTTTGAAGGATCCAAGTATCCACATCTTTTTTTGGGGCAAAACTCTTGTTTTGATTATCATTACAATTTTTTTTAAAACTTTTATTTAACTCTAATGCGTATTGAATACAAGTACTGTATCAAAAAGCATCAATTGTCACCTTTCACTGCCTGCATTCGTGTCAGGTGAGACGGTGATGGTGAAAAGAAAAAAAAAAGAAGCTTGCCATTTTGTGCAGTCAATGCCCATTTTGTAATGTGTATTGCTGAGTGTAAGACTCTCACCAAATTGCGTCAGCTGGGTAAATTTTGGCCTTTGTGCCAATTTCGTTGATTAATTTTTGATTCAGCTTTTGAAGTACGACTCATTCATCATATCTGTAACTTATATTGCGGCAAGGAACTGAATAGATGGGTGGCTGAAACGCCTGGTCGTACAACAACCATTAGATATTGATACTCCATACGGAACATAAAAGCCGTTTAACCAAACTGTGGCAGACAGACAAATTGTACCTTGGAGTTTCCCCCGTAGAATATAATAATGGGGTAATTTAGAAACTATGAGCAGTAATTGCACAGAGGTATTGTTCGTACAGTTTTGTAATCCCCATCCCGCCCCCCAGCAATTTCAACATATTCCCGTAATTAACACCCACATTTTAAACTCTGCCCATTAAACCACTTTTGTAGGCATATTAAAAAAACAAAAACTAAATGCAGTATCTGATGCTTGTGTAACGTTTGAAAGAATGTGTGGTGTTATGACACTAACCACACAAGCGTACTACATCAGACATAACACACCTTTACCTCGGCTCGCGCAGCGCCATTGTTTGACGTTTCTATACCACTTGCGATCTAAATGCATGGCTGGAAGCAATTTTATTTCTGTGTTGGTACGTTGTAAAAGTGAGAGGGTGACTCATGAACATAAACACGAGTGCCACAAGCTGAACAAATCTCTTCACAATTTCGACTTAGTCCTGGAACTGCTTGAGGCTAACAATTAGCACTTGAACACAAAGCGACCTGGATAAATTAAAAGTCTGACTTTTGTCAGCAAACATCATAAATCATTTTCAGTGTGTTGTTGTTTTTCTTTCTTTCTCCTTTAGAGAAAATATGCTAAAGAATGTTTCATGAAAAAGTTACTGTAAAGAACTTTAAGCTACAATGTATTAACGGTACTTAAAAAACGTGGACAAAACTGTTGGTACCCCACTGTTAAAAAGAAAAATAGATTGCAATAGTCATAATAAATTAAAATTTAATGAAAATGAACCAATGAAAATTAGACATTGCGTTTGAATTGTGGTTCAACAGATTTTTTTTTTCCATGAAAAAGTCCTGAACAAAAATGAGGGGACTCGCAAGAAAAGATCATTTCAAAAAAAAAATTCCCCCTAGAGACCTGTTCAACCAAAGTGTGTCCTCTAAATAGGATCGCAAGGGTCTTCAAACTGGTAAGCAGTCAGTTCAACGATTTGAGTTTGACAAGTTGTTGCTGTGCTGTTTGGTGACACTGTTTGAACCACACTAAACATGGACCAGAAGAAGCGAAGAATAAACTTATCTCAGGAGATGAGAAAGAATATTTATACATGAGCATGTTCAAGCTAAAGCCTACAAGCCCATCTCCAAGTGGTTTAAAGTTCGTTTTACTGCAATTTAGGATGCATAAGAATGTCATCAACCTCCCTGGACAGAGCCGCAAGAGGGAAATAGATAATAGATTGAGGAGGTGGATAACATCGACGGTGCCAAAAACGAGCATCGTACAACCACCAAATAAATTTAAGATGAACTCCAAGGTCAAATCCTTGAATCACATCCATTTTTATTTCAGCCAAAGTGGACTTCTTGGGAGGCGACTGAGGAGGACACCACTGGTGAAAATAAAACATTAACAACAACAACAACAACAAAAAGTCAAACTGCGTGTTGAAAACAAGATACAAAGCTTCGAGGAGAATGTCCTATGGAGACAACAGCTGCCCAACAGCTCACACAGATGCAAAAATGAGGCATCAAGAAAAGAACACTGCCCCTACTGTGAAACATGGAAGAGGCTCTGTTAGATTCTGCGGCTGCTTTGTTCCACCTGGCACAAGGTGTCTTTAATCTTGAGAACAAACCCTTCAAACCTGGGACGAGTGGAGCAGTTTGCTCATGAAAATTGGGCCACAATTCAAAGTTACAAAAATCGTTTGATCACAGTAATGGTCCCGAAACAACAATAAGAAAATATTAACTTTATGGGTAACATACTTTTATCCAATACTATTGACTAAGTTTGTTGTTGTTTTAACAAATTTTGTTGAAACAAAATTCAAAAGCAGTGTCTGATTGTCATTGGTTAATTTTTATTAAATTTGTCTTTTTTTTATGACTGCTCTTATTTTCTTTCAAAGACGCAGTGGTACCAACAATTTTGTCCTTGTGCGCAAGTATGTAAAACTGCAGCAAGTACGGTACTTAATTAGCTCAATTCATAATAATGACATTTTTTATGCCCTTATACAATACAATTAAGTGCTAATGACAAAAAAATCTAACTGCCCTTTTCGCCTGTCAAATAATTTAGTAATTTGGATTCTGTTTTTGCTGTGTGCTGCTCTTCTCGTCTCCATCTAGGTCATCACAGCCCAACCCAGATCCAGCTTCCTGGGTTTATGTAACGCTTCAGAGGATTGCATAATCACAAGCGCGGAGGCCTGTCTGTCTTTATGGACTGTGTCTCCACATCACAAAAGCAGAGTGACAGCAGGCCGCGGAAAACACAGCATGCGCTTTGCTTGTTGGCCCCGGCCAAACAGAAAATGTCTTCAAACGACTGGAAAAACAACCTCGGGAGGCTTCCAGAGAGGGAGGGACTGCTCCTTCCATTGATTATTGTGAGGTTACTCGCCAACGGCTTTGAGAAAATTGCCGTTGTTTGTGTACATTCAAACGTCACAGTAAAGAAAACTCTGAATCTTCTGTATGTCAATGTAAAGGAAGCATACGGCTCTTCGTCTCTCTCTTCTCTGAGGAATCGGACCACGACCTGATTATACCTTGAAACCATCAACAGGCTGCTGGTGGAACAGTAGAGGGCCAAAATATAAAGACTGACTGACTGATCCGAAAATCACAGCAGAGGTGCTGCGTGGGAAAAGCGGTTCAGATAACGAATGGATGAATTGTTATTATTATTGTTGTTTCGTGCTTGATTTTAATCCACAGGCCACTTTTCCCCATTTTTAAGTACTGAATAAATAAAGGCGAGTTGAGTTGGATCAATAATAATTGGAAAACAACGATCTCTATTCTCACGGACCTGCAAAACAACTAAAACACCATAACACGAACGCCAGGCTCGTCGGTGGCAATGTCACTTTGTAAAGATACACTGCACACTGTGCAAATGTAACAGGACCAGTAAAAAAAAAAAAAATTATAAATAAACTTATTGTACTCCATTATCCATCCATCCATTTAACCATCCACTTTCTAATCCGCTTATCCTGGCGAGGGTCGCGGGTGTGCAGCAGCCTATCCCAGCCGTCTTTGGGCAGGAGGTGGAGTACACCCTGAACTTGTTGCTAGCCAATCGCAGGGCACACATAGACGAACAACCGTCCGCGCTCACAGTCACACCTCGGGACAATTTACAGTGACCCATTAATCTGCCGTGCATGTTTTCGGAATGTGGGAGGAAACCAGAGTACCCGGAAAAAACCCACACAGGCCCGGGGAGAACATGCAAACTCCACACAGGAAGGACGGAGCCACAATCGAACCCTGCACCTCTGCGCTGTGAGGCCGACGTGCTAACTAATCGCCCACCGTGCCGTCTTTATTCGATTATAGTCACCCAAACTCTGTGGAATGCTGCGATAGGAAGTTTTCAAGCAGAAATGTTAGTCTTGGGAGAATCAAATAGTTGTTTTACATTTGTTGCCTGCACATCCTTGGTAAAAATCTCCCCCTCAAGCACTTCCTAAAAGGTTCTATGAGTTTCAGATCTGATTGTGTAGCCTTAATTTCTTGCTCTTAGCAGACAACAATGAAAGCGGCCGTGGTCTTCTGCTTCTTTAAAGCATGCCGCGCACTGGTGCAAATTAAATCAAGTTATATTACGAGTTAGCCACTTGAGAAATGGGTTGGATTCAGGTGTCTAACTCTGTGCCCGCACATCTGAAAAAAGTTAGAACTCGATTTTCCAGATCACGGCACGTTCACAGTGTTAAGACAAGCAAATGGATGTGGTAAACAGTTCATTACAAGTTCGACAAACTCATAGTGGAAGATCAAGAAACAATCTAAACATCACAATCCGAACAAACTTCTATTTCAAAGCAACATCTCTTCTAACATTGTTGAAAATTATATGGAGAAACTACTCCGAAATCTCTCAAACAATTCATGACTGAGGACCTTCAAAATCTCTCCATAAAAGTAATGCCCGACATCAAAATGAGCCCGTTTACCAGACACCCCTCCATGTTGTTTTGAAAAGTAGGTTAGCTTCAATGCCTTGTTTAGCCAAGACTCACCGTGGGGAAAACAAAAGGTGGGTTTTACCATAATCGCTGACCTAATTTCAGGGATTTGGACCGATGCAGCCATTTTATCGATGGCCCAATCTTTTGAACTGAACTGGAGATACTCGCGGTGCTTAAATAAACATCAGGTAGTGAGTAACAAAGCAGCCGTGTGATTAAATTACCCCTTCGATGCGGGATGTCGAGACTAGGCTAATGTTGTGAGCACGTAAAAACAAACCACATTCAAGCCTGGTTGGAGTTCTGTGATTGAAGATGCTAAAAAGTAAATCTTATGGCAACTTTTTGGTCGCTCTGATAACCCATGCTGTGGTCTTGGACTGTCAACATGTGGAACAAGAGTTACAAAAAAAAAAATGTCAGAGAGCAAAGCAACTCATTGTCCAAAAAGAGAAGCAGTTGTTTGCTTGAGTGAAAAAAAAAAAAACAAGAATAGAAACGAAGGATCTCAACGAATCATTATCATCGGTTGAATCATGACGTACGAAAACCACTGAACTTGTTTGTCACGTCAAGAATTTGCCTTCTAGGTGGAAAGAATGACTGTAGTTACTTAACCCTAATTCAAGCCGTACGTTCCGATTAAACGCAGATGACCTGCTTTCAAGAAAGTCATTTAGGGATTCATTACAAAAAAAAAGAAAAGAAAGAAATACCACCGTTGCCCTTCCGCAGCCCCCAGATTGTGCAATCTCATTTTGTAACAGATAAAATTTGATTCTTGATGCTTGTCACATGACTGATTTATAAAACAGTCAAGAGATCTAATATGTCATTGTTTGAGGGACTATTTTACACAACATCTCACCTCATTTTCCTCCCGCATGCTGTCGACAAGCTGCATCACCTTAATGAAATGCTGGCAGCGCAGGGAGTGATCAACAACATGGGTCGGAAGTGCCCGATGTTGCCAGTGCCTCCATTCCAAAAGAGAAAGCTCTCGTATGGGTGCACCGCCTCTGGGAGCGCCCTCCTTTGAAATAGAACATGGTTGTAGTTAGTTAATAAGCTTTAGACAAATTGTTAGATACACCTACAAAATGTCACGAGAGCTGTATATAACAACAACAACAACAAAATCAGATGTGCCTCGACGTTTATTTGTTCTGTGACTCAAAACACGCATATCTCTAATCATCGTTACCCAGTGAAATAAATGGAAGTATCTTTCATCTATTGCACCCCCAATTAAAACACCTCACAAATAAAATTTGAAATCAATTCATTGTGCAAATCCTTCTAGTGAGGACTTTGGCCACCAGGGAGCTGTATATAATATCCATTAATTTTTACACAAAGACGTAGATTGCGAGAGGATAAAGAACATACTTGTGAGTATTGGTATATTGTCTCTCTACATGTGTTGCTGCATAGTTTCTGTTCAAATACCCATTGCTTAATGGGTGATAACACCGCGACATTGATCCTGGTTTTCGTGATCCCATCTGCATTGTGTGGGAGCATTAAGCTAGCACACGTTCTCAAGACCAAAACACGTCCATCCATCCATTTTCCGAACCGCTTGATCCTCACTAGGGTCGCGGGGAGCCTATCCCAGCCGTCTTCGGGCAGTAGGCGGGGGACACCTTGAATCAGTTGCCAGCCAATCGCAGGGCACACAGAGACGAACAACCATCCACGCCCACACTCACACCGAGGGACAATTTAGAGCGCCCAATCAGCCTGCCATACATGTTTTTGGAATGTGGGAGGAAACCGGAGCACCCGGAGAAAACCCACGCAGGCCCGGGGAGAACATGCAAACTCCACACAGGGAGGCCGGAGCTGGAATCGAACCCGGTACCTCTGCACTGTGAAGCCGACGTGCTAACCACTGGACTACCGGGCCGCCCACCAAAACACGTGTTTGGTAAAATACATAACATGCAATTCTTGGTTTTATGCTTAACTTTACAGTAAGCTTCAAATCAGAATCAGATTTATTGGCCATGTATGCAAAAAAATAAATAAAAATAAACCACAAACAAAGAATTTATTTCCCAGTTACCACGTCTTCAGAGGAACATAGACAAGAGCAATAATCAACATGGGGGAGACGGAACAAGAAGCCTGGCGGGTAGCTTTTGAGCGCCCCGATCTTAGATGTGAAAGGAAAACAGTCAGGAAGAGAAGGGGGAAAAAGAGGATAGACTCGATAATAATGGGAGTGGAAGCAATCAGACTGATGTAAGCACCCTGTCTTTTTTAAAGAATTGTTCACCATCTGTTCACGGAGGACCTGTTTGCCAACGGCATCAAGCCCCAAGCACCTTAGCTCGGATCATTCTTCATGAGTTATTTCATTAATACCTAATACAATGAGTTAATTAAACCCAAAGTTAACAGTTTGCGCATGGGGACTAATGTCAGACGAGCTGTTTGTTCCCACTTTGCTCTTCAATCCTCAGGAAGGGAATACGGCAAATGAAAAAAATGAATAAAAAAAAAAAACAGACCTGAGCTTGTACATCATGTGGAAGGGACAGGAAGCTTGATGATTGCCTCAATGTCGGTTGAGCTTCATCATCAGCCAGCTTCATCTTGGACACCCACACTGAATACTCAGCGTCGCTCAAGAAGGGTCCTGATGCAGCAGCCTCCTGACAAACTGACACCAAATAAACAAATAAATACATAAAGGCACACACTCAATCCAAAACTGCAAGCTTGAAGCTTTTTCAGTAGAATCTCAAATCAACAATGATCACTCACTAAAGTTTTGTGGGTGGATGAGTGAGGTCCGATCCTGAGCGTTTGACCGACGACGACCCCTTGACGACCGCCTGCTGCTGCTTCGGTGGTCAAACTGGCCAGAGGTGATGTGCATCTTGTGCAGCGTGGGGGTTATACAGTCGGGTAGCATGCGGGGACTGTTGGGGTACATGTGGAAGCCCCTTTTGTTGTCCACAATGGATTTCATCAGGTTACGCTTGTTGCTCTGACTTTGGTTGTACGTCTAAGAGGAAGTACGAATTGGAGGTCAGGTGAAAGGTTATACAATGCTCGGAAAAATTATTTGGCTGCTTGCTATTTTCTCATTGACTGGCGTTTTTCCACATCATCAAGCCAATTTTAATATGTCAACAAGACAAGACATGTAAATACACAAAGCAGTTTTGTAATAAGGACATTATTAGTAAAGGGAATAACAAAAAGGTTCCAAAACTATTTCGTCTTATGTGGGGGGAAAAAAGAAATTGCCCCACCTTGTCAAAACATGACTTAACAATGATCCACAGTTTTTGGAAAAGCTGATTAAAATTTCACGAGGCACATCAGACAATCTAATCTATCAGTTGGGAAAAGGTTACAAAGCCGTGTCAATTTCTTTACAAAAGAAGATAACCGGAAACATTGGTGAATTGGTCGGCCACCCAGAATTACTGCAAGAGTGAAACCACAACTTATACAACAGGTCACATAAGAAGGTAGATCGACATCAAAAAAACTGCAGTTTAGGCACGTGCTCGTGAGTCGGTCAAAGGAAAGACAAAATAGCATTCATTGAGAGCTGCTAGGGGAAAAAAACAAGCCCCTGCCGACATAAAAGATCACAAATGCTCGTCTCACATTAAACAATGGAACAAATAGTCTTTTAACTCATTCACTCCCAAAGACGTTTCTAAACGTCTTTTCAGACTTGGTCCAGAATTGGCTGGTACCGAATGAGTTAAAAGCTGCAGTTTATATCTACTTGTGTTTTATTTGTGAGGCAATAAAATCGGACGGACAAAAAAAATTTTGGGCAATAAATATCCCAATATATCAATTGTAATACAAAATTCACATAAAAAATGAATTGAATACATAGTGTGTATTGGCTCTGACCAAGTGATTTCTTTTTGGGAGAGTGTATGGAAAGATTTTAGGGGACAGCATGTTTTTTAATGGTTGGACTGCACCCGGATAAATTTGCTAAATAATCCTTATAAAGGGAAGATAAGTACCAGCTTAAGTTCATGATAGCACCATGTAAAAAGGTCATTACAAAAAAAACAAAAAAAACCAAACTGCTCAATCAAGGACCTGCAACACCAGATGACTTAAATGACTTCCATATCATAAGCACTCTACACATTTGAATGTTGTGTTTTATACGGACAAAGAAAAATAAAGTTTCATCAGAAATCAAGAGAGTAATGTGATCACTCATTTAAACAGCAATGTATATGAAACACGCTGACGTTTAGGACTTGAAATTAAAATACACACCCTCTCTTCCCGGCCCTCAGCCAGGATAACCACAATGCGTCCTTGCCTCTTACGCCCGGTGCGGCCCATCCGCTGCACGAGGCGGGTGGGATTCTTTTGCGCGTCGAAGCACACGATGAGGTCGACCTCGCCGATGTCCAGTCCTTCCTCTCCTACGCAGGTGGACACAAGCGTGTTGAAGCCACCCTGACGGAACCTGTTCACCACCTATTGGAACGACACCATCAAAATTCTGTTTTGCTTTCACATGCATTTTAAAAGCAGCTTTCATTTTATATATACCGTAGCTAGATAGCTAGAGAGAGAGAGAGAGAGAAAGAGAGAGAGAGTTTATCAGCAGATTTCAAAACATTCTGAGCTACCTTTGTGTTGTCATCTATATGATGCTCATTGCCGCCACAGTATTTGCATATCTGCAGTTTGCGTTGGCAAATGTGACATTTAAGAGCGCCGTCTTTCAGTATTCACCTGTTACATTGCAGTCCAATGAAAAGCATGTGTGTCCAAAACTTGTGAGTTTGTTTGTTTTGCCTATTTGCCTTAAAACGCATGCTTTTCATTGGACGATGTGATGAGGTGCAATGGTGATAAAGGGAAAGAGCGAATGTCCACCTCCAGTTGCTCCTTCTGAGTGAAACCTCTGACTCCTTTGCCTGCTGACGCTTGCCCCATGAATGTCATGACTCTGATCATCGGGCTGTGGCGGTTCAACATGGCAGCGATCTCCTGCACGCTGTCACGGAATGACGAAAAGATCATCACCCGCGTGGTGGTTTCCTGTGCACCCGAACCTGGAAGGTTAATTTTATGGCACAGTTGAAAGGAATTGTGATGTCACCGCATCGGTGAATTGTTGTCCCGCCGGCGAATTACCATTACTGTCGGACGCGCGCTCAACCAAGAGTCGGAAGTGTTGCAGGACCACGGCCTCTAATTTCTGCAGTTTGGGGTGACCATAAATGAAGGGTTCATCTGCGCCTGTGGGTGTGAATCACGGGATGTAATTAATTTTAAAAAAGAAAGCCATGAAGATAATCTCATTATCACGGATTAATAGAATCTGTTCAGGAATAATGCTTCTCTGATTTTGAAACATTTTCCCCACAGCCATTGAGCAATATTTTAACATTCTTTAAGGGTCATGCAAGAGTAAAAATAATGACATTTGGCAGTGAAATATCACTGAAAGTATCACCAGATGAATAAAGTATCCATCCATCCATCCAGCGAGCTAGGTGTCAATCCAAACAATCTCTTCAATGTAATGATAAACAGAGAGGTGGTAAAAGCTGCCACGGATGTATACAGTGAACATAAATATAACAAAACAATCAGTAATGTCGGGGGCCCGCACTGACAACAACAAAAACAATAATCATGTGCTGAGATGCAGGGTTCGATTCCACCCTTCCTGTGTGGAGTTCACATCTTCTCCCCGTGCTTGCATGGGTTTTCTCCGGGTACTTCAGTTTGTTCTCACATACTAAATACATGTGTAGCAGGTTAATGGAACACTCTAAATTGTCCCTAGGTGTGAGTGTGAGTGCGAACGGTTGTTCATCTCTGTGTGCCTTGCGATTGGCTGGCAACCAGCTCAGTGTGTACTGGCCCTACTGCATGAAGACAGCTGGAACAGGCGCCTAGTACACCCGCGACCCTCGTGAGGATAAGTGTATTAGAAAATGGATGGATGGATAGATGGATGACATGCTTTGAAAAAAAAAAAAACGGCAAATACCAGGGAGCTTCCTGAAATTTGCCTCCATCTCATGATAAAGGTCCATAAAGACGGGAGTTCTCTGCAGCTCATTCCTGGCCCGGGACATTTCTAAAACAAAGGATGGAGATGTCAAACAACACATCGCGAGGAAACGATACCTCCCCCGGTAGGGGACGTTTTGTAACTTTGAAGTAGAAATCTATAAAACAAACCCCTGGAGCCATCCATGATCCCTTGAACGTAAAAGAAGAGGGACCTGAGTCCCATCTGTATGAGTAGCTCGTAGCCATGATACAGGCTAATGCAAAGGGCAAAGTCTCCCTCCAGCATTCCCTGCTGTGGTCCCTGCAGGCACAACATGCGAGTAGTACACAAGAACACAGCGAAAAAGAACTGCTACGAATTTGGAATGCAATGCAACCACAAGTCAAACACCTTCAGTGTGTAAAATGTGTTCTGCCGCCAAAGCCAGGGGGGTAAAAAAAATCCCAGAAATATCAAATTGCAGATGCATGTCGTCATCGTTTTGCAGCAGTCGCCAGCACACCTCACCTCTTTTCAGGGGGCATCGAAGGACTCACTCTGTTTATGTTTCAGCGAGTGTTGCCGATTTTTTTGGAGGAGACTATAATAGGCATCGAGTCAATTAATTTACGACGCATTCGATCATTTTTAGCACAGTAAACAGGCCCCAACCTTTTTCGCGCCAGATTAGTTTTACGAAAATACATATTTTGACAAATTGGCAGAGACACAAATGAAAAAAAATCATCTTTTTTTTCTGTCTTACTGTTTCTATTTCATGAGTGCTTTTATTGTATTAGAGAAGAGATTTGCATGTTTTGGAAGTGACCGTGTCACCAGTCTGTCTCATTTCAGCAAAATACTACCACACAAAAAGTAGTCATTTACAGTTGGAGGGGGGGCATGAGCCACATAGGTCACACTAAAAACAAAATCCGTGCAGTATTTTTAATGAGCAAGAAATGACTGCTAGAGGGAGGATCTGCTTTCTCTTTAACCTTTAGCCATTCCCGGCGGCGGCGGCGTTTTGGGGCGTTACGTCCATAATGTGAGTGGAGTCCACGCTCGTAAATAAATCCCCTGCGACACCGGACCAAAGAAGCACTTTGGTCTTCATTCGCGTAAGGTATGAGGACATATTAATTACAGCAGTGTCGATGCTAGTATCGCGAACGAAGAACATTGAAGACATGGTGCTGTCTGCCGCACTCGTGATGCATTCCATTTGGTGAAGCTGTGTGTGACGGGTAACAAGTGACATGTTTAATGAACATGGCAGGCAGCTATTCTATTTTGACTAACGTTTTTCAAATACTGAAATGATCAAATTAATTATTGACAAAGTGTGACGTTTTTAACTGCTGCAAACGTGAACTGTCCCTGAAATGGACATAAGACTTGAGAGACGAAGATGGAACCTTCACTAGCATAAAACTAAAAGGCACTATAATATTCACAAATGAACCTGATTTGACCCTTTAATACACGTATCCACTGTTCAATTTTTCACTACTTGTTGGACAACCTTTTTCTCTAAAAAGGAGACGAACAACAACATTCAGAACAGTGATTTCAAAATGTTAACAGCGGTAAACCAACGATTGGGAAAAGACTTCCTGGTAGGCTGCCCTTCCAAATATGGGCATGATGAGCGTAGTATGAGAAGGCCTTTAGACTCGTGAAGTCAAATTGTGAAGAGCACGATGAAGAGGATTATTTAAATACCGATTCCAATCAACCCAGGAAATGTCCTGGTTCGTTGACTGAAAACAGACGTACTTTGAGGTGGGTTGGGGGATTCTTTCGGAACTGGTCCCTGGCAAGGATGAGCTGGTACTTGGAGAGACTCTGAAGATCCTTGTGTGCCATCACTCGGTTGTGGACCAAACGTGACATGAACTTCTCCAACACCTAGTGGAGAGAGAGAAAGAGAGAGAGAGACACACACACACACACGCACACAATGTATGTAGGTCACCATAATTGGCCATTTCCTGCCAATGCTTTTTCACTGATGAGCAGACAGAAAGCAAGGAAGTGATTCCACATATGCTTCATCACGCCTCACACAAATGTGCTTCTGTTATTTACCAAACCAATCTTGAGCCCACTGAAAGAGGAAACGGTGTTTGTTCAAGTCCCCACAATAGACGAGTAATATTATTTGGGCTGGATGTGATTTTTCTTTCCCACTGCACTCATTTTTGAATAAAAGCAAGCGGAAGACGAGAGCAATTTGTCTCACCGAAAATTTGAGCCGCATCTATTCACCCGCACAGCACGAGAGAGTCGTTACAATTTCAATTTTGCTAATGGTAGGGCGTTGCCCTAGAAACAGAAGAAGCAAACACATGCTGAGGAACACAGTACAATGCAGCGCAACATGTACAGGTGATGAGCGATTGAATTATCTCGAATGTTCCACACACATTCAAATCACTCCAAGTAACGTGTTATTAACTTGTATATGGTGTACTCTAACCTGTTCACTCGTGAGTCACAGTAGCATCCTGTCTATAGCATTAAATGACGACATCTGCTCTCATAGGCACCATGCTCCAATTAATCAGCGTCAAATCCTTCATTGTACAATTAATATTGTAATTTGTCAAAGAGGGATACTGTTAATGTTTTGTCTTATCTGTTTGGTAACCTGCTTTGTTACAGCTATTGCTGTTCTGTAAAGCGTCATATAAATAAAGTTGAGTTGAGCTGCATGCACTGACAACTCCAAAAACAAAAAGAAAAAAAAAACCCCGCACCTGCCACTGATGAAAGGTTTTAGCGGTTTTGAAACTGTGACTTTTTTCAAATTGTTCAACTGTATACAGGTATACAGCCGTACCTTTAAACCAGTGACTGTTCCAAGCCTAAGAAAAATGATAAATAAAACACTTTTTCTTTTACACCTGCCACACATTTGAATACATTTAAACTAAAATTTTAAAGACCTTTTTTTTTTAATGGAATGTTAATTTAACGAATGCGTAAATTGCAAACATTGAACATATAAATACTCTTTAAATTAATTAAACCTAGCAATTGAACAGGGGTGTGTAGACTTTCTATGTCAACTATAGATGGTGAAACCTCGATTGAGCCTGGCCCTTTCCCAGAAATGGCCGATAGTGATCATGCTTTGCTTTGGATAGGAAAGTTGAGCCACTTGGCGCTTTTAGGCTAAATCTCAGCACGCTTGTCAGGGGGCTGAAGCAAGGTGCTCTGTTCTTTCCAGAGCTTTACACGACAAAGGCAGAGGGTTGAATAACAACCATTAATTCCCTCTGGCCTTTCACTCAAACGGCCAGTGAATATGGCGTCATCATCATATGCTCTAAGACAGCATGTGTAAAACTAAAACATCTTACTGGGACAGTGCTTTGTTTCGCGTGTGGTGGTGCATTATTCGTTCAAAATGAACTTGCCGCATGAGAGAAAACAGAATTGTCAAAATAATTTATTGAGAGAGAAAATCTCATTTACTCTGGAAGCAGCTTGTCAGATATTTGCTGTAATGACTAAGATACCATTAATCAAAATACAGTTTTAATTATTTGGTTTTGTCAGCACGCCATGCAGTGCATACATCATCTTACGCACAGGATGAGGGAATTAGTGGTAGGGAAAAAAAATTGAATATAAATTAAAAATGAGAAGAAAAAAATCCGCGGGTGCTGAACCACGACCCATCTGGGGGTCGACTGTAGCTCATTTTAAGTTCATCCTGAAATTTCACTTCGTTTGTGTGTGTGAGTGTGTGTGTGTGTGTGTGCACGCGCCCGCGTGTGCCTGCGTGCATGCAGCCGATTGGTTGAAGGGGAGTTAAGTGACGTGAAGAATGTGAGGAAAAAGCCGCTCTGTGGGCTGCTATTAATAACGAAAGCTGCTCATGGCTGAACCCTGCATGTCAACAATGGAAGGTGTGTGTGTGTGTGTATATACGTTCATGGACAAGAACAAGCGTTCCAAAGGTCAACTAAAAAGATAAACTGTCCGAACTCACTCATGTGTAATGAAGTTGATACGGCTCATCACCTACTGATGTCGCTCACCCTGCCACTTACATTATGAATGATTAAGCTCGTCTTGGCGATCCATTTAGTTATTGCCAGGCCGTGTGTATCAACAAAAGCAGCAACGGGGATTATTACAGTAAGTGTGGACGCGTATTTACTGTACATGGAAACTCCCCCACAGACTGGAGAGGATTATATAATGTCCTCTACGTGCGTGTGGAACGGTGCAACATGGTGGCTGGCTGTTGCAGCGCCGCAAATCAGACAGATCAAAATCGTGCCTGCTCAAGTTCAAGTTTGTTTATTATGCTCCGACAAAAGAACTCGTTTGTCCGTTGTCGGCCACTTTAAAATGCTACAATAGAGCGGAGCCTCCGAAGTGG
Source organism: Hippocampus guttulatus (assembly GCF_054856545.1). Classification (NCBI taxonomy): domain Eukaryota; kingdom Metazoa; phylum Chordata; class Actinopteri; order Syngnathiformes; family Syngnathidae; genus Hippocampus; species Hippocampus guttulatus. Next base: position 12,155,555 of record NC_141273.1, read on the forward strand.
AACAAGGTCATTTCGTGACACCGGTTGACTTGCAAGCTGTGCTGATTTCAAAGTAATTTCCCAAGAGGACACAATGTAAAGTGGATTTATTTGTGACATCACAAAGCCTCTTTTAAGTACCGGTATATAGGAAATGTTTTAAATAACATTAATTAACTGTCACACAAGTGTAAAGACATTTTTTCAACTATATACAGGAATTAAAAGTCGTCGTCACACACGCATGTACAGCAGCGTTGTAATACTTTTGACAGGTCTTCGTCGCAAGATCATTTGCCGAAGGTCTTGCTTTTAACTCGACTCCCAAAAGTCCTGGTCTTGACCGCCAAGACCGGCACTCATCTGCCATTCTTCAACTTCATGAATGTGCACTTGTAAAACAACAAATAGCTTCAATTCATGTGTCACTAACTCCCTCCCCCGTCCCCCCACCATCACCTACATGACGGCAACCTTTTCAGGACTGAGGGACACCACCGCACACAAGCGGAAGTGAAAGGTGCAAGACTAAAAAACTAAACTGAGTGAGGACAGCCCTGTCTTAAGACAGTAATTAAATTTGGCTTCTTCGGCCGCAAAGACTAGAACAACATTCAAAAGAAAAGACTCTACAATGTGCAAATTCTGCAGTCTTCAACTCAGTGAAATCGTTGAATTTTGGCCAGCATCTCAATAAAAAACAGACCGGTAAGCTAATGTTAATTTCAGAGAAAGTAACACCAGCGAATCTTAATTTTGTCTTCCACAGATTTCTGGATTGAGGTTCTGATTGCACAGTGAACTGGTTTTATTTAACACATATACAGTATATTATATTTTCAATGTAGCTTGCACCAAATCAGCTAAATTGGTTGATTATTTTACTCATAATTTTGCAATACATACACAGGGATTTGCTGTATCTCTTACAATAATTTTTGAGTGTCGCAACACTGTGTTTTTGACTGTCAACTGTATTTAAAACAACATTCCAATTAAAGAGAGACTAAAATTTTCAAGGAAGTGACGGTTTTGAAATGTAATTGTGATGGTCATAGCCTTATCTTGATCTCAACTCTCAGAGGTCATGCATGCGCACCCAGCCCACACACACACACACACACATACGCAATATTGTTTTATTGTTTTTGCCTCTCAGAACAGCAAGTTGTGCCACATGTGCATTCAAATGTTTACAAGTCAAATTAAGACCTTTATCTCCTGCTATTCACGGAAGACAGTAACCAGGTCGGCCGGCCAATAGCAAAAATCTGCATATAATCGACATCCATTGAATAAAAAAATAATAACACCCCCCCCAAAAAAATCTTCAAAACACTCTGATAAACATACATTTTCAACAGAAAACACGGGGATTGGTGAGAGGGAAAAATATATATATTAAAATTTTAAAACTGGGAATATGGAAATCCACAGGCGGTTGGCCACGAGTATCTGGGGGGGTTGACAGTTCATTTTAGGTTCACCCTAAAATTTCACAGTGGTTTTTTGTTCCTGTGGAAAGCCCCCTGCTCTAAAGTAACAGTACTCTCAATTGAGTACAGTCTATCAACGCTGTTCTTTTCATTTTGTTGAATAAAGCGATATCAAGGCGAGAATGGACGGTTGTTTGGTTGGCACTATTTGTCGTCTCGGACAGCAGCTCGAAGATGAAAGATGAGGGAGTGGCAAGGGCCTGAGGAGTCACGTGGTGTGCCTCGTCTCCTATAAACGTCGCCTTCACCGATTCCCCCAGTTCGAGCCCAACAGACAAAGACGGCGCTCACTGTCGGCTTATTTATTAGCGAATTTAAAGCACAAGTTAAAGCCGGACTTGCATGTCGTTGTGACGATATTATTGTTTTTTTTTGGTTTGTTTATTTTTCATAATAATGGCTAAATGCGCGGTGGACAGTTGCTTCGAGTCCGATTTGTTGACCCACGACTGGCCGTGAGCCTCATCAGGACACGCGCTGCAGTGAAGTCACGAAGAACGAAAAAAACCGGGATTTTAGCATAACATTGTCCGATCGTGTCATTTTTTTAATCAGAAACGACAACACGTTTCTTTTTAATTGCCGCGACAAAATGGACCGCGGTGGCTGTCAAATGAGTGGCGGCGGTGGTGGAGGTGGCAGCGGCCCCGGCGGTGGCGGCGGCGGCGGCATGATCACCCTGGAGGACTTGGAGTCTTTCTCCGAGGATCAGCTGTCCGACTCCGGCAACGGCAGCCTGGAGGACGACGAAGAAGACGCCGACCGACTGCTGCACTACTGGCAGGACGTAGCCCGAGGACACCAAGTGGAAGTTGCAAAGGGTAACTTAAAAAAAACGAAAATAACTTTATGTTCGGACGCAAAAAGGAACGTTGTGACACGGTTACCTTAGCTGTAGCATCGTGCCTTCTCAAAGCAGAGAGGTCGAAACAACAAGTGACGACGTATTTTTGACAGTGAAGTTCAACTGCTAAGACTCAACTTGGTCGTTCGTGTAAACTGACCCTAGTTTAATGCTCCGGGTTTATCGTAATGCATTGTGACGTGGTTTTAAATGGCGACATTTTTACACAAATTTGCCCATTAACGTGTTATTACGGAGTGAAATAGGCTCCTGTTTACTAACGCTTTGAGAGCAATGGGACTCTAAAGTAGCCTTGAGTGATAGTTTGCCTGCAAGTACTCAATGTTTAACTTTGTAGACTTGTAAAACGATTAATGCCGTGATAAATAGTTGCTTAGGTTTGTTTTATTCATTGTTATTGTCGAATAAAATCACTACATTAAGCTTTTAGAGTAGAGTAACCTGCCAAAATGGAACAACACACTGTAATTGGTTATGTTCACGATCATTAATATCCATAACATTGCACGAATAAAAAAAATATACACACGAAGAAACAATTGTGCTATTTTTCAAAACGGACTGTAAACTCAAAACTCCACCAGGCCAAAAAACACCATTGGTTTTTGAACATACGGTAGACATGTCATATATTGTATGAGATTTAACAACTGTGTCAAAATATGACCTGCCCATCATAACATGACTTAGGCAGAATTCCAAAGCAAGGAAAGAAAGCACAAAAGTATATTTCTGTATCATCTCACTATTAAATATCACTATCACGAATTAATATTTTTGTCAGTCAGCACTAACTAGACTGTTCCAGAGTGAGAAACCCAACAACATACTCAGCATGTCCCTACTCCTGCCCTCCAAAGCACGGCACTAATTGAGGATTTAGCACAAAATGGCTTGCTGACGCTTTCTGCCTCAGGGACAGATTATCTACCTTGACTGTGTGCTGGCCGGTTCATGGTTGCTGCTGCTGCCATGTCCTGCATGTAAATACAGCACAGAGTACACGGGCAAGGCGTCCTTTCCCGAGATTTACAGGTTTGCAGATGGGAGATGTCTGCCATGCAGGCCTTATGATGATCACCCGCATGCATTGAACATTTCAAATGTAAATCACCTTTTATAATGCCGTTAGGGTTAGGCGGTCACAGTAAATGTGGACAAACTAGGTGGAAAGAATGTCTAGTACGAATCTCCAGCGGCATCTGAAGGCCTACCATGCTGATATTTTTTCGCAGGTAAGTCGCAACTAGTCCTGTTAACATATACTGTAAATGTATACATTTGGTGGGCTCCGGAGTACTTTCTGATATTTAGTTGGATGATGGGATAAAATGTGTGAATTATTTCTCTTATGATACTAATGCAGCGTTTTATACCGGAGACAAATGCCTTGTGTGTTCTACATACTTGGCCAATAAAGATGATTCTGATGTCACACAGGTGTTAATTCTGAGCTACAGTGATGGAATTGGAGTGTAAAAATCATGCACACTGTCAGCTCTGAGGATGAAATAAATGTTATACCATAATTGCACGAGGGATATGGGGGGTGGGGGGGGCCCTCAATGTTATTCCTCTACTCAACAAATTACACTCAATATCTACCGCTGTTAACACGTGTTTTATTCAGACAAAGTGATGCCAGTCAGGTTTCTTTTCCAGGGCTTTGTCTAGAAAACAGTGAATGCCAGATAAATTATTACCTGGCTCGACGCGCTTGCCACTGGCACAGCCAGGTCATGTTTGCACAACTCGGCCAAACAAGAAAAGCTGTCCTCGTTCTGGGAACGTCGCAGCAGCAGGTGCTGCATGGTGGGAATTTGCAATGTTGGCAAAATAATGGATCTGCTAAACTGTGACCCCCCCCCCCCTTTACCCGTTCCCACTCTTACCAAAACGGTGCATTCAGAAAAGGAGGATAATTTAAATTAAAGTGACAGACTAATGTCATTCCGGGTGATCATCCGTTGGGGCGAGTGTCACCGCTTTCTCCTAAAGCCAAAAGCGTGATCAGTCGACGTCATGCGTCATTGAAGAGTAAAGTCGACTTTGTAACCTCTAAAAGGTACACAAGACGAATCCGCGAAAGAGGAGGTCACATCTTTGAACGCACACCCAATTTCCGTCTGCCATTGCACAATTAAGACACTGCGCTTTACACAGCCGATAGAATTATTGCACGGAAAAAGTGTACATTCAATTCTTCCGGACTATGCGATTCAGTGACTAGTTGCGCACCTGTTTAGCTTGAAATTTGGATATGACGTGAGTGTTGTTTTAAGCCAGGGAAACAAAGCATGTGTTGTGACTATTGACTGCATCTAGACTGAGGTGCTGCCATAGCAACAGATTATATTGCTTTTGCGCTCATCGAGAATGGATGACCGAGTTCGATAGACATTGATTTCCTCTGCTATACACATGCAAAAAATGTTGGTCCTCTCACTTGGATTGATTGGTGGCCCTAACACCATGGATCCACGTGACCTACTTATCCTCTCATCACATTGATTTGATGTGATTGAGTCGATGTGAATGCCTTGCCTTTCAGTGCGTCGGCCTATTTTTTTGAATTCCAGGTGATATTAGTTACAAGGTCAAGCCAGCGAACCAGACTAGCTTTTAATAGTTGATAAGAATCTGGCACAGTCGATCCTATGTGCGAAGGCACCGACTTGTTGTGCGTCAATAGTGGTCTATAGCTGGCAGCTTTAATCAGTGTTCTCTGCGTCACCTCTAATACACATCACGCCATGTGATGCCTTGGCACAGCGCTGTGCCCATCTGGAAGCCGTCTCACACCAGTACTAAACCGCACGCCATGTGAACTTTGGGTGTTTTTCTCATTTGAGGTGTTTTTTCTCATTAGAGGCTTGAGAAGTTTTGAATGGGGCCTTTTCACAACCACTGTTGTAACCAAGGAAGAATAATTGCAGCACCAAGCTTGGAGAGTCGGGGTTTCAACCAATACGACACTAGCCAGTCCATTGACCTTAGAGGGATCATATGGCAGACATTGACCATTTTTCACTCCAAAATTCTCTTCATATATATTTTTTTGGGTCGGGAAATTGATAGTAGCTTGCATTTTCAATTTTATCAATTCATTGTGGAGAAAGAAATCAGGATACAACTAACTACTCTCAAAACACCCCTTTCTAGTCAGCAATATAGCTATGACCACCCCCCTTCTTCCCACGTCATGGTGGGAGCAAGCGGAGGAACAGGACACAATTTGTCCATTAGATCTTCCATTTAACGTTGGCGTTTTTTCACCGCTTTCAGACAAGACAGAGCGTGACAAAACCCATCCAGGGGGAAAAAAAAAATACGCTTGCTTCCTTACTTCAACGACGTCATCTGACTAATATGTCAATCAAGCAGTCTTCTCGGAATTTTGGGGCATTTCATGTTGAGCCCAACGACACACAAGCAATACCACCAAGCTTCTGCACAAAAACGCATACCAAAAACATCCAAACCGCGGGTATCGAGGTCCGACCTACATCGCTGGCTTGTTTGCATTGTTGAACCGTACAGACAGCAAGACACACTTCACCAAATCCTACACATGTAAACATCTCACATTTGTTTGCTAGTAAGCGTGCAACAATATGACTTTCAAATTCTCTTTCAATTGACCCATGTTTTCTGTTATGTTCGTTTTTCTATTACAGAAATGTCCGAACCCATTCAACAGCTTACCTCCAACAACAACGGACGCAGTAACAGAGAACACATCCCTTTTACCCTCCTATCACGCAAAGAAAAGGTATGAATCTGACTTTGTGTTTTACCAACTTTTTTTGGAACAACAGTATTTTCGAAACATGTTTTTTTTTCTTTGTTGCTACAATAATTTGGTCGAGTGCACTACTTCATCTTATTCGAAAGGGTTCTGTTCCCAGTACAGTGAGCCAGTTAACCCCCCCTCATGGGGGCCATATAAATAAAGTTGGCTAATTGGTTTAACTTGAGTTAATTAGTCCATTAAAACAAAGGAAAGTCACAGGCTATCAGTCTGTCATAGGGCAGCTATCAGAGCAAGATGGGGGGGGGGGGGGGTGATTTTAATCGGACACCTGTTCGCTGTTCTAAAATGATCTCATAAATCCACTTGTGCCGATTTTGCCCTTTTACCGAAATGAGTCATTGTATAGCCACAACTATCTGCTACAGACCATAACTGACTTTGTGATGAAATCCCCGCTTACTCAAGAATTTGGGGGATTTAAAAAAAAAAGTTTATATAATATGTGTATATATATATATATATATATATACACACATTTTTTCCCCCAGCGCAATTATAATGGCTGTCAATTATCCACTGATTTTTGCTATTCGACTTGATACCAGCTTTTCTGTTGGCGTTAACGTTTGTAGTGCGGGGAGCTGCTGTTTGAGAAGCGGCATTATGAAAAGGGCCACTGGGCCTGCATAACAATGCGCGAGGAGACGTACGAACAGAGCATCTGCTACGGCTTCATGAGGATAATGAGATACATCTGCCAGCAGAACTCCTTAGGTGAGTTTAAACACAAGTTGACCAAAATGCTCGATATCACTCAGCGACGAGATGGCATCATATATTCCTTCTCGTGCAGGCGACTACCTGGGCATGTCACTGCCCATTGTGACTGTGGTGCGCACGGACGAGAACCATTCGACCATCGCCCAGGAAGTGACTGTGGCGTATTACCTGCCCACCAACCACCAGGCGCAGCCCCCTCAACCTCATGACCGTGATATCATCATCGAGATCTGGCCCGCAGCTGTTGTGTACACAAGGTGAGCAAAGAAAGGACTGCGATGGTGTCAACAGCCTCCAACAACAGCACTGGTTAATGGCTAAAAATATATATTTTGCATTATTAAACAACAAAATAGCTCAGTGAGGGGCAGGTATTGTCCATTTGGAGACCCCATCCTCATGTCCTACACTGTAATATTCGTCTGTGTATGGCTTTAAAAGGAGGAAGGTGGCCCGGTGAGTGACGTGGGTGTCGGCAAATGAAAGTACAGTTTGATGTTGCGAGCCCAGGTTAGCGGTTGGTTGTAAACTGGCTGACCATGAGCCAGTCCGGACGTCAGTTATGGCCGTCGTGCATGAATGTTTATTATGTTTTTTATTTGTTAAACAAAAAGTATATTACACCACAAACAAGTGATGACTGCATATGATGGCGGCATTTGCACTCTATTAGGTTTTGTGTATGGGTGTATTATTGCAACAAGCTTTTGCTAATAGCCCCTCTCCTCTCACTGCAGGCCCTTCACTGGCCCCACAAACGAGTTTACTATCGTGGATCAGATCAACACCATGGCTGAGCTGCTCGAGTCCCCTGGAACGTGCGTCAATGACTCGTTCATCGTGGCCGGCTACACCAACCCGGCGCACGGCCAGCGCCAGAACGAGATCTGGTTCTTGGAGCGCTGTTAATGGGGTAGAGCCGAATGAGGCATTTCACCAGTGAACACCCCAGACACCCTTTGAGCCTCACAAAGACTGATCTCTATTACACCACCTCTGCCCAGTCCACAGCTCATAGATGCAACATCGTCCTTTTCCTCATCACGGCCTCATCTTACCAGCGCACTACACATTCAAACGGCATAGTCAAACCCTTGGGAGTGCTGTAATAAAGCCGCTAAATTATCCTCGGCATCAAACGTGCCGCCTAATCATGGTGCATTTTTATTGTCCATTGCGCCGCTTTCTCTGTCGCATTCGATCTTGCCGAGTTGTTGTCAAAACTGTCAGTGTTGATGCACTTGTTTTATTGTTCAAATCTCGAGATCGCTGCAGGTTAAATGGTTTCACGAGAGGATTCAATCAACAGGTTACCACACAACCAGTCACTAAACCATTTTTCTTTCTCTAGCTTGGACCATTCAAGTGTTAACGTGGTGAGTCGGTAGCGTGGGGAGGCGGGAGGTAGTTTCTGTAGTGTGCAACACGATGGATGCCAATAACTACCTAACTGAATCAAACTTGACACAAATTGAGAAATACATCAATGTGTGTTTGTGTGTGTGTGTGTGCACACAAAACCAAACTATTGCTGGATGACAATCAAAAGCACTTAAATACATCCGTTGCAAACAAGGCAAAGCATTCCTCATGGTTCCTCCACCTGAGAATCAATCTTTTTATATATACTGTATATATATACTGTATATAAAAAATATAATTCCACCCCCCCCCCCCCCCGCAAAGTGTGTACGTATTCACTACTGTATACCGCGGCAACCACCACCGCTGCAACCACCACCGCTGCTGATGACAGTGGAGACATTGCAAACAGATGCGCGACCGAGATCCATTTCTTAGACCGAGACCACCAGGAAACCGAATGTTATGGTTGAAACTGTTTATTTGTGATGTTCTGTCTTAACGATGAATAAATATCCGTACCACTTGGAGACAACGGTTCTGTTGAGAAGGGTTGATCCATTGGCCATTAGGGGTGTCCTTGCAAAGTGTTGCTGAAATATCTGTATGGTAATGTTTATATATTCGCTATATTTTCAGTTTAACCTGACCAATCCACCAGATATTCTGAAATATTTTTTTGTTTGTTTAAAAGATTCAATATATGATTGTATGAATGACAGGATGTTAAAGTAGGTTAAAGTATAATTTCCTCAAAAATGATGATAGAAAATTACATTTGGTTTGCCCAAGTGGCCATTAACAACAAAAAAAATAATAATCCAAAGATGTTCTTTTCCATACATACCATGACTGTGAACAGAGGTGTTTCAAAGCCATGATACACACAATGAGAGTGTGCCTCCCCTTTGTGAGCTTGGTTAGATGAGAACATCAAGCCCCTTCCGTTTAATGTTTGCTTATTTTAGTTGAAAGGCTTAATTTGTGCTGTACTGTGAACATAAAGGTGCAACAGCAGATCACTACTGTGGTTTTAAATAAACATGAGCTTGTTCTCCTGTCTTTTAAAAATGACACAAAAAGAATGTTTTATTTACCTTTTTCCACCCCATTTTATAATTTTTTTTCTATCGATGCCACAGAGCTAATGGAGCTGAATGAGCAGAGCGTGAACTTAATATCAGTGCTTTACCCTTTACAAAGCAAGGTGTAATAATACAAGTGTGGCGTAAACCCCTGATGGTAGCTCACTGGTTGAGCAGATTGGCCGCATTGTAACTTTAGGATGTACGGCTTGTAATGTCAAAAATAAACGCAAGCTAAATTTAGCGGTTGCTGTGCATTAGCACTGGATGCTGCAGTAGTCTCCACTTTGCTGCAGCGTGCCGTCTCCTTTCATGAATGGGTCTCTTTGCTGAGAAGTAGAATACTGGAGAGCCTCATTCTCCATTGTTTGCTCACATTTAATAAAAAAAAAAAAAAAAAAAAAAACCCATTCATATCATTTCAAACCATTCATCGAACATGACCATTATCAAATAAATACCTTACGGATCATTATTTACATACAAAATGATCTTAAGCAGTCAAATCGAATGCATTCAGAATTGTGTAAGAGTACAATTCCCAAATGCAGTACCAAGTCCTGTTTACCCACGCTGGAATGTCCCTCAAGGCAAATCCCTCCCTTTTAATGGGATCAAATGTTTCCAACAAAAGGTGGCCCGGCCACACCCAACTCAACTGAACAGCACACAACGGCTTCTTGCAAAGGTGGACTCCAAACTGATACATAATAACCGTATGAAGAGACAACTGCTGAGAGAATCAATCAGCATGGATAATTAAGTGCAAGAATGCCACTGAACCTGCCAACGCAAAGCATCCATACGCTACGATGACATCACGTTAAAGCTCGGTCTTTCATTCCACTACAGTACAAAATAGGTCATTAAAAAAAAGAAAATCACACACAAACATTGAAAATGACACAAAGAGGCGCAACCACACAAACCAATAAAAGAACAGCAGTAATGCTCATTTGACACCTTGATACTTAATTGGTCAACAATTCACAAATACAATTGAGAGTCTTTAAAAGGACTTCACATCCATGTTTTGGGAAAATGGGAAAACCCCACGCCAGCACGGGGGGAAACAAACTGCACACCGAATCTCAGAACTGAAGCTGACGCTCTACTAGTCCACCATGTCGCCAGCAACAGCAAATTTTAATGTGTCTCTAAACGTATTTTTGACACAGCTTTGTGAAATAAGCACTGGTTAACAACCGTTCAGTTGTATTTAACTACCAAGTTCAATACATTTGCATGTATTTTTTAAGAACTGTTTTTGTCTTTGACATTAATTCAGGTAGAAATGTTTTTCAACTTCTATGTGCAATACGTTTGAATGGAGTCATTTTTTTATTTGTCAGTCCAGTTGTTTTGTTTTTGTGTATTTAGGCGCTGTACTACTGTTCACACATTGCATAAGGTGACAGCGGCTTACAATAATAACACATGGACTGATAGTAAAAAGTTTACACAAGCACTGTCTGCTTGGCGAGAGTTCCTAACAGTTACCGATTTACTGACTATGCACAGTGTGACCACTAAGGGGCAGCAAAACACCAACATTTAGGCTGCACATTGAACGACACACACTTTTGTATTGTCACTCACACACCTGCAGGTAGCGAGCCTGCTGGGCAGCCAGCGCCTCCCCCAGCGGCACCACCATCTTCTCCACGCTGCGCTGGTGCGAGTGGGCCAAGATGTCCGGGCTTTCCTCTGAGCGTAGCTCAATGTGGGAGATGAGCAGATTGGAGATCACGGACTGCACCGACTGCATGGGGGGGGGGGGGGGGGGGGGTGAACACAGACGGAGTTATCATGTGTTTCGCGGTGGGCTGCAGAAAGAAAAGGATTATAGTCTCTCACCTTGGTGTCTCCCCCTGGAGTGGCGCTCAGGGCTAACACGCGGAACTGCAGAGTCTGACTGCTGAGCTGTCTGATCACCTGAACATGAACAAGAACAGGACAAATTAAAATGTTTATCTGCGACTGACACAGTCCCGAGGTTCGGCTTTGAATTTTCACTCCGGCCTTCCTGTGTGGGATTGGCATGTTCTCCCTGCTGTTGTGTGTTTTCTCTTGTCTTCCTCCAACATTTCAAAACCGTGCATGGTTGCTCCATTTAAGATTCTCTTACATTGTCCACAGTTGTGACTGTGAACGCTCGTTTGCGTCTATATGTGCATGGCGATTGGCTGGCAACCATTTCAGAGTCTACCGCGCCTCTAGCCCAAGTCAGCTGAGCTAAGTACCAACCCGTGACCCGAAGTGGAAGTTATATAAAAAGAAGGATGTTATGAAAATTGTGTGTTAAATATTTGATAACATTTCCAGTAATCATGTGAATGACTCGCTAAGCCGAAAGTCACGTCAACAACAACCACTGAGTCTTTTTAGAGATCAATGGACTAAGGCTTAGGCGATTTTGTGGCAACTGACCACAAGTTGGCATGAGACTTTGACTCAGTCCGGATCCAGACCACAGTCCGCCCTTTGAAGATGCAAACCCAAAGCTCTGATACTTCTTTCAAACTCCAACCCCAGCTCAAAATCAAGCACATTTTGGGTGAATGGTGTGTCTATTAAGTGTCATGTCCAATGCCATGTTTACCTGACAGAAGGCATGGTTGCCTAGCGCCTTGTGGGCCTCATCGATCACCACACACTTGACTTGCAGGGCTGGGCATGTGTTTCTGGACAGATCGTTCATCATCACCTGAGGTGTGAGGAAGAACAAGCGCTTGGAGCGCCACACTTCCTGCCTCCGGTGAGCCGCTGTGCTGCCTGCAGAAACACAGACAGGGATATTATTTAAAACTTGGATGCCTCCATTTTCTATTGGTCTAATTCGGGTCGCAGGTGAGCTTGGGTTATCCATGCTGACTTTACGGGAGAGAAGGAATATACTCTGGATAGGTCATCGGTCAATCAGAGGGCTACTACTAAAGAAAAATGCAATAAATGAGAACAAAGTCTTGCCTCAATTAGCTTAAAACCACAAGTGGAGTTGACGCCCAACAATCTTGCAACTTGATTTCTGCTTTAAATGTGTCAAGTGGTCCGAAACGCAAACTGGCTAAAAACTGATCAAATACAATATTTACTTCAAAACATTAAATAGAAATTCTTATGTTGGAATTAAATCTAGTAATTTATTTAAATTCGGATGTCGCAGGAGTTCTTGGGAAAAAAATTCACCCCAAGAGGTTTGAGAAGAAGAGTGAGACTATAGTGGGAGAGGAATACTGTACCAGTCAGCTCTGCCATGTGCCCCTGTGGGATGCCCATCACGTTGTAGCAAGCCTCAATCTGCTGCGCCACCAGTGGCTTGGTGGGCGCCATGAACACGATCTTCCCAGTTGGATACCAACGATAGAAGTTGTACATCACAACCGCGGCGATGAACGTTTTCCCCAAACCTGTGGGAAGGCACACTAGGGTGTTTTGGAACAAAGCGGCCTTCGACATGTTGAGTTGGTATTCCCTAATCGGGTAGTTCGTGGGATAAATCCACACTGTCGCGGAGGAGCTGTCAAAACCAGGGAAATCTGGATAGGGGATCTCTCCAACTGATGGAGTGGGAGACAGGGGCCTTTCCTGTTGGAGTAAGCTGCCATTATCATGTTGTAGGTTCTCCTCAGCTTCATTGACAGCGACCACCATGAGGTCGTCATCTTCATCATCATCATAAAGAGAGGGTTCGGGGGGTTCTGTTGTGGGGTGTCTCGCTTTCGGAGCGTCTGTTGGGTTTAAAGAGCCGAGCTCAGCCCATAGTGGATTTGCAGCAGGTCTCTGGACTGTGCCGCTTTGATTCTCTTTGCGCAGTCCAGGGACTTTTTTTCGTTCTTTTGGAGGCCGAACAACGTTGGGTGGAGGCGCGGACGAACCCCAAGTCTGAAATAAAGTCCTCTGGTTAGAAGAACCGCTCATTTTCTCGAGTTATGTCGTAAATAAAACTTTTTGGTGGGGTTGGACAGCGAGCGAGCCATAGCTAACTGAAGATGCAAACAATGGCTAATTTCCGGGTCACGTTTTTCAAAATATAAGCGTTCCCCTGCTCGAGCAAGTCTAGTTTTGTTTCTTAGACAGCGTTTATCAGGTTTATCGATGCTTTTTCAAATAATATTAAAAACAAAATTAACCCATATTTGGCGTCAGCATGAAGCTATAATTTTTACATTAAAATTTTATTTTTCGAACTTGACACCAGAAGTAAACGCCAAGCTCCCGCCTCTCTCTGGGGAATCACGTTACCAGTGATGCACAGTGCTGACTGGGAGAACACGCTCGTTCTTTTGCAGGTAATAACCTCGTTGCTAATTTATCTGCTTGCATACTGTGAAGCGGTAAAGCTTCTTTACGATCGCGGCGATTGTAGCACTCTTTTTGGGTTAGGTTATGCAGAGTGGCTGTGGCAAACCGAGAACGATGCGAGCTGTTAGCATTAGCCTCGTGGCTGTGCTTATTTTGGTCGATTTTAATGCCTCGTCTTGCTAAAGCAACAAGAACTCGCCTTTAGCTTTAACTTTTTAACAGCCCTTCCCATGTTTTTAAAGTATTAATTCTATTCAGAATACAATATGTTTCGTCCCCATTTAGAAAGATAGATGCCTGTGCATGTTTATTTTACCTCTATGAATAACCTTTACTATGTTTAACTTTTAAAAATCAAATGTGCCCTTGAGTGCTAGTTAAAGGTTTGAGTTTTAAGACATTAACTTGTTTTTAAACCTTAAAACAAGGAACAGTTGTGCCTTGAGATGCGAGTGACCTAATTTGCGATTTTTCGGCCGACTTTGGCAAATCGTGAACAATTCTTCATAAAAGAGGCTTCAAGCCGTTTTATGTATCTCTATCGTCAAACTAAACATACAATCTTGGAGAGTATTTAAAACAATACATTCCATAGCCTCTAGTTAGCCATCTTAATGCTAATGCTAACATTTAAAAGGAAACGCCTGTATAACCGTTGAAGCTACTGCAATTTGAACACCGACAAGTTAGCAAGTTAACAGTTACATGGCCCTCAGTCATATAACTGTACTTCTCAAGGTACAACTGTCGAAGACCCCCTATTGCATGTCATCTCCGCAGGCTCACGCACGAGGCCTTCTGGTGAGGGCGGAGTTACGTCATGCAAGTTCTGACTTTGAGGAGGTCGTGAAAGAGATAGATGGCACTTCGGTCCACTTGGGGTGGAGGGATGCCATCATTCCCATCCCCCATTTCACAGACACGGCAAGTCTCGGTACCTGTAATAAAAATTGATTTACCTTGGCGCCTTTCTCAAGCCTTTTTTTTTAAACCAGGATGGCCCCCTACGCAGGATGGATCCAGGATCAGAGGCCACCACCTGCTCACAGAACCCAGCAGCAGGAGATGCAGCTCCATTGTCAGAATTTAGAGGAGAAAGTCATCGTCTACAGACCACAGAAGTGCAGAGAGACAGCTTGGGAATAAAACAACATGCTAGGGGGTGTTCACAAAGCAGCCATGTTCTTGAGACAGTTCAGAACTTGAGCTCTGATGAGGTTCTGGAGAGCACATTGGACTCCACCTCAATCTGGAGTAGTATGGACAGCCTTCCTCTTCAAGGTAAATCCTTTGTCATATGCAGAAGTGGCAAAAGGACTCACACTTTGTACTTAAGTAGAAGCAATGCAAATGATAGCTCAGTAGATTTTAAAATCTCTATACATCAATGCATAAATAATGTGTCTTCTCCAGGTCGGCCGCGGTACCGCTCGGCCCAGGAGGTCCCCGCTGATCCCAAGTCCTTGCGATGCCATAGAGACGCCCTGACCATGGACCTGCTGTGGCTGCAGCAGGCCATCGACAGCAGGAAAAAGGTGAGTCGCTGGTATAGTACAGTATTTCCCTTCATTTAATCCGCACCGGCGCTCCACCACGAGGTCGACGCTCAAGATATACTACGATGATATTTATGGCACCTCAGTGAATCAGCCGCATAATTTATTTAATGACCACCAGTGGCCTTTTTTTTTTTTCCACACGGGGGTCAGTTTGTACAGTACAATACGCACAATTCTTTGCCGGGAAGATGGTGGATTGTAGATATTTATTCATTTCAAAATGAATTTTCCACTTTTGAAAGTCATCACTGCCAGGGGTAAAATTCGACTTTGTAAATGGTATGAAAGTTATTTTATAAACTGCAAATCATGTATCTATGTTCATCTATGCCAGCGAGGAGGACACAAATTTTGAATTATGTTCCCGTCTTTCTCTCCTCTGCAGTACTTGTCTCTGAAGGACAAACTGAGCATGCATTGAAGTGGACCTTGCTGTGCAAATGTGTTTATCAATGCGACAAATTGCCTCCATTTTCTTAAACGAAATGGCCGAATTGTACATTTTGTATTTTATTTGTCAATGTAAAACATGAATAAACATATTTACTTACCACAGTGCTTCATTTTGTCTTATTACTGATGTTGTTGTCACATACTCCTGTTTTATTTGAGACGATCTGAAAATGGACAAAATAGTAAGGGGACCCCACAAATGTAGATTCAGACAAAGGACGGTACAAAAAATATTTCCACAAAAACAAAGGACAGACAAAGCATAAATAGAAAGCGCTGGCAACACAAAACCAGGAAAAGCCAATATGAAAAAAAAAAAAACAATGCAAACGGCAAGGAATTTTTGATCCCCCAAAATACACAACACAAAATGACAAAAGTTCAATTGCACGAAATGTTAAGAATCCACAAATAACAAGAAATTGAAAAAATACTTACGAAACAAGAAAACTATCAAAACGAGAGCAGTCATAAACATGAACGAGGCATCTCAAAATTTTCTCGTGAGCAAACAGCAAGCAAGGTCAATAATCTGACAATGACAAGGACGCTTGGCAGTTCTTAAATATATGGTAGGCCTTGATTGGTAACGAGAAACAGGTGCACCACTGAAGAAGCACGCCCTCCCCTTCAGCTGGTGCCGAAAACCAAAACGGCCGCAGAAAATGACAGTACCCGCTCCTCAACAGACGCCCCCTGGTGGACTAATTGGTATAGACGGATTGGCTCTTCATGCACCCTGGAACCAGATAACACGAAAAGCTGTCCACTATAGTAACCGCTGTCCCTCAAAGGGTTAATGTCAGGTCATACATTTTGATGTATCATGACATTCATAACCCATTCATTAGTGTTATGTCCGGAATTGAAGTGTTTTGAAACCACTTCAGTCACACACCTATTACAATATTGGTGCATTTAAAAAAAATATGAGCAAATGTTATCATACGGTATCAAACTCCCACCCCCTCCCACTTTGTCCCTTTTGTTGTGGTTGCTGCCGGTGGTTTGACCCACGAAGCCATTCACTGCTGTCCGCGCTGTCATAGCAACCAGGAAATACACAAGGCTGTAGGTTCTTGTGTGTGGAGCAGAAGAACGTGGCCAGTGTGCCACCACCACCACTGCCACACAGAGGGGATTCATCTCTATCTTCAGTTTGTGGTGTGTATCTGCAGAGTGTGTGTTCACGAACGCCTACAATTGAATGAAGATTGCCATTTCTGTTGAAATTGTGTGTGAGTGCTGAAGAGCTGACTCTGAAACGGAACGGCTGGGGAAATATGGGAATATCGGGGATGTGATGAATAGTGTGTGTATGGCCCGAATGAGCGAAACAGTTTGAAGTTGGAATGGTTGAAATGGGTCAAGAAATCTGGAAAGTTGTGGTAAATATGTAAAATTTCGTTGCAAAAAGTGTGGACTTTGGGGAAAGTGGAAAATTGTTTTTGCTGAATGGTTTGAATTTGGAATTGGAACAGATTGGCAAATTTTATTTTTATTTTTTGGATTGAATCTCTTATTCACTTTCAAGTTTTTTATTTTTGTTTTTTTGTGCGTGGGGGTGTGGAGAATGTGGCATCTTGGGAAGGCAATGTCGAACATGTCCAGAATGAGGTGAATATATTGAAATTGGTATGGTTCGAATCGGTGGAGAAATGTGGAAGGGGTAGAACACATTGGCGGAATGCGTTTTGGGAGTCAGGATGAGAGAGTGCCGAAAATCTCACACTCAACTGAAATGCTGCAAAAATAAAGTGGAAATGGTGAAACCATGAATGTCAGACTCAGGATGGTTTGAATCAATCGATAATCTGAAGGAGGCGGTGCATAAATGAACTCTGTTTTATTTTGGGGATTTTAGTGTGAAAAATGCGTGGTTGCCGGTGAGGGAAGGGAAACAGATTTTTGGAGTGAGAAAGATAGAGAACTTTTTTTTTGTTGTTGTTGAAGGATCCCTTCACTGGACTGTTTTTTGTGCGTGTGGAAAACATGAAAATGTCATTCATTCATTCATTCATCTTCCGAACCGCTTGATCCTAACTAGGGTCGCGGGGGGTGCTGGAGCCTATCCCAGCTGTCTCCGGGCAGTAGGCGGGGGACACCCTGAATCAGTTGTCAGCCAATCGCAGGGCACACAGAGACGAACAACCATCCACGCTCACACTCACACCTAGGGACAATATAGAGTGTTCAATCAGCCTGCCACGCATATTTTTTTTGGAATGTGGGAGGAAACCGGAGCACCCGGAGAAAACCCACGCAGGCCCGGGGAGAACATGCAAACTCCACACAGGGAGGCCGGAGCTGGAATTGAACCCGGTACCTCTGCACTGTGAAGCCGACGTGCTAACCACTGGACTTACCGGGCCGCCATGAAAATGTCATAAAGGTGGTTAGTTTGGTGGAATGTGGAAAGCAATGTCCATTTTGGAATTGGAGGGGTTTGATTCAGAAGGAGTAAAAGAGTTAAAATTGGCAGAATAATAATACTAATCAAGTTTTTGGGTGCAGAACTACACAATGAAAGAAGTTGGGTGGGATTGGTGAAAAACATCAACCAAAATGCTGGAGAACTAAAATTGAAATGTAGAATGTGAGGCTTGGAATGGTTAGAGTTAATCTATAAATATGGAAGGAGGTGTTAAATATATCAATATATCAAATATATATCGGAATTTTATTTTGAAATCTGGGGGGTTTGGGGATTTGGAATAGTTCCTAAGATGTGCCGAATGAGTCGGATATTTTAAAGTTGAAATGGTTTTGAAACGGTCAGCAAATGTGGTGGTAAATATGTAATTTGGACATTTTATTGTGAAAAGTGTGGAATGTGGAAAATAGAACTTCCTGTTATGAAATAAGACGAATACCGAATTTTGAATGGGAAAAACAGGGTACTTTTTGTTGAACATCTCATTTGCTTTTTTTGGTGTGTTTGTGTGTGTGTGTGTGTACTGTGTAGTACCAGTAGCAGAGAGCGCCGAAATGGCCGCCACCACAGCGCTACCCCCAGTGAAAAGCGTGGTAGTGTACAGGAACGGAGACCCCTTCTTTAGCGGCCGCCGGTTCGTGATCAACCAACGGCAGGTGTCTACCATGGAGGCCTTCCTCAATGAGGTGACCTATAATATCGGGGCCCCGCTGGCCGTCAGGACCCTGTATACTCCCAGGCAGGGCCACAAGGTCGCCGACCTCCAGGACTTGCGGACGGGGGCCCAATATGTCGCCGCTGGTTTTGAGAAGTTCAAGAAACTGGAGTAAGCACCGGCGACCCTTTTGTATTCTGCTTAGGCGAGGCTGGAAGTACAAATACTTTGTTAATGTACTTCAGTAGTTTTCACTTTGACTCGTTACATTTGAAAAAAAAAAAGATTGAAGGGGAGGTCAAGTCAAAAATGTTCTTGACAATAATATGTTCTATGCCCCCCCCCACCCACACACACACACATAGTAGTCGAAACACAGATTAATATTTTGGGATAACAATTAAGCAGAAGAAAAGACTCGTTTTTATCTATCTGCGGGGGGCATCCAATTTGTCCTCTACTGCCACTTGCTGTCGACGGAAAATGACATCACAGTGCCTAAGAGCTCAGATAATGACTGTCATGGCTCACCTGTTCACTTTTGGTCATGTGACATCAGTCACCTGAGCTCTTTGAACAGAGCAGTTTTTTGTGTTTTTTTTACCGAGTACTTTTGGGACTTGTGCTCATTTGTATGGAAGACTTTTTACAATTTTTTTTTTTTAATGTGTGTGCTCTCATGATGCAGCTACGTCAACAACGGTGTGAAAAAGCAGCCGGCAGCTCGTGAAGACACACAGGTAGGCTGGCTCGTCTTTCTTCTTAAACGTGTCACATTTAAGGTCTGCTGCTCGGTCTATGACTTATTTATCCAAGTCCAACCACAGGGATGCACCAGTGGATCTCCTACCAAGCCAACTCGGATAAAAATAGACCAAACGTCTCATACACGTTTTGATTGTTGATTAATAAAAGGACAAAAAACGAATTTGTGGATACGGGACTCAACTTGTTCGATGCCTAGCGAACGAGTGGCTTTGTTCTCACTCCAAGGGCGCTATTTCTTCTTCGGACAGAATTGAAAGAGAGTAACTGTGTGTGCCTTGGACATGCGCCCCGCGTGCACCCATCATGTCGACTATGTGCATTGCGGAGCGCTCGCATGCCTGGTGTCGTGGTTGCTGTGGAGCACTGCGGCAAATGTGGCATCATGTGAAAGTTAAGCTTAACAGTATATGGACAGTGGATTAATCAGTGCATGTCCAGGCAAGTCCAAACGGCCGCTTTGTTTTCCCTCACGAGCATAGTAAATGTCACATAGATCCTTGGGCTCAATTGCGCCCCAATGACTTCATTTAATGAATGCTTAACATGCCTTTATCTGTCCGCTTTCTAATTAATCACACAGGTAAAAAAAAAATGGTTGGATGACGGCTTGTATCTAGAAAAGTGTTGTTTTTTTTTCATGTGGAAAATTGATGTAAAATGTTGCCTTTTGACAACAGATTCACATAAAATTATGTCAGAGATTCACATAGAATTATGTATCAAACTTGTGCTCGATGGAAACACGGCTCATTTATCGGCATGTCTCCTGCAGGCAAAAATAATCCCGAGGCCTAATGTGTCAGCCAAATGGAAGAAGTTTGTTCCAGTGCCCTGTATTATACAGTAAGACAAAACTCGTCCGATCATACACGTTTACTTGACGCATTTGCCCGACGAATTTATGTCATATTTCAGCGTTTTCCGCAATGGGGACATCCTGTGTCCACCCTTCCGATTCATCATTCCTCGCAGCATGCAGCGGGACCTGGAGCAGATCCTCAGCCTGGTCACCGACAAGGTCAGCTTACGGACTGGCGCCGTGCGGAGGTCAGTTAAAAATTAAAAAAAAAAAACACAGGCAAAAATAGTATTGACTGGACCGGTTGTGACTGTCAGGTTGTGTTCTGTGGAGGGGGCCACAGTGACCTCGGCGGGGGAGCTCGAGACCGGATGCTGTTACGTTGCCGTGGGAACCGAGAAGTTCAAGAAGCTTCCGTACGTGGAGCTGCTAGTCTCTAAAGCCACAGAGAGGTATATCAATCAAGGCTTTAGATTGTGAAAAATCAAGCCCTGGTCTCTGCTGTCAAATGTTGTCAGCGTGGAAGCTAGCTTGCAAGGCTTGGGCCAAGTAGCTTCTGAGAATATTTATGGCTGAGAGGCAGAAATTCCGTGGATTCGGACAATTTTAAATGAAACAAGGTTGAATGTCTTGATTCATTTCATAATCGATTCGTTGTCGATGAATCATTTTCACCTCTAGTATACTTAGACATACAGTATCGTCTCAACTAGATCAAGTTTCCTATTAAAAAGCCAACCTCAAAACCCCCCTGTTGTTTCCCTGGTCATTTCCATAAACGTTTGTGACTCAAAAAATCCGCTGAATTTTGCAAGCCGAATGCCTTGAATGAAATATTTGGGTCTTTTACTACATATTGATTCCTTCACTTAACATTGAGTTTTCCTATTTATAGGTATTACCCAGGAAGAAGACGGGGGTTGAGGAGAAACGTGGTAAATATCAATTTGATGCGCTGACAACGCAAGCAGCAGACAACTCTTGTTTTTGCCAAAACATACAAACACAAGCGGGACTTCATTGTGGAGGGCAAGCAGTATATCATGCACACCATGGGCTCTTACAAGAAGGATTTCATACGCCATAACGTACAGTGGTTCACAAAAGTCAGAACACACTTCACATTTTTGCTAATTTCTTTTTACAGGACGATACTGAGAAAAATAAAATCACACTTTGGTACACTATAATTTAGTCAGCAAGGGCGGACTGGGGAGAAAAAGTGGCCCAGCAGTCATTGACAGACTGGCCCACTTCGTGCGATGTGGATGGAAGTCGTTGCCAATCCGTCCGTATTTTTAAAAAATATTTTTGTTGTAGAACAGGAAGGAAGGAAGCGGTCCAGAAGACCAATGTAGTGACTCTGCTCTGCTCAACTCTCCAGAGGTAAAACCATATATAAATATAGTAGGGATGCAGGATTTTCTGAATCAAGTCGTCCAGGTCCTGAATGAGAATTAAGCCCCAAATTATGCTCCCACTCTTTTGACTGTTGACATTTAGTGTGTATTTTTTTCCCTTTTTTTAATCAAATGCTGTCCTATTTTTACGCCCAGTATAATGAGACACGCATCTTACAAAAATATTAACTTTTGTCTCATCAGTCCACAGAATATTTCTCCCCAAATCTCGAAGGAAATCATTAAGATCCTTTAGTGAAATGTGAGACGAGACATTTTTGTCAAAGCCCAACACACTGTTTCTATCAGTCAGACGAGCGGAGGGTGAAATCGACGGGTTATGAAGCTGCTCCCCCGCAGCAGGAACGGCACCTGACAGACCCAACAACAGACCCGAGAGCGAACGACACCTCCGGACTCTTCGCCAAGCCCGTCAGGGTTCATAAAGCCAGACGAATGCCGAGACCGCCCCACAGCAACGGACCTAGTCAGGAACCACCCTCACACATATTCATATCCTTTCTCAGATGAATCGAATGTATCGTCCGTGTTTTGCTTAAGCCTATCGCGGCGTCTTCAAGCCGGGAGCGCGCAGGAGGAGGAGGGAAGAGGTCAGAGGAGCCAAGGAGGTGCAGGAGGACGAGAATACAGCGACAGAGCTTCCCGTTGATCAGGTTTCCTATATATAAGCCACTTGATTTGGTCGCAATATTGGGTACACCGTGACAATCCCATCGGAGCTTTAGGCCCAAATTTGACCGTGAAATAACGTCAGAAGTCTTAATTTAAGAATACATTTATTCATTCATCTTCCGAACCGCTTTATCCTCATTAGTGTCGCGGGGGGTGCTGGAGCCTATCCCAGCTGACTTCGGGCAGTAGGCGGGGGACACCCTGAATCGGTTGCCAGCCAATCGCAGAAGAATACATTTACTACTGTTTTATTTTTGGGGGGGGGGGGGGGGGGGGGTTGGGCAATTGTCGTTTTTCTTCCATTTATGTAGCAAATGTCCAATTGTCAAAAGTTTCTAAAAGATTATCCTGATCGTTTATCCTCATCTGTTCGGGAAAATGTTAAACCTTAACATTCACGATGGCAAATCCATGTGTGTGGTCCAGCCGCGGGATTTGTGACTACCTCTCTGACAGTGTCAAAAACTGATGCTTATCTTTGTCGTGGCAGAATTTTTGACACAGCTCATTTATTGGTATTTATCAGATAAAGTGAATTGTACAGTGATTTTTTTTTTTTGAAACCGTAAATGTCTTTTATCCTAAGAGAGTGGCAGAAATAGTGGAGGATGAGGAGCTGAACATCACATATGACGCTCTGAATGGCACCCTGAAGGTTTACATGATTATAAACGCAAGCATTTTATGAAAAAGTCCTGGTTTTACATTGAAAGGACTCCTAAAAATGTCACATTTATAGTTGCCGCCATCTGACCAAGATGAAGCGGAAAACACAGCGACAATACAAAGCACAAAAGAGGAGTTGAGCAGTGAAAACCTGGTACGCACACATCGCACGCTTTTTGGGGGGGCTAACTTCTTGTTTTGCGGGTCTCCTAACCTGAGTGTCTTGATTTAAAGGAGCCTGAGCTCAACAGAATGACTCTGAACACCCCCAACTGTCACGGAGAAATTCAGGGATATACTTTGGAGCATCAAGGGGAACAGGCAAGTTGAACCGATCTATAACTGCTTCAGAGAACAAAGTGTATGCAGAAAAGTGGTGAAGATTGCATGACTGTCTGTGTCCTATGTGTTGTGTTGTGTTATTTTTGTTATCTTGACTTCAAAATGGCGCCGCGGGAGTGGCTGCCTTTCCAGCAGCTCCTATATTTTGTTGTTCTACTTCTGCCTTTCATAACTTTGCTGCTGTGAATCTGGAATTTCTCCATTGCGAGACTAATAAAGGTTTTCTTATCTTATCTTATCTTATAAACTACGTGCGCCACTAAGCGCCCTCTAGTGGTACGCCAAGGAATCACTGCTTGAGTACAGTTGAGCATATTGTTACGATGATTTGGCAATCTTATATTTATATTTTATCATTTCTACTCTTTGGTGGTACTTGGTGTAAAAGATTTGATATGCACTGCTATGTATGATATCAGGGTGCAATGTCACATCTATTTTTGTGTGTGTGTGTGTGTGTGTGTGTGTGTGTGTTTTACAGGAGAAAAGAGCACAGAAGCACCACCAGGGAGAAGGCCAAATCGAGCAACCATCATAACCACTCTCTTTATTTGCTTTGATCGAAACTGTATTACAAAAAAAAGAGCCTGGTAATGTCATTAATTCTTGTTTTTGGGAGGTAAATGCCCATTAAAAAAAGTAGAGCCAACGCTTCATGATATGTACATTTTAGTTCTTGCAATGAAATTATTTCCAAAAAGACGAATTAAAAGTATTCATTTAAAAGTGTATCTTTTTTGGTGAGATTTGTTTGGATACAGCTACACAATATTACACTTCTTAACGTCTGACGGTTTTGATCACATCATTCTGGATTTTATTACCTCTGCCAAGCAGGAAGAGGTAAAGTATTGTTTCAAATGGCATTTGTTGGTTTCATTTTGGGCTCAGGGAAAAAACACTGCAGGGTGAACAAAAACAATTTGGTTGAAGAGAAACTGTCCCAAGGTGGATTTCCAATGGCTCATTTTAAGAGTTTACATAATTTTTCCATGAACCAGAAAGTAGCTAAAAACAGACAACCAAAAACACGACAATTTTTCACTATTTTAGGGGATTTTACGCCATTTTTCCCAAGCCCGAAAATGCATTGGATAAAGAACATTTACCCTCAATTAAAGAGACACTAACGCAATAAATAACATACATTTGATTTTCTGACAAAAATACAATTATTTTCTGACTTATATCAGGCCGCCACTTCGATCATTTGTGATTGAATGATTGGGGGTTACCAAGGTGGAACTTCCACCTACAAATGCAACGAATTTCGGCCATGTTTAGCAAAGATGATCTTCCGAGTGCGTTTATGCACACCGGAAGGTCATCAGGCCTGAGCCTGAGTGCCGACGTCATCTATGGAGCTTACGATACACAAAGTGACCCCGACCATAGTGAGTAACATTCCGGCAACAGCTTCTGAAAAGACACGGACAGATAAAGGTTTCAAAACTAAAGAGAACATTTGAACAAGGCTGATGAAGGCAAACTAATGCATCACGATCGGACTGGACTCACGTTTGCCTCCAAAATCCTCGCCCAGCAACTTGCCAGTGAGCAGAGTCCAAAGGAAGGTGAGAGAGTTGGACACGGGGACAGCCAATGACAAGTCTGCATGATAAAATGAATGACAATAATTAAAAGACCGCCAAAAAGACGATGATGGGTTGTTTTTATCAAAAATCAAACAACGAAGCGTGTGACGGAAAAGTGGTTAGGACTGCACGACTGTCCGTGTTTTATGTTATGTGTTGTGTTTATTATTTTACCGTACTTTATGTTAACTGTTTTGTTAAGCGCTTTGTTACAGCTGCCGCTGTTGTGAAAGCGCTATATAAATCAGCATGTATTGTATTGTATTGTATTGTAAAAATTAAATAAAAGAAATTAGGAGGTAAAAATGTCTCAAAATAATATGACTTTATTCCCATTAGGTGACAATTTTTTAACAATATGCGACTTTTTCCACTTTGATCTAAAAAATATCCTTTTTTTTTTTTTAAATGTTGAAATAATGTAAAAAACATGTAAACCTTTTCTCGTTCACATAAAATTATAAATACAAATTACTCGATCAAATTACACAAAGTTTTTTTCCTCATTAAAATACCTTATTCAATTCCGACAGAAATCTCGAAAATATACAGCCTTTTGTCAAAAAACTGCGAGACCTTTGAAACCTCCCTTTATTCTTGCAAAATTAGTTGAATCTAGAAAATGGGCATTGACTTTGACACCTGGGATCTACGGTTTAATGTCTCACCTGTGGTGGAAAGTGTGTAATAGTACACCAAAGAGCCACTTTGGTTCAGGACAAACGGGATGAGATACTGAGGATGGATATAGAATAGAGAAGGAAGGGCATCCATTTTATGTTTACAACATTTTTTTTAAAAAGCATAGAAAACAAGCGAATGCAAAAACAAGTGAAATGTGCTATGTTTACCTTGAGATTAAGGAAGAGAAACTTGAGCTCAGCAAGAAACTGAGCCACTTTGCTGGACTTGGACACGTGTTCGATACCTTCAGTGCCTTTTTTCAGGAAAGGGTTGGTGCATCCCCACAACACGGACACCAGCAGGAGACTCAGTACTTCCACTATTGAGCAGCATACTTTAGGTCGCTTGAATATGCAAATGTTTTTAAACCGTTATCACTTATTCCTGTTAGATACTGTCACGAGAGACATAAAATGATGAGTTCCGGTGTAACTTCCTTAGCATGAGGGCTACAAGGAAAGCTGTCGGATAGCTACGTTGTAATCAGTTCAATGACGCCAAACACGGTCGTATTAGTTTCATTAAAACTGATAAAATACACACACAGAACTCGGCTTATATAAGCGTTGAGACTGTTGGAAAGATATCATGAGTTAGCGACCTACCTGGTGTCACCATCATAACAACGTCACAGACTGTTGACGCGTTGCGTTCAAGACCGCCTTGAAATGGTCGGATAAACCTATTTACAAGAAAATAACTGTTCGAAGTACTGTACGCCAAAACCAAATTCAGTGCATTTTTTCCCCAAAGAGTCTTGTTGAATTAACCACCACCAGATTCAAGAGTCAAGTCCTCCATTTTTTTAGTTTATTGAGTTGCTTAACTTTGCACTTCTTGAATATTCCCCTGTAGAGGTGATTCTCAGCATTATTGGTCAAAGATGGGCAGAATAACACTACAGTACATTTCTCTCCCATCGTTGAATTCTTTTGGCATCGTTCAGTAACGCTAAAGGCGACCCAAATCTGATTTTTTTTTCACCCATGCCGTGCCTGTTTTTTTAATGACAGTTTGAATGGCTCAGTTCCGTTTTTAACATAGTTTTAAAAGTAATGATTAAATTAAAATATATTACCACAAAAATTATCTAAAATGTTTTAACACTTTGATAAACATATAGATTGGCTCAAATTAATTCTAATGATGATTTCTGTTAATTACTTGCACGTTTACGCTCTTTTTTTCAACAAATCTAGGCATGTTTATTTGAACACAAACTTATAATTATTCTGTTTTATGCACTGTAACAAGTGGATACTGTATTGTACACAGGTTAATTTCGTACCTTCTGCCATCTAGTGGAGGAGCATTTAATTGTTCTCCCCGTCAATACAGTATACGTCACTTAGATTGATGGCGAGATCCAATATTGCTTGTAAATAATAATTTTCTCTGGATGGGAATCACTGCTCATACCGCTTATCCTGTTGAGGTTGCAACCTGTCTCAGCTTTCTTTAGCCTAATGACTACATCCAGAACTGGTCAAATCAATCAGCACAGACAAAAAAAAAAAAAAGAAGAAGAAACTTTCGGACTTGTATTTGCATCGTCATTGAATGCCTGAAAATCCAGTTTTATTCAATTCCAGTGCGATCTAAAGATTTTTAAAAAATGATACAAATATGAAGAACAATGAAAAGTAAAGTGCAAAACTGGTTGGCATCGCTTTGTTTTACAAAGAAACCAAGAAAATGTGTGTGTGTGGGGGGAGGGGTCTAGAAATAAAGTATAAATCTGAGCTAAAAACGTGTCATACTGGCAACCAGGAATGAGTAATCCTTTTTTATTTGATAGTGGTTGGATGTCTTCTAAATGTGATACTCAACTGTACTGAATAAATGTGCTCAATTAAGACCAACCAAGGACTGGTAGTGCAAACACTGACTATTGATACAAAAAGCAGCCTCACTTCACATCCTTCCTGAAGCCCTTTTGTGGTGTCTTTTTGTTCACATTTGGTCTCGGATTAACCATAACAATAAAGTCATGTTTCCACAGGATTCAGTCTATAAAGACAGGCGCATCAGTCAATCTTTTGAGCGGATGCTACGTGTTTCCTGACGTGTCATGGATGGTAACCGCCGTGGATCCACTGGCCGTGCTCAACTCTTCTATGCGATGCACGGAGTTCGGTTCTGCTCTCGGCGATGGCGATGAGCCGAGGTTCGACGAGCTGACTCCGATGGTGGCCATGGGCATGATTGGAACCGCAGACTGGGATGTCTTCTTATGAGGTTTGGAGGCCCCGCTGGACCCCAGAAGTCGGGATGCGTGGGTTCGCCTGATCTCAGAGAAAACGAGAATTAAGGGCAACATTTCCACATGAAGACAAAACATACATTATTTACCAACAGTGGTACAACAAGTTACGAGTGCTGAGCAAACTAACGAAATTACAAAAACGAAAATTGAAAAAACATTTTCACGAGCATAATAAAATAAAAATGAAAATGCTTTCGAAAAAAAACAGAGAACTAACTGAAACGACATCTTACATTTATGAAACTAACTAACAGTAATTAAAGCGGAAATGTCCTTTGTTTTCGTCTTTGTCAATGATCATACAGGAGCTTTCGGGGTTAACTTTTCTGTATGTCCGTAGAAGTACTTAGTGACCTTTTTTAAACTTACACTCCACAAATACTGCATATACGGAAAGAAAACTCAAACTAATACTAAAGCTAATAAAAACTAAACTAAAACAATGCGTTTGCGGAAAAAAAAGTAAAAAAACAAAACAAAAACTCAAAATAAAAGTCCAAACTAAATTAAAAACGTACTATATTGAAAAATACAAACCTATTACAACTCTGGTGTTGACTGACCCAATTTTCAAAATTTTAGCCATATGAGCTGTTGTTCAAATGATTTTTTTTTTCTCTTGAAAAAAAAGTGCTCGCTTAATGCTAACACACAACGCAAACAACGTGACAGGGGACATGCTGACCTGGTTGCATATACAGTATTTGGGTACAACACAGCCGGGACCTCATAGGAAGTCAAAAGTGATAGCAAAGTGTGTGTGTGTTTATTCCCTATAGTTGCCATGCGACATTGAAAAGGAATGTGGCCTTACTTGTTGTACGTCTTTAGGATGAAGAGAAGAATAGTGAGGATGATAATAATACCGATGACGATGACCGCGATCATAGCACCAGAACCTGGGAGGAAAAACAACCAATTGTGATTTGAGAGGCATGATGTGGATATACTGAAATGCATCATGGGAAGGCTCTCACTCTGGATGAGGATTTGTTCTTTGGATTTGGTGATGCTGGAAGGTGATGATGTGTTGCTTTCGGGTGAGGCGGTTGAAGTTTGCATCTTCAGCGTGAACCTGCACAAGCAAGAAGGAAAAAAAACGCTTTGAAACATATTTAACCCTTTTGGAGACAGCGGTTACTACAGTGGACAGCTTATCGTGTGATCAGGTTACAGGGTGCATGAAAGGGATTTAATACAACCACACTATGCTGCCTTAAGTCTCTGCGTTCCCTCTGCATAACTTTGCGCTTATGCGCAAAGTTTGCAATATCGCTGTGGTTCCATCATATTAACATGATCATGATCAGTCAAACATTACATGGCAATCACTGGCAGTGTTGACCTATGATCAACCGTGCCCATTAGCACCTACAAATATTATGTGGACTGTTTGCAAAGGTGACAGCTTGTGATAAGTGGCCGCTTGATGGTCGGACATCCTGTCGTGATACTCTGAGCTAATACCGCTCAGATTCAAATGCTGTGGTGCAGGCTGGTTTTCAAGCTTCATGTTAAAAACAAAAATATGTCATACATCAGACTTATACTGCACATGCAAAGTCGTGACTGCATTGGGGGCGGGGCGGCTGTGATTTTAACTGTTCTATTTGTTTTAGTTTTTTTAAGTCCAGAGGACCTTTAAATATAAAAATACACCAAATATAGTTTGGTCCGCTCTCTCATTTTCCGGGTACTTGGCATACTTCCTCAGCATGTCGAGCTGAGTAATGACCTCAGTTTCCTTGAGCATGCAACTTTCTGTGTGCATTCAAGATATGTCGGTCTGGCCCCATTATCAACAAAACATTGTCTTTCCTGTTTTTCTTCAAATTGGCCGTTCCCCTCAGCACACTTTCTCTTCATAGGTGCAGGTTTTGAAAGGCATACAGGTAACTGGGACCGGGGGGCAGGATAGCATTTCCTTCCACTTTGCATCACTTTATAATTACATTTTGATGCAATCCGTTGTAAGCCTGAGCTACAAGTGATTAAAAAAAAAAAACGCCAAGGGCAACAACACGGCAAAAAATGTGGAGGCCACATTAAAATTTATCTTTGGTGTAGGAGTAGCAGGCCGCAAAATATCATCCCTGCAAATGCCCTGTGTTAACATTACAGCAATATTTATTGACGTATAATTACAAGATAATGTTCGTAAGAATACGTCAGTGAACGTGATATGCCGGTAGCGGGATGATGTATTTGCATACATTGCGGCAAAGGGTAACGTTAGCACGTCAAGCCATCGGTTGGCGCTTCCTGTTCAGTGTGTGACAATCTCTATATTGTTCCACAAATCATCATGTGATACACTTTCACCTTCATCAAACAACAGCTTTAATGGTCTGTAAACCAAGCAGAACAGGAACTAAATTGACCCGTACATTTAAAGACCACAGCAGCACGATGAATCACGTGAAAGTGATTCGAAAAGAACATTCAGGTTCAATGCAAGGGCCAATTTGACATTCTTCTCGGGTAGTTTATGAAACATAGTGTGGTTAAGCAACCAATTGAATGTGTGAGTTTTGTTTGAGACCTCCGCCGTAACTCAAGTGACTTGAGACAACTTTGGTTGTGACCAGGCTTGTAACTCAAAACACTTTAAATCTCAAATCAAATGAACGGAACTAATTCCAGCCCCTACTCCCCCCCCCCCCCCCAAAAAAACACCTTTCAGATGTGTTTGGGGTTTTTTTTTGGTTTTAGTAGGGGAAAACTCTACTTGATAATATTGCATTTTAGATAAACATTCACTAATGACACAATTAAATAAAGTGAAAAAGAAGAAAATGTTTTTTTATTGCACTTTGCATCAATCAAATGATAATTTTGCTGTTCACCTCGGCCATCTGGGGGCAGCATAAGACAAAGAGTACACGGATGTGGGTACAGTATTGATGTCTCAGCTCCTCGCAGTGGATAAAGAATATATAAGTGAATACCATTACAATAAATGTCTAAAACCATTACGTGTTAGCATAGCATTAAGTTAACAGCTGAACCGCTACATGCTTTTTTTAAATACACAATGTCTAATTCTCCTAGCTTAACATTCAGTTTGGCAGTAAACTTAAACTGGAAGTGACATTCCACAGCTTCAAGCTTTTTTTAAAAGAATAGTTTGAGTTTACCGCACTCATATCTCAAGTTTGTACTCACAAGTCAAAGCAAAAAAAATGGCTGGCTCCTATTTCCAAAAACTCATGAATTCAGTCACTCGTATCTCAAGGCACCACTGCCTTGGCCCACTAAAAACCTTTTGCTGTAGTTTGAGAAGAATATGAGCTGTTTCCCTATCCCAAGCATCGGCTGCCGTCCACCGCGTTTTCCCCGCCTCCTCCCCCCCTACCACAGAAGCCGCAAAAATCAGCAAAGTGTATGGAACTTACCAACTACGCTCTACTGTGAGATCAGCTCGAGCTTTCTCCAGGTGGAAGGATGAGGAGCGCATGTCTCGCCACCTTACCAACCCCCCCCCCCCCTCTCTCCCTCACTGAAAGGAGGGGGGCATAGTCCACGAGAGAGGAGTGAAGTCCAATCCAACGTCGGAGACTCCCCCCCCCACAATGTCTTGGTGGACGGGAGGTTTGTTGACCTACAACACAACACGCCCTCTCCTTCTTGTACGCTCTCTCTCTCTCTCTCTCTCTTTCTCTCAGGTGGGTAAAGCGAGTAAAAGGTGTAGGGGAGTTTTCTGATTTAGTGTGCAAGAAGAGAGTCATCATCTGCGGCGGCTGGTTTTTCAGGTCCTCCCACTCGGGCATCGAGGGAAGCCTGGTTTGGCGCCTGATTAAAAAAAGCATTGGCGGCCACACTTGCGGTGATTTCAGCGGGAAATCTCACACCACGGTGTACCTGGTTGAAATATTAAAATCCATTACTTCAGGGATTCCCATTACATAATACTTCAACTAGGGATGCATTACAGACAAAGTTAAAGTACTTACATTTGAGTAATCGCCAATACAGAGTACAGTACTGATACTTGATCATGCCATGATGTCTTGCTATTTTCATGAGAAAGCGTTGTATTTATTTATTTTTTCAGACCAATGTCAATTTGGCAGAATAAAATGCCAATAAAATGCTAATCACCAATTAAGATATCGTACGAGTAAAATAACTTATTTTTTGTCCCTTGACACGAACAAGAATAGCAATAGTGTAGGGAGGACAGTGTGTTGCACACATGCAAATGAATCTCAGATTTGATGAAAAGGCACAAAGAAGAATGCAGGCATTATATAATATAACTCGTTTTTCGTTTAAAAAAATCGTTTTAAATTGAAATTTTATTGTTTTTCGTAATAAGAAAACATTTTTAAAAATTCTCATACTGTATTTGTCTTTCCCGCGACATCTATGATTTCTATGAGCGCGTTTACAGCATTATGCATTGTGTTAGCATTAGCATTGAGCTAGAGGACTTTTGCGATACAAATGATTGTGTTTGCTTGAATAAACATTCAATTCTTTTTGTTTTGTGTTCATTTGACAATAGACTTCAATTGGGACTGTCGAACGAAAAAGCTTGAAGCAAACACATGTTGACTTTTTTTGAGGAGACAGTGTTTGTTGACATGCAGTACAGTATTGGTGCATCCCCAATCTCAACAGACAAGTGCACCACAATAGCTTGGAATAACATGGAAAACGGATACGACACTTGTCTGAACCTTGAAGGAGGTCTGTGCCACACTGAGTGCTATTCAGGTAGACCTCACTTTCTTTAAGCGTTATCACAAATCCAGCCGTCCCTACATGAGTGCACAAGTGGTTGAAAATTAACTACATTAGTTGGCTCAAGGGTATCAGGTAAAGGGTGTGTAGCAAATTTGGTCACATTTTTGTGGAAGTCAATGTGTGCGATATCTCAGTCTTATTATTGTATCTCCAGTAACACAACCTCACTTGTAGTCCTCCCCCACTTCCCCTTCAACAGTGCCAACAAACCACTGGGCTCTCCAGTTACAATCTGGAGGCTCTTAAGGCAGCTACTGTAGCTTTTTTTGTGAGCAAGTTTGAAGTGAACACATTGTTCATTATTCCCAGGTGTTCCCATGTCACTGCAGCAGCCTTATATAAGAAGAGTAGAGATTAAAAACCCCGCATAGAGGTCAGCTTTCACTCAACATAAAAAAAAGTCTCACTGCTGAAAAGTGAATCAAATGCACATTCTGGCAAAAGGCAAAAGTTTACTTAACTGAGATGTTTTGTTTAGTTGTTTTTTTTAAGTGAAAATGGAAAGCAACGACAGGTGATGCACCACAGTGTAAATGTAGCACAACTTCCCAAAAGTGATGTCGCACTAGTTGAGAGTGGATATACAGTGGTGCCTCGAGATACGATTCTCTTTGATTTGTCATATTTTTTAAATGTTTTCAGCCATAATAGTGTCTCTCAAACTAACACCACCTATAAAAAGGCACATTAATATCAAAGTTTGCATGTTTTATGATACAGACTATGAAGTCAAAAGTTTTGACAAGTTATGTGGTAAGATAAGGTCTGTAAAAGTTTGATCTTGCAGCAAGTGTTGTCTTTATAAAGATGTGTATTTGTACTTTTTACTAAAAGTTTTGACCTTCGAAGGAATTCATTCATGTCATATTTTCCATCGGGGAAGATTGTTGGTTTGGTGTGCTCGCATTCTGAGGTGTAAACTAAATGACACAAAGACAATCACATGATGTGGATACTTCTTTAAAAAGATTACGGTAGTCAACCTTTACACCTTCATAAAACATTCATCTGTTAATAAGACATTGGGTAGGTCGATTTCGAGCCATAAAGCAGGTTAAACATACATTGCCTTATTATAAAAGACACCAAACGTGGCTTTTAAGAAGCAGTTTTTATGTATGTTCTCTATGTGAAACAATACTACACAAATAGAAGCAGATACTGTCAAGAGAGAAAGAACATGAAAACACACATACCTGTACCGGTATTATCACAACTGTAAATTATTGCTCGTTTTGCTACTTTGTTTTCTGGATTTTCCTACCGAACAAGACATATTAGTCACGCGTCAACCAAAATATTTGACAACAAAATAAGATAACAAAGAAAACAATACAATAGTGACAAACATCATTGAGCTTTTTCCTCTGAAATGATCAGTGCGCTCCTTCATCATCAACATCGTCCAAGAGAAGCCGTGACAATGCGCGCGTGTTCGCGAAACACACGGCTGGGACAGCGCTGCAACATAAAAAAATTGGCATATGTACAAGAATATACACGTACACACACATCTGTGAGCACAGAGAGTACAAAAAAGTCATGTCGCTGGCCCTTTAAGTCGGGTCCTATCAAGCTTGCTTCTGTATCTACGTCACATATCGACATCTTGATGAAAAACGTTAAGGGGATGCTTTTGTTTTGAGGGCCAACAAAAAAAGCGACAGCTGTGATGTTGTCACACGGGAAACAAAAAAAACGAGTGCCACATGCTTGTGAAGGCCAGTTAAGGTGTGGGACGAACACAAACCCCAAAAAATTAATGTGCTTCCTAACTGGTGCAAAGGAGAGGCAATCACAAAAACAGAGTTAAAGTGCTGACATGCATCTTTTAGCATACTAAAAATCGCAATCTTACCATCTGAAACGTGATAATGAACCAGGTTTATGCAATGGTGGGCAGCGTGTGGCCTGTGGGCCATAAACAGCCCAAGGAGCCCACATGCCATGAAAATGTAAAAAAAATAAATAAATAAATAAATAAAGCCCTCAGAGGTACTCTTATACATTTGTTCTGTTGTACTCCACTCATGTCAAGTAAGTGTGATTGGGCTTTCGGATGAAATTTCAGGATGAGCCCAAAATGCCCTTTACAGGTAAACACAATTTTAAAGTTTTTTTTAAAATGAGGAAACATAGTATTCTATGATTGATAATTGTACTTTATAAAACCATACATGTTGAACTAAATAAAGAGAATGTAAAGAATGAAACAGTTTGTGCAATATTATTTCATGCTATCATCAATTCATAGTGCTGCCCCTTCTGGTGTACCCGCCTTGGCCACCGGTAGGCAGTATGATACTCTACAGAAGGTGTCACCAAACTACTCATTGGCTACTGATGAGTGTGAAGTGCGACCAAATAATGCGCACTTCTGGAAGAACACATTTGCCCAAATTCCGTTTAAGTTTTATTATTATTATTATGATGGGTGGGCAGGAGAAATCAGGTGGCGGAGCCATTACCCCCAGAATCAATGGAATAATCCATATAATAATCTTTGGGCTACTCATGTGGTCCTTGGGGGCTAACTGGTGCCCGTGGGTACCACATTGGTGACCCCTGCTGTACAGACATGCAGACAAAAAAAACAAAAAACAGAATCGACCTCTTTACTACTACTGTTGTGTGACTCAGTAAGATGCTGGAATAGTCGTCATTCCTCTGAGAGGATAAAGAACATATGCCTGTGACTATCCATCCATCCATTTTCCGAACCGCTTGATCCTCACTAGGGTTGCGGGGGGTGCTGGAGCCTATCCCAGCCGTCTTCGGGCAGTAGGCGGGGGACACCCTGAATCAGTTGCCAGCCAATCACAGGGCTGCCTGTGACTATTGTTATATTATCTGTTGACATACGTTGCTCTACCGATTGCCATTAAATATCAGTTGCTACTAAAACCAAGTAACAATGCTAACCATTAGCATGTCAATGGCATTTGTTCGCATTAAATTAAGCTAAACTTTTTAAACTTTTTAATCAGGAGAAGCTATGTAGTTTTAAATAACGCAAGCTTTAATGTTATGGTAAACTTCATTTGGGCGTGGCGTTAAACATATTCAAGCCTCTTTTTTTTAATGTTTGCCAAACTGCTGCTTAAAGTAGAAGAGTCACAGAGATGCATAACAGTGGATGTAGCTGGAAATGTATTGCTCAATTTATGTATTGTGAATTGTACGTGTTCAGCTGTTGTAAAAGAACAGCAAATTGTGCAAATCGGTGCGATAGTGCCTTTCACGAAATTCCACCCGAACCATACCATACCAATATCTCTAACTTTTTGGGTGTAGTCTATCTTGTATGGTTCTTGTTACCCTACGCTAATGTACGTAATAAGGCGTGAACAAATGAATGAAGAAATGTAAAGTTGGATTAATAATCCATCCATTCATTTTCTATACTTTCTGTCCTAATTTATCTTATTCGCGGGTGTGAGCTGGGGTTTATCCCGTCCTCGACCGGCCGCAGGTCACTCACAGGGCAAACGGCCATCTCCACTCACATTCACAGCTATGGACAATTTCGATTTGCGTCTTGGAGCAACTGAGTGTATGGACCAAAAAGCTTCTTCATTGTTAGCCGTTAGCCTGGTTAGCATCTCGTACACTCACGCAGCTGCTGCTAACATCTGAATCAAGATACAACACATACTGTACAGATTCTTTTTTTAAGTGAGAAAACATTTCCATGTGTGTGCTTGTCGCTCTCACAGTGCGTGGCGTGATCGATATGACTCGTATTGATTCATGAGTCACACACTTCTTTAGCCCCAGTTCAGTTGCTAACCAGCCGCCTGATAAGCAGGATGTGTGTACCTCCTTAAGCATCCCAGCCAGTGAGCTTTCCTCGGTCTGTCTACGACTCCAAATAGATACAGTGAACTCTTAATTATTAAGTTCACTGATTGTTCATTTCTTTACGTCTTATTAGCATGAGCGAACACACAAAGCGGACATGAAACAAACAAACAAAAAAAAGACAGATGCTTCAGATAGTCCTAAAGTCGCGTGGGTGAAAACGCATTCAATAACAGCACATATTTACTGTCATTCCCTCTCACTGAAGGAAATACGTGAGAATGCTTTGGTTGACATCTCATCAGGCAGCTTTCCCTCTTTGACTAGAAAAACATCTACAAAGACCAAGGGCTATGTACAAGCCGGAAAAAAGCGGGAGGATGCTCCCAACCTTGCAAAAAGGATTTGCGATCCGAATGGGCGATAGAAAATGACGTTGACAGCACGGGAGGAGTTTGAAAAATTCAAACGAAGGAGAAGAAAATGACCAAAAGACGCCATTTTGGAGTTCTGCATGCAAACAAAGAAAAAGTTTTGTGTTTTCAGCATGCAAAAAGTGTATCAAATACACGATAAGAACACACATCGAATAGTAAAATTAAATTACAAACAGGAGAAATATTCAGCCACCACAACTTTTTTTGTTAGTCACATATGGCACTCCGTGCAGTGTGTGGGACGTTTAATATTCACTTTATTAGTATTGCTTCACGCTGTAGAGTATATACATGCATCCTGATGCGAGCTGATATGAACATGAATGGAAAAAAGGGGACCAAAAAAAAGTGCAAATCACCCCGAAACACACGAGCCATCGCTAAACAAAACAATTAGGTGTGCAGGGTACTAACACGCTAACTGGACTAGCAATGCGTGTAACGAGTGTGGTGTGTGTGTGCGTGTGTGTGTGTGTGTCCATGTCTGCTGAGGTTCGGCGGGCCAGGGGCGGAGTCAAGGGTGCCCCACTGGACAATGTGAGGAGTGGTTGGGTGTGTGCTAGTGCGTGTGTGTGTGTGTGTATGTGTGTGTGTCCCCTCATGCGTTTCCTCCGAGCCGTCTCATCCGATGGCCCACAAAAACTGGAGCAATGTTTGTCTGTTTTTGAGCTGGAATGATGGCGGCAGCAGCGCCCTCTGTGAGTGCAAAGATGAGAGAGAGAGAGAGAGAGAGAGAGAGAGAGAGAGAGAGAGCGTGCAAGAAGGAGAGGGCGTGTTGTGTTGTAGGTCAACAAACAGCCTGTAGAGGGGGTTGGCGGGGTCTAGTTGAAGACCTTTGGTGGCCCGTCAGGACGTCTGGTCTGCACAATTTCCTGCTTGGGCCGCGCTGCTTCGTCGTCCTCCGTCTCGCTCTCACACACGTGCACCACCACGCTCGGGGTGGACTCCGTGCCAGCATGCAGCTCGTACTTCTCACCTGTCACAATGACATTTCGTTTTATACAAAATACCACCATCGTGACCAGCATTAAAATACAATAGCTTGGGGGGGGGGAAATAAAAAAAGAGGGGAAGGATTGCTGCCTTAAAACTATTGTGTGGATCCCATCATCTGAATCGCTTATTCTCCAGAGGGTATACTGTATATTCTAAACTAAAATACAGTACCCCTCCGTAATTATTGGCTCGCTTGGTTAAGACATGTGAAGAGCCAATTACAGAAGCTTCCTCTTATACTGAAGAGTATGGTAATGGATCGTTCACCAGACAGAGAATCAAGCTCCTCCCGGGGCCATCTCAGTCCCCAGACCCCAACCCTATTGAAAACTTGGAGTGAGCTAAAGAGGAGAGTGCGGAGGAGCGGACCCAGGTCGCTGGATGATTGCAAAGCGGGAAGGTCGAAGATCTCTCTTTCTGGATACTTCCATCTTTTGAAACATTATTGGAGAAGACTGGGTGCTGTTTGTTTGTGCCAAGTATTGCCATCATAATTCTGGCACACATGAGTTGATGTAAAAGAATGATTTCTTCATGTGGGATATTTTCTTCCGACTGAAGAAATGCACTCGAATGAATTGAGGTCCTAAGTCATTTAGATAAACAATGATTAGAAGCTAAACACAGAAGAACACCCTCCTTCCCCGCGACTTGTATAAGTTCATACGTCACACACAATAATATGAGTCAAGGATGCATCCATCCATCCATCCATCTTCTACCGCTTATCCGGGGCCGGGTCGCGGGGGCAACAGCTTTAGCAGGGAAGCCCAGACTTCCCTCTCCCTAGCTACTTCTTCCAGCTCTCCCCGGGGGATCCCGAGGCGTTCCCAGGCCAGCTGGGTGACATAGTCACTCCAGCGTGTCCTGGGTCTTCCCCGGGGTCTCCTGCCGGTGGGACATGCCCGGAACACCTCACCAGGGAGGCGTTCAGGAGGCATCCGAATCAGATGCCCAAGCCACCTCATCTGGCTCCTCTCGATGTGGAGGAGAAGCGGCTCGACTCTGAGCCCCTCCCGGATGACCGAGCTTCTCACCTTATCTCTAAGGGAGAGCCCGGACACCCTGCGGAGAAAACTCATTTCGGCCGCTTGTATCCGGGATCTCGTTCTTTCGGTCACGACCCATAGCTCGTGACCATAGATGAGGGTTGGAACGTAGATCGACCGGTAAATTGAGAGCTTCGCCCTTTGGCTCAGCTCCTTCTTCACCACGACAGACCGATACAACGTCCGCATCACAGCAGACGCTGCACCGATCCGCCTGTCGATCTCTCGCTCCCTCCTGCCCTCACTCGTGAACAAGACCCCAAGATACTTAAACTCCTCCACTTGGGGCAAGATCTCTCCCCCGACCCGGAGGGGGCACTCCACCCTTTTCCGACTGAGGACCATGGTTTCAGATTTGGAGGTGCTGATTTTCATCCCAACCGCTTCACACTCAGCTGCGAAACGCTCCAGTGAGAGTTGGAGAGCCCCGTTTGAAGGAGCCAACAGCACCACATCATCTGCAAAAAGCAGGGATGCAATACTGAGGCCACCAAAACGGACGCCCTCAACGCTTCGGCTGCGCCTAGAAATTCTGTCCATAAAGATTATGAACAGAATCGGCGACAAAGGGCAGCCTTGGCGGAGTCCTACCCTCACTGGAAACGATTCCGACTTACTGCCGGCAATGCGAACCAAACTCTGACATCGGTGGTATAGTGACCGAATAGCCCGTATCAGGGGGTTCGGTACCCCATACCCACGAAGCACCCCCCACAGAACTCCCCGAGGGACACGGTCAAACGCCTTCTCCAAGTCCACAAAACACATGTAGACTGGTTGGGCGAATTCCCACATACCCTCGAGGACCCTGCTAAGGGTGTAGAGCTGGTCCACTGTTCCACGGCCGGGACGAAAACCACACTGCTCCTCCTCAATCTGAGGCTCGACTTCCTGACGGACCCTCCTCTCCAGCACCCCTGAATAGACCTTACCAGGGAGGCTGAGGAGTGTGATCCCTCTGTAGTTGGAACACACCCTCCGGTCCCCCCTTTTAAAAAGAGGGACTACCACCCCGGTCTGCCAATCCAGAGGCACTCTCCCCATTGACCACGCGATGTTGCAGAGGCGTGTCAACCAGGACAGCCCCACAACATCCAGAGCCTTGAGGAACTCCGGGCGGATCTCATCCACCCCTGGGGCCCTGCCACCGAGGAGCTTTTTAACCACATCGGTGACTTCAACCACAGAGATAGGAGAGCCCACCTCAGGGTCCTCAGACTCTGCTTCCTCCAAGGAAGACGTGTTGGTGGAGTTGAGGAGGTCTTCGAAGTACTCTGCCCACCGGTTCACAACGTCCCGAGTCGAAGTCAGCAGCGCCCCATCCCCACTGTACACAGTGTTAGTGGTGCACTGCTTCCCCCTCCTGAGACGTCGGATGGTGGACCAGAATTTCCTCGAAGCCGTCCGGAAGTCGGCTTCCATGGCCTCACCGAACTCTTCCCACGCTCGGGTTTTTGCCTCGGCGACCACCGAAGCTGCGTTCCGCTTGGCCAGTCGATACCCGTCAGCTGCCTCTGGGGTCCCACAGGCCATAAAGGCTCGATAGGACTCCTTCTTCAGCTTGACGGCATCCCTTACTGCTGGTGTCCACCAGCGAGTACGAGGGTTGCCGCCACGACAGGCACCAACCACCTTACGGCCACAACTCAGATTGGCCGCCTCAACAATAGAGGCACGGAACATGGTCCACTCGGACTCAATGTCCCCCGTCTCCCCCGGAACATGGGAAAAGCTCTGTCGGAGGTGGGAGTTGAAACTCCTTCTGACAGGGGATTCTGCCAGACGCTCCCAACAAACCCTCACAATACGTTTGGGTCTGCCAGGACGGACCGGCATCTTCCCCCACCATCGGAGCCTACTCACCACCAGGTGGTGATCAGTTGACAGCTCCGCCCCTCTCTTCACCCGAGTGTCCAAAACATGCGGCCGCAAATCCGATGATACAACCACAAGGTCGATCATCGAACTACGGCCTAGGGTGTCCTGGTGCCAAGTGCACATATGGACACCCTTATGTTTGAACAAGGTGTTCGTTATGGACAATCCGTGGCGAGCACAGAAGTCCAATAACAAAACACCACTCGAGTTCTGATCGGGGGGGCCGTTCCTCCCAATCACGCCCCTCCAGGTCTCACTGTCATTGCCCACGTGAGCATTGAAGTCCCCCAGCAGAACAAGGGAGTCCCCAGCAGGAGTACTCTCCAGCACACCCTCCAAGGACTCCAAAAAGGGTGGGTATGCTGAGCTGCCGTTTGGTGCATATGCACAAACAACAGTCAGGACCCGTCCCCCCACACGAAGGCGGAGGGAAGCAACCCTCTCGTCTACCGGTGTGAACCCCAATGTACAGGCACTGAGCCGGGGGGCAATGAGTATGCCCACACCTGCTCTGCGCCTCTCACCATGAGCAACTCCAGAGTGGAAGAGAGTCCAACCCCTCTCGAGAGAACTAGTACCAGAACCCAGGCTGTGTGTGGAGGCAAGTCCGACTATAGTCAAGGATGCATCAACATTCATTTCCAAATTTGATTTTGACGAGTCCACTGTATAGCATGTCTCTAAAAAAAAATGTGACAAATTAAAGACAATTCGTTAACCTACATTATGGTTGGGAAATAAAAAGCTATCTGCATCATGCTCTGCACATTCACCAGACACTTCAAATAATAATGCTCAATACTGTCGCCCTTGCGCTGTCAGAAATAAGCTATGTGTGCTTTCAGTCGGATGTTGACAAGCACAGGTGACTCAGAATGAAAGAATACGCTCTCCGGATTGCATCACGGTTGCCACGGCAATGAGATGAGACGGAGGAAATTGGCCCTGAGGAACAACAAGAGAACGCCAAAGCGCCGTCACCGCGGTGAGCCAACAGAGGGGGTCAGTGCGCTGCGGGCTCAAACCCGACAACTATCTGGACTCTGGAGGGGGTGGGGGTCGCTTCCTGACTCTCGGAGTTGCCTTGGCAACAGAGCAACGCCATTGTCCAACTGTCGTCTCTTTGGAGGGACCTTCCGTGCGAGGACCCTTTAAATAGGTTTTAGCTGATAAAAGGGGGAAAACGGAATAGCTTGAAAGAGCAAAAATGGGGAGACGCTTTCTTTTGTGCTTGCCGGCTTTTTTCTCGAAAATGTGACTCATCTTGCCCCCACGGCGCCTCCCTTTCACTGTCATGGGAAGCGAAATAGACAGTGACAGTAATTGTCTCAAATCATGGAAG
The DNA here is from genome assembly GCF_054856545.1 of Hippocampus guttulatus. Classification (NCBI taxonomy): domain Eukaryota; kingdom Metazoa; phylum Chordata; class Actinopteri; order Syngnathiformes; family Syngnathidae; genus Hippocampus; species Hippocampus guttulatus. Next base: position 12,197,747 of record NC_141273.1, read on the forward strand.
CTCGTGTTCACATGGACATTAACAGAGTGAACAACTAAGCCCAATAGGACCCAGTTGCTAACCAAAACAGCAGCACCGACGATCGTTTCTGAGAGCTCACGCTTTTCTTTTCGACAAGGCGGGGGGCCTGACTTAATGACGCGCCTCCCCTCACTTCAGCATAGTTGCGCGGCACCAAGATGCCATAGGATGTCACTAGAACAATATTTTTATATGAGAAATGGCTTCGCTCTGAGCACAAACAAATAAAACGTCAAATTTCAGCAACTAACAAAAGATCACCTCTGCCCCAATAGACCGAATTGCGAATGTGTGGGAGTTCACTAGAGTCCCCTTTTTTCACATTTAGAAACAGGAACAGATCTATAACATTGTTTAAAGAATTACTAAAAATGCATGTCTTAAAATAAATGGCTCAATAGACGCTCACCATCCAAGAAAAAAATAAAAATAAAAGGGCCGGAACTGCAAATATGTCCAGTTCGTGCACACACTTGTTCAAATTTCAAATCAGCTGCTAACCAAAACAGCAGCACACGAAGACTTTCTCAGATGAATTCAAGGGGGGAGTGACAATTCGCATTCCAATAACCTTTGTCATATGGCCGCTCTACAATATTTACTGCACCTTACAGGAAATTAAGCAACTTATTGCTCTTTGTTTCTGTATGTTTCCTCAATTTTATTTTCCACAGTGTTCATGGGAAGCCATCAAGTCCTAATCCCTTGTTGCTCCTTACTTGAGCCCGACACGCGTCACGTCATTTTCCGCTCCAGACCGCAGCCGCGTTAACGACCACTCACCAGGTCCCAGCTTGGCGACCGCGCACAACAAGTCGTAGTTGATGACCGGCGTGGCGTCCTCGCTCTGACTCCAGCCTACGGGCGGCGAGGCGGGCGGCGAGATCAGGAACTGTTTGACGGGCTGTGGGGGCGCTAGGTAGGATTTATCGATGTCTTCGTCACCATTTTGGACCTGGCGGCGGCATTGATGACAATTAGTGATGTCGGGTGTTTGATTCCACTTTCCCCATCGAGAAGATTTATTTTGTTTTCCATTCAGTTGTACAGATTATAAAATGGGGAGCATTATTTGGTATGGTTCCCGGAGGAGCAGCGTTATTAGTAGTTGAAGCCTAAAAAAATATTTGAGAAGTGTTCATTAGAATGAAATACAAAGCAAAATATAAGCGAAAGAGCAATGGGCCTTCTGCAAAGCCAAAGTGCCTACAGTTACACAACAGCAAGTCTACGGTCAAGTAAACATCATTAGCAAATCAAATTTAATGCGGCCTTTTAGAAATGTGCGGTCATTCCTTCACCCGTAGAAGGATAGACATCCGCCGGTGCACTTTCAATCGCTTTATTGAACAAAGATAAAAAATATGAATACACATGACCTGCTGTTAGCTACAACTGACATGCAGCTTGGCTAAGGTTAGGCAGTTAACAGCCAAAGCATTCCACGCTGGCATCCGCTCACAACTACGTCCTTCAAAGGGGCCTTTAAAGTCACATGCATGAAGTTCGTGTGGGCAACCTCACATGTGTTCAATAAATATCTGGTCATTACTTTGTGGATTTCGTTTAAACGAAGAATGACGGTCGAGGTCACATTCATGTTGGAAAAGTTTAGAAAATATCTATGATGTCTCCATTTTTTTTTTTAAATCATGAAACCTGGCATTTTAACAGGGGTCTGTAGACAATTTAGTGTATCTACCAGTAGATGTGATTGACTTCTTTTACAAAGAGTGCAAAAAGACCCCATATATACTATGTGCAGCTAATGACAGAGTGTCTCGCAAATGTATTCGCTGTAATAACAAAAACCTCCATGAAGTAATTGTCTCTGCTGAATCCTTAATCCTTTTATAATTACACACAGAGAGGCGCAGCAGCAGTCATAACAAGCCATATCAATGAGCAATTACAATCTTATAGAGACAATCTGACGCAGCTTGTCAAAGTACGTGTAACCTCAGGGCGTATTTTTCACTGTAGTGTGCGAGTGGTGGTTGGTGCTCGAGCTCACCTGGGCAAAGTACAGTTTGAGTTTGCGGCCGTTGAACTCCGACTCGTGTAGCTCGATACGAGCGCGGGCGGCTGCTTCGGGGGTGCTGAAGTTGATCCGGACTCTCCGGAAGCTTTTGAACAGTTGGAAGGTTGCCTGATCGTCGTAGACCCGAAACGCCGCCTCGAATCTCTCCTGTGGGGGTCAAAAAGAAAAACATCCACAAATATTTGAGGATATTGCTAAATATGCTAACTCGCGAACATTATGCAAACTCCCAATCTGAGATTGAGATTTGAACCTGAACTTCAAAACTGTGAGGCATTCGTGCGAACCGCTAGGGCACCGTGATGAACAACCTTAATTTAGGGACCATCGGACTGTGAGTCGCCAGTTGCCCATCACTGCTGTATTATTGAGAAATCAATGAAATTCAAAAGAAACCGTGCTTGCGTGGTTTTGCTCTGTTGGCAACCACTCCATGGTGGTCCTCACCTCTTACCCAAAGTCATCTGGGAAAGGCTCGAGCTCACCCGTGAGATCAGTGAAGACAAGTGCGACAAAAACGGGATGGATCTACATTTTTGTACACAGTCGGTTTTTCTACCTAGTCATGAAGGCCATTTTGGAATATTATGACATTACGAGGCGGTCCGGTGGTTGACTGGTTAGAACGCCGGTCTCACAGCGCAGAGGTGCAGGGCTGGATTCCGGCTACAGCCTTCCTGTGTGGAATTTCCATGTTCTCCCGGTGCCTGCGTGGGTTTTCTCCGGGTACTTTGATTTCCCCCGACATTCCAAAAACACGCATAGCAGGCTAACGGAACACACTAAATTGTCCCTAGGTATGAATGTTAGCGTGAATGGTTATTAGTCTATCTGTGCCCTGCGATTGGCTGGCAACAAGTTCAGGGTGTCCTCCCGTCTACTGCCCAAAGACAGCTGGGACAGGCTCCAGCACACCCCGTGACTCTTAGAAGGATAAGCGGATCAGAAAATGGATGGATGGATGATATTTCAAGTTGTTTTGCAGTGTTGCCTGTATTGTTTTTCCATGAGATGAGACAGAGCTAATATTGCTCTGAGATTCATCACCGCTTCCGTCAGAGACTCAGACGTGACTTTTGCTACACTTCTCTCATTTTCTTTCCAGATAATTTGGTAACATGATTTCCAACTTCCTGTCACTGTCCTTCAATCTTTTTTTTTCTTCATCCCAATGCTATTTCCTCTTTCCCCAACATCCTGATGTATTCTATGTATGCTATGTTTCTTCAATCAGACAGCGCCGCGGGAGCAACAGGGAACATTTTCCGATCCCCTTTATCCTCACAAGGGTCGCGGGGGGTGCTGGAGCCTATCCCAGCCGTCTTCGGGCAGTAGGCGGGGGACACCCTGAACAGCGTGCCAGCCAATCGCAGGGCAAACACAGACGAACAACCATCCGTGCTCACACTCACACCTCGGGACAATTTTGAGTGTTCAATCAGCCTGCCATGCATGGGAATGGATAAAAGAACATAACGGGCCGCATGTGGTCCTCGGGCCCTTTGCCCGCCCCCGGTTTAGATCATTGTGCTGAGGTCTCACAAAATTAGATAATTTGGTCTGACTTTTGAGGCAGTCTTCACAGGGTGCCACGTTCCTGTTTCAATGCATTCAGGTGGATCGAGATGAACCGGAGTTCGTCAGTGTCGCTCCGGCTCACTATCTCCTCCAGTTGCCGCGGGAATCTTGACTCAAATCTTAATTAAATGTGCACTATCTCTGAGAGTCAGTCAGTTCCTTGAGTCTTCCCAGACACTGAAAATAGTCCTCTGCGAATTCATCACAACGCAACGAAACTCACAATGCACTCGGATGTCGAGATTGTCAATATCACCTCTTAGGATCTAGTGTAAAGACATTTGATAAGGTTTATCGGTTACAAAACAAGATCCTTGTGAGAATATTGATGGAAATTAGACAAAGTGGCCATAAATATGGCAGGATTGTGAAATACATTTACCCACAAAAACATGGCAGTTCTTTCAAAATCATTTTTCATGATATTTTAGTGTAACATTCAAATTTCTTGACATTTTTCGTTAGCTGTAAGCTCTACTGATCACCTTGAAATATTTCACTCTCTATGTAGCACATCTAAATTAATATAAAACCAAATAAATAAAAAAGGTTGATTATTTTTTTAATTGAACTAAGGAACTAAATTAATTAGTTTCCATGATACAGACGTATGATGGCATGGATTGAAGTTATGTGGATGCTGTTTGGTTCTATTTTTTATTTTTTTTTAAAGAAAAATGTAGCATCGATTTCCACTTTCTCCCTCCCCGTCGAATCCCATGTGCAAAATAAAGCCAACCGGTCACCAAATTTTGTAAATAAAAGACTATTTGGGATGCTTGGTGACTTGTCAAAGTGCTTTACTTTGAAGTTGGCATGAATATGAATGCAGCTTTAGATTGCTGCATAAGCTTGCCGTGCTAGCTCGGAGGGTCACCAGTGCCACGATGAGATTCTGCTTCAAGATAGACAAAAATCGCACCACTACTTCTGACACAAACAGCGAGGGTTACGATTCAGCAAGCTGTGAATCACACCCACGCTCCAGTGTGGCATGGGAATGGAAAAAAAAACAACAACAACAGTTTCCTTTTCTCACAAACACATACATGTCTGAAACAATTCAAACCAGCCTTAACCCTTTCATGCACCCTGTAACCTGATAACATGATAAACTGTCCACTGTAGTAACCGCTGTCCCTGAAAGGGTTAAGCAATGCGCCATATGACGCCGTGGGTTCCTCCTCCATTGCTAAAACATGTATTAGGTTTCCAGGTAGTCCGAAATCAGCTGCCCGAATGAGGACAAGCGCTACACAGAAAATGGATGGCGTGATATTAATCAAATACATGGGCAGTTATGTGATCACCTAATTTTGAGACGATACATTTATACGGTCTTACTGATGAAAAGTTGACAGGTGGAAAGAGACAAAGCAGCCCAGCGAGCATGTTGGCGCTGCATGAATGCGGCACAAAGCGTAAAGCCCTGCCGGTCAAGTGCGGTCCGCTAAAACCGCGACCCCGACGAGCCATCTGCCGGCAGATTGCCCCCTGGGTAACGAGCCAGTTATGTCCCCGGTAGTAATGGAAAGCTTTTCATCCCGGGAGCATCAAGGCACAACTGACAACACAGGCGAGCTTCTGACACTCAAATCAACCGAGATGTCGGAACAGGTTGATATTATCGGGGCGCGTCGGCAAGGTTTGATATCTAGCGGCATCATAATAAAATGCGCTGGCAGAAGCAAACAAGATTAAGGCGAGGGTGAGATACAGTATAGTTGATCAGGCGCCCGTCAACATGCGGGGGATCTAATCCTGTTGCAGACAGTGACCTCGCAGCCTGAAGCGAATGGATCAGTTAAAGTGGTGGAAATAGGTGTAACGAGACGATTGCGGTTGCAGAGTGTGCTTATGTAAAGCCGGCGTCCGGTTTCTAACGTGTGTCGGGTTCACTGACAAATATCCGCGTTCGTCCGGTTGCGTCGGCACAAACACGGATGGCTAAACGCATTTTCTTTGCACGTACGGAAACACAACCCAAGTCCAAGAAACCACACAAGACAAAAGTTGCAGGGATGAGTTCATTTTTAGTGTCATAGAAAATATTACTTCTGTCTTGTTTCTTTTTTTGGGGCAGTAAAAATCTCATTGAATATGAAGCATTTGACATTTTATGGGCTTTTTCCTGTCTCCCTTGTGAGACAAATAAATGTTTTCTTATCTTATTGAATGAATTCATGTTCCTGAGAGCATGCATTGACGTAATTCAACTTCTCATAACTGACATCGTGCTGGACTTGGACCTTTAGACAACAAACTGAAATAACCAGTGACTGTCAATGTAAAACAGTGTCAACAAACATTTGAAAAAAATTTGCCTTCCGGCAATTCGACCCACTCGGAATTCTGTGGAATATTCTACATTCTAAACCACTGAAAGTCGCTTCAATCCTTGACTGTAATTCACATTTTCGTTGGAATTGCAGCATTTGGTACAACGAGATTAACAAAGCCTAATTGGGACATACAGAGGGTTTATTCATGTATTTATTTTTTTTAACCCCGCTTTGGCAAATCAGTCATCTGTGACACGTGTGTGGATTTAGCAGAATCTAATCCAGCGTCTCATGTTTCAATGAGATCTGGGTGAAAACCAACAATCTAGGTCACGGATCCTCAGGGTGAGTCAAGGACGGGTACTACAGGATAGTCCGAAATCGTTCAACTGAAATAATTATGCAAATGAATTTCGCATGCACGTGGATCATCGTTTTTAATTACCTTTCAAAAACAAATAGGAAGCGAGGTATGGGGGACTTCTAAAACAGGCTGGATCGGGGCGCTCAAGGACCGGACTTGGGCACCCCCTGTGTTGAGACTTTTATTGTCAATATTATAACCCATGCAGCTATGAGTTCAGTATGCTTTGTGTACATTGAGATGGCTACAAATGCACCAGGGAGGCCCATGAATGGGCCGAGTGTTTATTGCGACGGGGTCGATAGCCCGAGCGGTGAGCCATATTGACAGGGGGCTCTCTCTTGGGGTCAGTCTGACCAAAATAGGAATATTGAAATCAGATTACAGTACAGTGAAACACATTAATCCTATTTATCAACAATCTGGTTATTATGTTGGGGTTTTTGTTTCTTTTTTTGTGGTATCAAGGTAGGAGCCTTTCCTGGTCAGCGCCACTTAGGTCGCACAGTCTCACACCCAGTTTTCTTACATCACACACCCAAGCGCCATGGTCACAGCGTTGTTGCAGAGATGCAATGAGTAACACAACATTCCATAAAGGGACTGAGAGGCAGTTAAGCAAGATACACAACGGATCGTGAAGATTTTATCGATACGACTATTTTTAACAATACTACTTATCGATCCGGTATTTTAACGGTGCACTTTTTGGTACTCTTTTTGTTTATACAACCACTAAAGCACATACGAGAATGAATGAATTAACTTGTCTTGCAACTTGCAATTAATTGGAAATAAATAAAAACAATGCTCGACAGAAAAATAAATATTTTGAATAAATCATTATCATAATGTTAAACATAAGATAAGATAATAAGAGAAGAGAAGATCTTATTATTATTATCATTATACTGTAAAAGCAATTATTTTGTGAAAAAGATGACAGTGGGTACACAGAGACATCCCAGCTTCTCTCGGCTCCTTAGTACGGCTCTAATATTAGTCATTTTTGCAGAGGATAAAGAAAAAAATTAATGGGATAGGATACAGCTCATCTGTTACCCTACAGAGAATAAGCGGGATAGAAAATATATCGATGGATGAATTTTCTACTTAGTTAATCAAGGTAGTGTAGTTGACTGCCAATATCTGGTGTTGGTGATCATATTGGAGTAAAAATGCAATTTGGATTCAGGCCTGGCAAGATGGCAGCTTGTCAGAGTACAAATTGAGTTATTATCCATAGAAAGCAATGTTACAGTGATTCTTTCAGATAAACAGCATGTATCATTTTTCCGTGACAGGAAAATTGGGCTCCCCTTGCCTCCCTTGGCAATCCGCTTCATTACTGCTGCCCAAAAATGTCATGTGTTTTCATAAGCTTGCGTTTGATTGTTTTTCCTGCGCTGTGTTCACATTAGATTTAGGTGAGAATCTACCCAAGACCCTTTCAAAGTAGGCGAACGTTTCTTTTCCAACAAGCTTGGGCATTTCAGACCAAGCGTCATCCAAATCTGATCCACTTTGCATACATTGGAAGCAATTTCACCATACTAATATCATTGTCATATCTCATTAGCATAATTTTCTTGTGCTTACTGTTGCTCCCCACAAACAAAGCAATTATTTCAATGGACGTTAGCAAATCATAGCTAGCCATTAGTTTAGGGGTAGGGAACTTCGTTTCCTCGAGACCCATATCCTGCCTGTTTTAGCTCTCCCCCTACTCCAACACACCTGATTCAATTGATGACGATTGTTTCCGGCTTCTACAGAGCTAGCTGATGAGCTGATCGTTTGAATCAGGTGTGGTGAAGTAGCAAGAGATCGGAAACAAGTAGGATATGGCTCTCGAGAGACCAAAGTTCCCTACCACTGGTTTAGCCTGTGTTATTAGTGGAAGTTATGGATAGTCTTTGATACTATTGGAAATTACATGTGTACTTATGGTGAAATTTTTAAAATACCTTATCTTCTGTTAAGCATTTATTTTTAATGGTAACATTGTAAAATTAGTTTGAAATAATATTAAACTGATTTAGGTTTGTCATAGGCTGTATTTACTGTTGAAACTATTCCCGGCAATTATTTTTTTTAAAAAATGTATGGTGGTGCCAGTAGCTGATATTTCATAATTATTCGCTACTGGGCTTGTTCACTATCCCCCACGAATATTCTGATGGCAGGGTAACCAGATCCACTGCCCAGGACATCGTCCTTTGTCTTATGTCACACGCACGGGTTTAAGCGCTAACCTTCAACGGACACCTGAGCCGCAGCACATCTCTAAGGTTTCAGGCCAGTGTGAGTCGCTCAGCTCAACCTGCCCAGCCGCCCAAGCCGCGGGAGCAGGCACACTTGAGTCCCCGCAGCCTAGCAGTTCTCTGGGCCCTGAATCGCTCAACCCTGCCACACGGGCTCTGGTTTCCCAAAAGTGCAGAACCTGATCTGGTCGCAGTCTCTTCCATCCCCGGGCCTCATAGAGGGGTCACAGTGCATCCTGACAGCGGCGGTCACCTGCAGGTCCCGCATCATGTTAACATTTTGACCTAATTCACGTTTTAATCAGCGATGACCGAGAGGCCTGTCAGTGTCCTCTGACTCAATGATATCAAAGGATGTCAGCTTTTAGCGAGCGGCAATCAATGCCTGCTGACATTGATGGTGACTTTGCATGAACACAGTAGCACGCGTGCTTGGGAACAAGCCTTTGAAAAAAAATATCCTCAATGGATGACCCAAAAAAATAGGTCTTTCATTGACCATTACCATTTTTAAAATGACACTCACATTTTGTTAATGTGAATAATGTGAACAAAACTTCATGATGATTCACAAATGTGTCAAACTGCCGCAGTAGAGTGCCAACTACTGCCAAAGAGGACTTAAGTGATGTCAGATTTTCTTCGTCTAAACCATCACTGGCTGGTTTCGGGAGCCTCCATGAGTATGCGACATGTAAAAAATAAGGCCGTACCGGTACTCACCCATCCCTAACAGCAAGCATCCAAAACTTTCTGAGAAGGGACAGAGTGGCTTGGTAAAAACGGATCACCTTCGCTTCTCGCCAAAACCGGTACAGTCATCCCCGTTATTCAAGGGGTACCGCGTCCTGCTGTGAACAGCATAAAACTGCAATAATTGATGCCTCCCCAATAAAACTGTTTATAAATGCCTGTGTTCATAGTTTAAACCGTCAGTATACCACAAACTATGAACCTATAACAGTTTTAATATCAATTTAAATTCAGAAACGTCGACATCTGTCGGCAGAAAACTCGTACACCTTCTGCTGTTTGGGGGTGGGGGGTGGAAATTGTAATAACACAGAGTAATTCGCTTCCATTCTATTCCGGTGAGTGTGGGTTTTTTTATCGCTCTACAAGTTATTTTATTGCCCGTGTTTGCTATTTTTAAGTCGCAGTTTAATCAGTTGCAGCGCCTGGAATTTTACGATATGTGCTTACATGACGACGATCAAGACTTTTCATTCCATTCATGGCAAAAAGATGACTGTTCAACCTCAGGAACATTTGCCAAATGGTCACAGCATCACAATGAGATGATGCCGAGCTTGACGCTTTATTTTTGACATGGTCACAATTGAGAGGGGGTGACGTGTTTGAGCAGATCACACAAAAGGCGGCGAGACAACGGGAGCAAAAACATGTCAGACGTCCTGCTGAACCATAAATAGCGCGTTAGTCATCAAATTGTTTACTGCAACGACAAAGCCGCGACGTATTTCCAAAGAGAGATTATGACAAGTGGAAAGTGACAGAGAGTGCTCGGAAATTCTTCGAGCAGTAACAGCATCCATCTATAAGAATGCTATTGTCAACGTGTCTGCATTTTTTTTTTTTTACGTGTAACAGCTTGCAATGCATTCTCTGTAGTAATCATTTTGATTTGAACTACTCAAATGATTGCTAAAAGATCATAAAGTCGCCGCCATTGTTGCGTTGGATCTTGCTTCATTGAAAGGAACACATTTCAGGGACGGGGCGGCAGCGAGAAAGCACTTTGCAGGAGAAACAACCATTTGGAATGTGATTTAATGACTTGAACAAATGGAAAAGGACGAATAAGACGGCAGGCAGTTCAGTAAAGCAGGAGTGGGGAACATTTTTCCTGTCAACGGGAAAGTTGCCAGAGAGCCACACTACTTTAAGTGTTGCATTTGAAAAAAAAATGACACCGAACAAATGTTTATTACCGGTACTATGAAGTATGACTTTTATGTTTTTTAGGTGTGCACGGTATATACGGTAATTTTGTTCGATGGCACGAATTTGTCCGATGGTATAGATTTGGACTCCACATCGCCTCGGCGTAAAAAATGGCTTCAAGGTTTCGAATATTGGACAAAACATCTTTGTTCACAAAACTTTATCACATGAGGGAGAGGAGAATGAGCTGGTAAAATAAATGTGTTGTAGAACATGACACTTCAAATCATAGCGTCCTCCACATCTGAAATTGATGTTTTCTTGAGTCGAGAAGGTAACAATTGGGTTTGGCTGAAGGAAAATGTTGCTTTCATGTATATCTAGACTATTTGGGACTTTTACTAAAATATAGGTGACAAATCTAGGTCCAGAAAGTAAAAACCCTGCCACAGTTGCTTCCACTCAACGGGCAGACGAATGAGCTTGTTTACCTGCCGATAGAGTAGTAGCACCTGTAGCGAAAGCCAACCTTGATAACTCTGCTAAAATGTCATCAGGTATCTTTGCCAAAAACGAGACTAAAACGTGATCAGTTTTCGTCAACTAAAACTAAAATCACTACTATCGGGCAATGCTCTGCGCCAGGCTATGTTGCGCCATTCCGGCTAGCTTCTAGCCGTAGCTGGCTAGCTAGCGCAGCTAGCTACGGTGCAGAACCGTGACTCTAAATTAATCAGAAAATAATAAAGATCCACAGAGGAAACACATCTTAGCTTTTTGTTGTTGATAGCTTGTTATTATTATTGGTTCCTATTTAATTCATTCAGAAATGTTATTTTATATATTTAACCATTATTGACCTAGTAATGGCAATTGAGAACAGATTCTCAATATAGGCATTCATAAAATTTAAAAAAAGAAGAAAAAAAAGCCGGGAGGGGTGATTCAATTTACTGGCAGTTTTTTTTTTTTTTTGCTATTTACGGTAAGACTCAGCCTCTCAGGTTATTACTGTAACTTAAAAACTCACTAAATCTGGCAGGCGTGTGCTGGCGCATTCATTTTGGAAATTCAGCCCCTGAAGCCAATCTTTCCGTTTGGTTTAAAGCGCCCAATTCCATTCAGCCAGTTTCAAGGTTCCTTCAAAAAAACAAAACAAAAACAAACAAAAAACAAACAAACAAGCAAACTCATTCTGGAAGAGTTTGTCCTACCAAATTTTAAACAGGTAAACCAGACAGATTGGGAACACTATTTTAAGAGGATATTGACTTTTCATCATTGCTTGTGGGCAAAGCATTGCAGCAAAGCTGATGAATTGTCATAACATTTAAAACGTTACAAAAACGTTTGTGAGAGCCGGGCTTTAAAAGCATAACATTTGGTGAGCAAATTTATGTGGTGACAAAAGCAAGCAGCAGCAGCAAAAGCCTCGGGATCATTTTGGATTCCCTTGCAAAGTTAAAATCAAGCAGGCACCAAGCACCGTCGCCACACAGAAGGTACCAGAGTCTGAGGGTATGTTCATGTGCATTGAAAAAAATGTGACGTGACATGTTTACATGGCAGGGCTAAACAATTCAAAACTGTCAAAATTAACTCTTAGTTGGTGTATTTCTGCTTCTTACTAAATCAATATCGGAGACTTTAAATCAATGTCAAATCAAGAGGTGCAACAAGTATTCGATGAATTGGCAACTAAATGATGATCATTATGATATAATTATTTTTGATCATTGATTAGTCATTTGGATGTTGTTTTTTAATGTAAAATTGGACCAACGCTCGGAATATCCGCTTCTCAAAAGTATCTGTCTGTGCTCCTTCAACGGAAGCAGACTGATTATCTTTGCCTTGAATCCAAATATAATATTTCCTTCACTGCCAGTTTAAAATAAAGTCCCTTTTTTTTTTAAGTTGACAAAATAATCGACAGATGAATCGATTACTCAAAGAATTGTTAGCTTAAGCCCAAATCAAATTGCAGCGTGAAGAACGGAAATCAGATCGAATGGTGCGGTTCTTAACAACGCCCAGCCCCACAACACGCTGTACACTCGCTTGTATTGTCTTCACAGTGTGCCGCCAAATTTGATGACTCGCCGTAAAACAGATCATGATTGAGCTCCACAAGGTTAAAACCTGACCAAAGGCATGATGAGTGTGATGAAGGTCATCCTGATGCTCAGATTTCCTTCAAACTTCCCAACCTTCATGTTCCCCAACGGCAGGTTTAATTTGTGTGCCCTGGATGAATACATCATTTAAAACGCCCATTCTACACAATTGCTAACAATAAGTAACATCTTATTCAATGAACACGTCTTTGACAGCGTCAATCAGAGCAGAGCGTTAGCATCTCCTGTAGCAGACTCCGCTAAAGAACTTCCTGACCTTCACCATGCGTCCTGCGTTACGCTGACGCCGTGACGCTTTACAGGTAACGATGGCCGAGTCGCAAACAAACATGACAATGCCTGCCGTCGGCCCGCAAAAAAACGAGCTTATCGACTCTCACGACAGGGATGCGGCCTTTATTTTTGCCCAGCATGGACACAAAGCCAAACGAAACCAAAGACTCGCACCAGTGCGTCTATTCTGCCGTGATGGTCCGACCTACTTGTTCTGACTATAGCCTCTCTGTTTGGCTCATTATTCAATGTAACCAGCGGGGACTTAGCCAAGAGCTTTTTTGCTTTTCCTCCAACAAAAGGGTAATTTCACACAAGTACACTTCAATCTGTGGTCATCAAACATACGGTTGTTTTTTTCCCCGTCGAGAATGAAACTCGGGTAATGGTTTCAAACAAAGTGACGCAATTTGGTTGTGGTGCGACAGCCATCCGACCTTGAAAACAGTCGACTCGCTTTCAGAGAATTTTCTCACAGCTTGAATCCACACACTAAACCTTCATCCTGTTCACGTTTGGAGCATTTCAGAGAAGACAGCAGCTGGGTGAAAAGTTACCAAGTCAAGACGGTAACGTTCACAAACCCAAACTTAATTGGATCGGAAAATGCAATCAATACATTTAAAGCTCCTAAAACATCCTCCCTGATCATTTTCATGCACCCTGTAACCTGATAACCTGATAAACTGTCCACTGTAGTAACCGCTGTCCTTGAAAGGGTTAAATAACCCACATCTGCCCATCCATTGTTGCTTGCAAGCCTGTCTGGTTGTTTCTTATCTTGTGAGATTAGGGACATCAGATAGGCATACATCTTGTTAAGCGATAATATTGGGGAAAAAAATTAGACTATAAAATAAAACAAGATTAGACTGACTGAATTTAATCTACCGTTACACTCGATCCTTCTTCCTGCATCAGAAAACCAGGATTAACCATGTTCTTTGTGCCGTTTCGAAAGTCAGCCCTTCTCCATCTGTTCTTTTAATTGTGTGCGCATCCATTTTTTTTTCTTGCAGGGTCACAATGGCATAGGTTAATTGAAAAGAGCTGCCCGACAGGAAACTTTAGAAGAGGGCAGCACTTCAGCTCTGACAAGGCCGTGTCCCGTCTGTTTGGTGTTCTCTGTGATCAGGCTCATCTTAAAGATTTCCCTTTTGGACGCCACAGTCCGTTTGCATTGGGCCCAGTTAGCAAAGTGACCCAGCACATCAAAATGCATTGAGAAAAAAAGCTTTCCCAAAAAAAAAAAAGTCTAGGTTGAGGTTTATTTCATATTTGTATAGAAAGTACACTGGGTCCAACATTAAGCTTTCAGACCCTGGCCAGAAAGTTAACTATATTGTACATACCCACACAGTTTAAACTCGGATCCAATGAAATATTCGCAAAGATAATGATGCTTTGTGATCCAGTGTCAGAGATGTCGTCATGTAAAAATATGTAAAGTTTTCTGCATCACATCAGGCGCCTCTTCTAATATTTTGGCTACCGAGAAGGACGAGAGATAAGATTAGAAACAGCTCTCCTTGTTATGCTGTGCGAACTATACAACCACAAGCAGCAACAAATCCATCAAAATGATTATTATTTTGTCATATGGACTGTGCAGGTGTACCGACTATTGTGGCCGATTACCGATTTCTAAGTGTGCACCTGCAATGCTGATAGGTTTTAAGGGGGAGTTGACAATGCGCCTTCATCTGCTTCACTATCCCCCACCAGCTCACGCATGCACGTGTCCCTCACGGACCCCCCTCACCCAAGCCACCTTCCGAGAGCACAGGTTGCGCATTCTCTCTCGTCAACCGGCGCCTCATTACCGCATTAAGATGCACTACCAGCACACCCCTTCCTCGCGCAACGTGCGCGCCGCGCGTAACCTTGTGGACCCATTGATAAAATATCATCGCGTCTGCATTCCACGCGCTCGCGACAGCGACCGCCCCCCCCCCACACCCCCCACCCCAAGATCGTACCTGCATTTTGTATGACGTAAACACCTCGACGTCTACCTCGCAGGCGATGATGGTCACCATCTCCAGCTTCATGTTTATCGATGGCATTCCCCTCGCGCGGGTGGGATTGCGTGAGAGAAAGACGATGAAGAAAAATCGATTCGCTTGTGCGCCCCGCGCAAGCTTGCGGTCGACTGAAAAGTCCACGAGACTGACGGCGCGTGCGAATGGGTGCGCGGTGGACTGGAGGAGAGCTGCTGAGTGATGCTGCAGCACAGCCACAACTCTCACAGCCCCTCCTCACCCCCCCCCCTCCCCTCAGTGCCACATTGACGTCATCAGCACGCTCACGTTTACGCCACAAGTGAAGTGAGCCGCGCAAAGGAATACTGCAGAAAGAAAGCCACGGTCCGGTTTATTCCGCTTTTTTTTCTTTACAGTCGTGGAAGTGGGGTTATAAAGAGACTGGATGAAAAAAAAAGATGGTTGTGTGCCACACGTGCTTCAGTGTTCACCCTTGCATTCCCCCACACAAAAAGCAGCCAGGTTTTAGCAGCCCCCACAAAACACTGCCATTTAAAAAAAATGATACAGGTCTGTTTCATGTCACTTCAAAATAAAGTGAGAAAAGTTAAGCAGTGACAGTGTGATGTAGCTCTAACTGAAAATGTATTGTGGTACATAATTTTAATGATATAAAATAGTCTGTCTGTTGATAGATTTTTCTTTCGTAACAACCAATACTACTGCCCATCCATCAAATGTGAAATGGCAAAGTGCAATTTTTGTTTGCTGCCTCTTCCCAAAAATATGTCTTTGTAATACCAACCCCATACAGATTCTCCACCCATGACTTGGGAGTTGAATACCTGTCTGTTGTAGTACCAAGCTAGACCTGTGGGAGGTAGCACGGTGCCAAAAGGTATCCAAATTGCTGGTTGGCTCAGTCCCACTTTGTTTTTACCACATGCATACATAGTAAATCCTAGACAGGTTTAAACATTTACGATTGTCTGCCTCGACCATTTTATGAGCAGAGCTTGGAGGAAAAAAAAGACGTTTAACCCACTCCAAATCAATCAGAATAATCTTTTAGACAGCTGAACATCAGGTCTTTGCTGTTTTCTGACTGGAAAGGAGCAAAAATTCTCAGATGATGCATGTGTGTACTGTACCTTGTATTTTAAGAAGATTCAGAATCAGAATACGTTTCGGATTTCTCTGTATGTCACAACATTTTCATAGAGAAAAAAAAGGGATGGTCCTATTCATCAACACAGTTTGCTTGTTTTGGCGCTAAATGGAGCAGTGACCCAAAAGATGGAGCAGAAACATTGTGTGGCACTTGACACCCAAAGCGCATTTCCTCCACCTAGAGTACTGAAATGGGACAGCGCCTCAACATTGAAGCAACATTACATAATGGTCAGCCGTTAGCTCCCAGGCTGGACGAGCTCAAGAACGCATGGCCATGTCATGGCCGTTGCAGGTAATAAGCACAATAAAACACGTCAATGGAAAAATTAAATATGTAAATTTGACGAGCAGCATTGTTGACTGGGGATTACGCGAGCTACAACATTGTCACTCACATAGCAGCCAACGAGGCGCCTCTTTCCTTCATTACAAGGACACGCGGTGAGACACTTTCCACTGCAGCTCAGCACCAGTCATTACAAAAATCCCACAGACGCGCCGTTGCATAATCACCAAGCATACCATGTCTTCTTTCCGTCACTCTCATCATCCCAATCGCTCGTTTCATAATAATTGCCTGGCTGAGTGAAGCAGCTAAGTCCCCAATAAGACATTAATATAAACGCTGTAGGTGCTGAGTCTATTTATGCCCTCGTGTGTCCATGCAGGGCAGAACGGAATAAGAGTGGACTGTGGGAGGACGAATGCGACATTTCTGTACTGAAAAACAAAGAAAGAAATAAACATACCATTTTAAACTTAATGTTACTCATTACTTTATTTTAGCTCATTAAACGTTAGTCACTTCCATCCATTGTCCTCATTACGGGTGCGGGTGAGCTGAAGCCCATCCCAGCTGATTCTTGAGACTGATCGCAAGTCATTCCAGAGCATACCGTGTCGTCAAACGTCGATCGTTGTTATATCACTTATTGTGGCTTCCCTGCATGTCAGCTTTTTTTTTTTTTAATCATACCGAAGTGCTTTGAGATAAAAATTTAATTAGTTCCCGGAGCACACTCGAAACAAACAAACACTACAATACAGAGCGTATTTTCTATACATGTGTTGTAATGTCTTCAAATACAGTTGCAATGTTTTGCAAAGTGTGTTCAATTGATATTGATATTTTAAACAATTTTAAAAGTTCAAAATCAAGCAAAAAAAAAAACGGGTTTTTATATGAACTGTATTTTGCTGATTTCACCGATTGCAGGTGGGTGTGGAACGTATCCCTCTGATAAATAGCTTGACAAGCCACACCCACTAGGAAAGTGCATCTGGAAATAATACTAAAACCCTCTTCTGCGGGTGGGCCCGTTCCAAAACAAGGTGTCTAAAAATCACATCTGTGTATTTGGTGTGACGTATCGTATATCGTGCTGTTCAGCGGCAGAAATCCATCCTCATTCAAAACGGCACATGGGAGAGACAATACTTCGTGAACATCATTTAGCATTAAATCATTTTAAATAACCGGGTACACACAAAGTCATTAGAAAACCCCAGCCGCTGACGACACGGTTGCTTTTCGCTGATTGGTTCATTTCGCTGTCGACTCCCTTCCAAACTCAATTTAAGTGGGGGTTCACTGTAAACCTGTGGATTTTTTTTTTTTTTTTTGTGAGACGACACTTGCCAATTGAAAACAGAGGACATACAGGACTATACACTTAAACGTCATGGATTATCAAAATGCTGCAACCTGTTGTGTTTGTCACTGCCCAGAAGTGGGATGGATAGCTATGGATGATGAAGCATTTTTCCCTTCTGTGTGGCCTCATTTTTGCAAAACCCCAGGCCTACAAACCCCCTCCTCCCTACAGTCCAGCTCTGCTCATTCACAATTCTCACGATCTGACAGTCAGCAAGTGGAGAAAATTAAGATATTGCATTTTTCAAGGTGAGCATGGAAAAATAAAAAAATAAAAATCCACCAATGCGCTGTATGTCTGGTATGATATGGAAAGACATATCATACCATTGGCATTCATTGAAAAAGACCTCAATGCAAAAAAAATCTTGTACACTAAAAGCTTTTGTGCCTGTGCACACTACAGCGGGTGAACAAAGCAGTCTAAAAGGCTAACTGATGAGAAATAATTTGTATGCCGTAGTGGAGCTCTACAAATCAGGGTCGTGGATCACCACAAGCGTACATATGCTATGTGAGAGCAAGGTCAACTGTCTTTAGGCCTAGCGAACAAAAAACACAAACTCTGTGTGCTGTCCCCACGTGTGGATTCTGAACACTCAGCCCCTCCTCAAAATAGATGTCTGACATCGCAAATGCACATCACATTAGTGCAGCGCGGGCGTCAATGTCATGTCACTCGCAAGCCAGCCTGCATGTGTACGTACACCGACGCTCGCGTGCGCGCACCTAAACACAACCCCCTCAATGCCAAGCGGGCTGCCAAACGAGCTCCTGGTGTCAGCGCCAATGCAGCTGCTCTAATCTAGGCCAAGCTATTTATAAAGCAAGCAGCCACATTCAGGCGCAGGAAGCTGGAAGGCGAATAACGGGACGGAGTGAAACATCCACATGGGGGGGAGAAAGACAGGGAAGGGATGAAAGGCGTGAGTAGTGGAGTGACGATAGAAAAGACTAGCAACACATAGGTCCTGGAAGGTGCAAAACACGACTGAAGATGCGGGTCCTCAAAGGGCAGACTCTGGTCTATAAGCTCCACATTATTTTTAGGTACATTTGAAATTTAACTTGCTCAACTATTTGAGGATTTGCAGTCGACTTATTTTAACCTAGGCGAAAATTTGGAAGATTTACAGTAGTGCACCTTTTGGAGGTTTTTCAGTAGTCTTATTCTAATCTGTGGAATTTTTGAGGCAAAGATTTAGGATTGTTTTATTTTAAACTGCGCATCTTTTGGATCATTTATGTTACAGGTCGTCTTATTTGAACACGGGCGAAATTTAAGGCATGGGTTTCCAATATGGTGGTGCCCAGCATGCGGGTTATCATCAATCGAACGCTAGAGGTAAAATGAGTCTGAGTAATTTGAGTATCTCAATGAAAAATAAATACTGGAGGAGTTCTTTTTCTCCCTTGAGTACCCCTTTTTTTTGTTGTACGCAGCCGCAGCAACGCTTGTTCATGCTATGAATGACTCGTCTGTAACACGCGATGAGGAAGAAAACTTCAAAATAAACCCAAGCTTACCAATGGACATCAATACCCCGCTATGCTTTTATTTTGAAATTGGTGGCGTGGCAGCTGTCTTGACTCATCTTGGGGCCAGTTTATATTGCCTTCACAAAATGTTGCCACCAATATCATCACGATCATGTTCAATCACTAATTAAGGTAGTTAAAAGAATAATAATTACTAATGACCTTGACTTTGACATACAGCGTCTGCTGCCAGTGTTAGCTTAGCGCAGGTGTCAGCAACCTTTCTGAAACCGAGAGCTACTTCTTTGGTCATGCGAAGGGCTACCAGTTACACACGGAAATAACAAATCGGCTCAAACGATCTTTATGACTGTTACTATTATATGCTGTTATGAATAAATAATGATACCCTTTCATGGGAAGAACAAACAACTGATAAATATCAATATGCAAAACTGTTTCTAAAAGTCTTTGTCAGTGTTTACATTTTTAAACAATCGCCTAGACCAAATTCCTAGAAAAGCACCATATCTCATCACTTGTGAGCTATTTTTAGAACAGGCCCACAGGGTTACTCATATGGTGCTTGGGGGCTAACTGGTGCCTACGGGCACCACACTGGTGACCTCCGATGTAGTGTCAAGCATCTAGCCGCTAAGCTAGTACCCGATAAAGGGTGGCAAGAGCTCTCAGACTATTTTTCAAAGGCAATTTTTTGTTCATAGGTGAAAATCACTCGACACACTTTTGCTGACTGCCGCACACAGTTGCAGTTCCTACTGATCACTTTTTAAACAAATTAGCCAGTAAAATCCTTACTGTGTCTGATAATCAAGATGTGTCCAGAATACAAAGAATAATGATGACACATGACACTTAATGGACAATGCCTATTGAATAGTTTTGAAAAAAGAAAAAAAGGAGAAAAAAAAAAGCCAACAACTTGATATTTCAAACACGAGTGTCGTCTGGTTTTGGCCGACACCTCACATCTGGTAGGCCACAAGCAGCTGTTGAGGGTTTTGACCCAGTACAACAACAGCTTAAGGGCCGTCAGGATGAGCTGGCATCTTTGTGTGAACGAGACAGAGACAGAAAATAAGGAAGGGGGCCGCTATCACATGCCGTCGCGTCTGATGATTGCTTTGCTTAAAAAAAAAAAAAAAGTTTTAAAAACTTAGGTCAAATGTTGGAAGCGTTCAGGCGAACTCGCCGAACCGCATTCATGCACCATGGCTAAGAAAGCCAGACATAATAACAAGAGGGAGGAAAAAATAAATAAATCAGGTCAGAAAAGGGCCCGAGGCTGTCTAAGACGCTTCGGCGGTCAATTTCTGAGAGATGGATGTCATTTTGGAAAGGAGGCATACAAAGATGCAAGAAAAAGGATTCCAGCTTGAGTGCTCCAGTTTTTCGAAATTGCACACTCCTCAATTTGGCGAACTCGAGTCGAACTCGAAGGGCGTTAAGCATGAATGAACACCGAGAGAGTGAGGGGAAATTACACTTGTGGGTAAGGAGCACAACTGTTGGAATAAACAGAGGCCACAGGAAAGCAAATTATTTTGGAGCACTACACCGACTGGAGGAAAAAAAAAAACGACAAGAGAATAATGGACAAGAACAACACGCAGCAGAAATGGGTTACCATACAACAAATGAAACTAACAGCACATCCAGGAAAATTTAGTGTGGTTGTAATTTAACTTGAGCAGCTTTTTAAAAGCTTTGGTCTTCCATGAACAAGCTCAAATTTGGGGTTTTTACGTCTGATTTTAACCCAAGCAACCTTTTGGAGAGTTACGGGAACCTTATATTTGTCATGATTCGGTTTAGGGACCAACAGGTGGCACTGTAGGGCTCCCCCGGCAGCTGCACACCTGTTGGTCATAACTAATTAGGGCTTTAAAAGGACTCCCAGCCCAAACACTCAGTGTCGGGTCATTCTTGCTCTTGCTACTGTCATGTGTGTTGCTGTTTGATCTTAGTTTCTGTCATGTTTAGTTCATTATGTTTTAGCTTTAGTCATGGTTTTTGTTTGATACTTTGGACTTTGTTTGTTTTGGATGTAGTTTTCTTTGTTTTAAATACAATTCTTCAAATACACCCTGCTCCTCCCTCCTGCCTGCTTTTTGGGGTCCACCACCACCTCGCAACGTGACAGAATGACCCGACCACCTGGACCCCGCAGGTACTAAGGACTGTTCCCTATTCCACCATGTGCCTGGCGGAGCGCGTCTGCGGCCGACACCCTTTCCCCTTTCAGGCAGCGCTGGGGATGCGGCTGTCCTGTTTTCGTCTCGTCAAGCCGCGTCTACGGTGGGCCGAGCCCCGTCTACGTTGAGCCGAGGCTCGTCACGTGTCTGTTGGAGCAGAGTCACATTCACGTCGACGACGAGCCGTGCCACGTCCACGCCCACGTCAGGCCGAGCCCCTGTTCACGTCCGGCTGTTCCATGTCCCCCGTTACGTCGAGTTCTGTCCACGTCAGGCCACGCCCAGCCAAAAGGATTGCCGTCGCTTTTAGTTCCTGTTCCCCGGCGAGGCAACCCTTTTGGACAACTTTGGGACGTCTGGGATCCGTCCCTTGAGGGAGGGGTACTGTCATGATTCGGTTTAGGGACCAACAGGTGGCACTGTAGGGCTCCCCCGGCAGCTGCACACCTGTTGGTCATAACTAATTAGGGCTTTAAAAGGACTCCCAGCCCGAACACTCGGTGTCGGGTCATTCTTGCTCTTGCTACCGTCATGTGTGTTGCTTCTTGCTACCGTCATGTGTGTTGCTGTTTGATCTTAGTTTCTGTCATGTTTAGTTCATTATGTTTTAGCTTTAGTCATGGTTTTTGTTTGATACTTTGGACTTTGTTTGTTTTGGATGTAGTTTTCTTTGTTTTAAATACAATTCTTCAAATACACCCTGCTCCTCCCTCCTGCCTGCTTTTTGGGGTCCACCTCGCAACGTGACAATATTAAATATGCGCAACTTTCTGAGGATTAATGGTACAGTGGTACCTCTATTTACGAAATGAATGTGTTCTGGAAGAAATTTCTTAACAAGATTTGTAGAGACGCGTTTTCCATGTAAATGCCCTAATCCGTTACAAGCCCCCCCCTGCCCAAAATTCAGACATGCATATTTTCTGCAGCATCAAAATATGGAACAAATGTTACAAATATATTATTGTACAATAAATGAGAATTGTGCATAATGTGTAAAAAAAAACAAAGAATAAAGAAGAAAAATTATGGTCATCTAACTTTTAGTAGCAGCCACATGAGTAGCAGCCCATCCTGTATTTTTACTTTTTGTAGATTGAAATTTCTTTCGTAACATGAGGCAATATTTTCCCATTGAGGCATTTCGTAACTTCATTTCATGTGAAGAGACGTTCGTAAGTAGAGGTACCATTGTAGTCTTTAACCTACGCGTTTTTGGGAAGATTTGTGTACATGTTAAGCTGATTCGAACTCATGCACCTCTACGGCAGTCATATTTTAACTAGCAAAATGTTATTTGTATGGGTTTTTTTTTTACTTCATTCTTAATTTTACCTTATTTTACAGACTAAACACTTATGCTCAACTTTTTGATTTTGTGGAATAAACACCACATTCATTTGTAATCATACAGCAGTACGGTGTTCAAGTGGTTAGCACATCCGCCTCACAGTACAGAGGTCCAGGGTTCGAACATGGAAGACGTTTCACATATAACACTTTTAAGTAACATTGTGTCATTACTGACATGTAAAAATCTAAATGCTTCTTTTTTCAAATCGTCTTGCCACACATTTAACAAAAGATGGAGCTCATCCAAGACACGCCTTTATAGTCCGTACAGGAAACACAATCCAATGGCCGAAACACATTTCACAAACTGATAAACTTAATGGATCTCCACAAAACCTCTGGCATGCAAATCGTCTGCATGCCTTATGCAACTCCTAACTTGCTTTATTGCAATGTTCTATTCTTGAACACGCCCACAGACCGTGGCTTTTTTTAGAGCTGGCTGAGCTGCGGAACAATCTTGATTTAAATAGAACTGCACACAGAGGCTTACGTGACATTTCTGAGTAGTACGGTTTTATAATCACTCGCCGTCTTGCCAGTGAGAAACCGGGCAGGATGGGGGGTGGGGCTGAGCGTCACTTTTACTGAGGCGAGCGTGCACAAGACTGATCATAATCGCTCTGAGCGCAGACATCTTTTCCTTGACACTCTTAATCTGAAGGTTGGATGCATGAATATTATGGGTTCTATTTTTGTGCCCAGTGCGAGTCGAGGACAGGGAGAACGTAAATCTGCACAGGGGTGGGCTAGACCAAGTTTTGGTATTTTTGCAGACGCGTGGTCGTCGGTCGTTTTTGCGACTTGGTGGGCATGATTCGCCAATTGAACCAACTCTTCCCATTCCCTTAAAAATCACTGCGCAAGAGGCCCACTGCGCTTGAAATGACCACGGGTGGATTATGAAAGTAAAACCGCCCAATCACAGATCACCGCTGTGAAGTGGGCAACTGGAGACCGGCTTCCACCCCAGTCGTTCATGCCCGTGTGCGAAAAGATGACATTTTCTTTACATTGTCATTTGACTACAGAGGTCGGTCACGAAGCAAAATGAAGCGCCCCCCACCTCCCATCCCTCTTGCGCAAATTGATATGAGGCCGCAGCAGGAGTAGGGGCCAGCGGTACTCACTCACTCCGCAGCGCATCACGTCTGACCTTCAGCCTGGGGTGTACCACGCTCCCTCACGTACATTGCTATCCAACCCACCCCTCGCACCCTCATAGAACCAACACCGCAACACCACCACCTCCTGTCCCCAGGGCCAACAGAACAATATAGACTGCAGTCTGACAGATGCAAATATATTGCCCACGGCACCGATACATGC
This sequence comes from Hippocampus guttulatus, assembly GCF_054856545.1. NCBI lineage: Eukaryota > Metazoa > Chordata > Actinopteri > Syngnathiformes > Syngnathidae > Hippocampus > Hippocampus guttulatus. The sequence continues at coordinate 12,221,799 of NC_141273.1, forward strand.
ATGCCCAGATAACACACAAAAGAGCCTCTTGTCACCTTAATTATGCCATATGCCAGGAATTATTGTAAAAAATAAATAATTGTGGGACTTCCATCCTCCCCTGACCGGAACCCTATCGAGAACCTTTGGAACGTCCTAAATCAAAAGATCGATGAGGGTAGGAGGTCGTTCCCATCCAAACAGCAGCTCTGGGACGCATTCTGCAAAGACGTTCACGAAACTCGTCAAAAACTCACAAGTTCAACAGATGTGAGAATTGCGATGCCAATGCGGTCAGTCACAGTTCTGCCAAGCGGAAGAACCTTGGCGACTACTGTTTACCAACATTATGAAAAGAGCTATTACGCGGGCATAAACAACGAACCTCAATATGACGAGAAAACGCTGTACTGTGTTTATGAGGTGCTCGGCTTCTCTGGTGTGTTGCGCATTTCCTTTCGCATAAGAACAAGATGATTTGCTTTATGGTTATCTCGCCAGTATGGACTCAAAGTAATTGTGCTTGATTGCACAAGGGAGATTGAAGAGCTCTTCAATTGATATCAGCAGCAGCAGCTTTGCCTTGCACTGATTAGCCCTCATGTCCGCTGACTGACCACCGTCAGGGACAAAGTGACAATATAAATGGCCGAGCTGACCTTTCCCTCTAACATCAATTTGTCCCTCTACTTTGCGCAAACACACGTCCATCATACAATGTGCCGTACATGTTCTCGAATAGTGGTGCGGAGAGCGAGGACTTTTATCCATCTATCCGTTCTCTGTAACAATTAATACAAAAAAATTTACTTTAACCAGTTAGTATCTATGTCCTACTCCAGTGTCATTTTTATATCATATTTTACATACAGTTCAGGGAAGTAAAATGATGCAGATAAAAGTGAAAGCAAAAAGGTCCTCTCCGGTTACACAGAAGAAAGGGACATGCTTTTACTGCCAGCCAAAACCATCTTACCAGTATGGCTGTTTGCCTCTGTCCTTCTCTTGTCTCAGGAAAAACACAGCGTGTGCTGACTAAAACAGTCTGTCCTCCGATACAAGCGCACGGGAAGGAGTTTTCAGTGCTGGGAGAGAGCCAAGAGCCCAGAGACAAACAAAAAAATGTTTGTTAACTTGTCCCTCAATGTTATGCTTGTTTGTTAGTTGGGGCACCTTTTTACTTGATGTCTGTCATTGCGCTGTAAGTGGTCAGTTTGCGAAATTTATGAAAAAAACAAAACAAAACCAAACTGTCTCGATAATGTAAAAGTTGGATAAAGCGGGGGTTGATTCATCATGCGTGGAGAGTAAGGCACAAGGACGATGTCATAAAAAGGGGACTGTTGTCGTGTTACCGTCTTGGATGCTACGCAGCGCTAACCTGATATCCCGCACATCAAAATAACGATCTTTAGATGATGGAGGGTTACACTGTACGGTAGTGCCATGTTGGGAATGTTCAGAACAAAATACAATTCTTGCATGTGACGTCTTCACTCAGAGGAATTGTCGAGGAAGCGAACAAGCCATTCCCAGGAACATAATTATTGGCTTCGTGAAAATAAATTGTTTTTAATTCCGAGCCCTAATTATGATGGCGGTTCTTTGGGAGATTAGTAATTTTTTTTGTGGAAAAAGTTGGGGAACCAACAATTTAGTCTTCAATGAATCGAAAATGCACATTTTCGCAATGTGGGAGGAAGACGGAGAACCAATTCAAAAGTGAATTTTGCACAATGCCCCCTTTAAATGGTTTGTTTTGGAAAATGTCATGGTGGCTGGCATTAGATGTTCTCATGGGTCCATATGGGGGTTCCCCAGCCCGGCTGTAAAAGGACCACAACATGCTGTCTTTGTGTGTTATGTGCTTGTAGAATCAATTGTCGCCTCTGCAAGCAAAAAAAAAACAAAAAAAACAAAAAATAGCCTCTAAAGAAGAACCATTTTGTGCCATGATTTCCCTTCCCTTTCCAAACCATCGCGTCCTCATTCTGAAAAGTTGAAACAAATGTCAAAATGTCTATTTATAGCACGCCTCGCTTAATTGAACCGCACATAGGAGAGAAATCTATTGACACGCTCCGACTGAAGGGTGCGAGGGTGGCATTTCCACTTAAAAAGAGGCAGTTGGAATTGTAATGAGGCAGGGAAAAAGGGGAGGCAAAACGGCAGACTCACAAAACAAGAGTGATTGGTTTAAAGGGATTTTTCTTTTCCCCATAAATATGGAAAGATGGCATCAAAGAAAGCGCGCGGAGGAGAGTTGCTAAAGTGCGATCAGAGAGAAAGACTTATACGGAGAAGCATTGAACCGAGTGGTTACTTAAGTCAAGAGATGTAAAGCATGCTGGCCGGGAAGACTTGACAGGACAGCATAATTGGATTAAAGGGGCAGAAAATTAAAAGGCCGTTTTTTTTTTTTAATTCACCTCTAAGCAAGCATGGTGCAGTGATTCTAATATACTGGTGTTTAAATAAAAAAGTATTTCCACAACCATAAGACACACATAAAAAAAGTCTTAAATCTGTCTAAAAATGGACAGGGCACCTAATAATGCGGGTCGTCGCCTTGTGCATGCAAAAATCTGTTGCGCGACTCCGATGAGGGGTCTGCACGACAGACCGATGTTGTGCCGACACGTTGCTCAGACAGAGGAAAGGCGGACGTAACAGAGGACAGCATGCAGATGCAAAAGGCACTTCCGCAGTAGGTGCCAGTACGTGCAATGTGCAAAACGACATCACGAACATGGCGCCTACGTAGGGACACGCTTACCAAGCACAGATTAACCGGTAAGCTATCACTTACGCGTAGGACCGTGGGAATCGAGGAGCCGCCAGATCAACTAATCCATGGTGCTTGGTGCTTTTGTTTTTTTGAAATGGCGCCACCTATCTATCCGGACAAGGACGTCCCCCGCCTACTGCCCGAAGACAGCTGGGATAGGCTCCAGCATGCCCGCAACCCTTGTGAGGATAAGCGGATTTGAAAACGGTTCTAAGGATGGATGTCAGTGTGGAGTTAACACTTTGGCTGCCCAACAGGCTAAAGTCTTACAAGACTTGCTATTATTTTTCCAGGAAACCTGCTGAAAAACGATTGCTGCAATTTCAGGGACACTGAACTAAAAGAGGTTATGCTGCATCACATTCTGGTCTGATCTATAGTACAGTGAATAGGCACCAAGCCATGTCGCAAATAGCAAAAATCCACAAATAACATACAAGTGACTAACCTAACCACAAGATAGCATCAAAGAACTTAACTCATTCAGTACCAGCCAATTCTAGACCACGTCTGAAAAGACGTTTAAAAACGTCTTTGGGAGTGAATGAGTTAAAATGGGAAGGACCATAAAGTACCAACACATGCATCAAGAATTCACACAATTGAAACAACATGCTACAGAAAAAATCATGCGGTTAAAGAGCTGAAGTACTCAACACACACACACACACACAAAACCCCCAATAAATTTATCCAGAACTTCACTTGTACTCTTGTAGAAATCAGTTGACTCACCCTGTCCATGTCATCCTCAAACACCATCTCGTGGATGCCGCACGCGAAGAGCGCGGTCGGCAGGTCGCTCAGGTCCATCATCTCCTCGCCGACGCCGTCCGGGTCGTTCTCCCCAAACACCATGTCCTCTTCCTCCTCCTCCTCCTCCTCATCCTCCTCCGGGTCACTGCTGTAGGCCTCAGAGCCGTTGCTCCACGCCTTGGAGCTCTCTCGCAGCATGATGAGCCTTGTTTGTGGGTGGGTCACAAGCAGGAAGATTTGGCACTGTGGAGGAGAGTGGAGGGTTTTAAAGAATTCTCCTTTCATGAGGAAGAGGAAGCTTCAATACAGCCATCACACACAGGGAGATTTAAAAACACAAAACAAATGAAAATTCAAAATGCGTCGAAGTTAAAAATAAAAAGGGCATACTCGAGCTTGTCCCAGCTGATTTTGAAGGAGAGGCATGGAACAAACAGTATACCAGTGTTTTTCAAACCCTGTGCCGCAGCACACTATTGTCAGGTGTGACGTGGGAAATTATCCAATATGTATGCCTGTACGGTCTATCGCCTGGCAGAGTAATTGTGTAGTACTGTACTCTTCCATACCAGTAGGTAGCAGCAGCAACTAGCTTATTGCCTTGTGCTTCGAGACAAGCGAAGTTTCTGGCGCGAGCCAATACAACAAAAGCGCTCTTTCATTCAGATTTAGTTTTATCAAAGATGCAACGGCACCGACTCCGTTGTGCTTAGTATGTGGTTAAAAAAACAACAACAACTCTCCAACAGCGCTATGGTCCCAAGTAAGCTTAAACTCCATCTCCAAACAAAACACCCTTCACTCCGAAACAACAATGTGGAGTATTTTATTCAACTACATGAACGCACGGAGAAACAAGCAACATGCGTATGAAAAACCGCAACGGTAAACGAGAGAGCCTTGAAAACAAGCTACCGTGTCGCTGAATGTGTGGCTAAATCAAAAAAGTTCCAGCGGCAATTTCTACTTCCCGCCTGCAAAGCCATTGTAAATGAGACGTTCGGATCCGAAGCGGCTCAGGAAATAGCCTAACTGCTGTAAAAACTAAAGATATCGAAAGAATGAGAGCTGTGGAGGAAGAGCTTTGTGTGTCTTTCATCGATTGATGGCATGATATCAGATTTGTTTTCATCCAAAACATTTATCACACCTAGTGGGAATTAATATGAAAGATTATAAAATATTTGATTGATGTTGATTTGATTCCTATTCAAGGTGTAATAATACAGCGTTATTTATCAACATTAAAAAACGCTTCTAATAACAAAGTAACACTTAATTGTTAAAATAAGTTGTTTTCACATTTCCAGCTATTGGTGTGCCGCGGGATTTTTTTTTCAATGAAAAAAAATGTGCCTTGGATCAAAAAAGATTGAAAAACACTGCAGTACACAGTAAATAGAAAAAGCCAGGTTTTTAATGACATAGAAAAATGAGACCAGGATATATAATTTTAAAACTTGTTACACCATTATGTGACCTATAATATGAGATAATAATAAGAGATTTGGAATCGGCAGGTTGCTGCTACCTGTACTCCCCAAACAAGCGCTGAGCAAACAGCGACATCTAGTGGCATAATTAAAAACAGCACCCACTTTCGAGGCATAACAGCCTCACACGTTTTGTTGAAATACGGTTAGGGAGATAATATATTCAAACATTCAACCATTAGAATGTGTATTTTGTATAAAACTCAGCACGGGTTATTTTCATCCAAGGACACAGAAAAGACCTAATATTACGTAAGGACCTCATTCAAATACCGACAAACGTGACTAAATTCGGTCCAGTCAATCGGCAATCAACGCACACAAACAACAAAAGCACGCAATGTCGTCTTGCTTCGTGACTATGGCGAATGCTGGTTGTAGCATAACTCACCCAACTACCGTTCGTGAAGATAAATCATTTCAAGAGGGACCGAACCGCAGAATTTGAGTAGACCAACGTAACGTGATGCCACTTATCTTTCTCAAAAAAATATCAAATTTACTGTCAAATGCGATATTTGTTGTGATGGGGATTAGTGCGGCGCAACCGAACACCGGCGCAATAGAGAACTGGACCAATGAGACGGTGGCGGAGATTGAAGGTGGCCAATCAAAACGCAGACATGGAAATGATGCCCGCCCTTTTGACGTTAACGAGCAACCAGTGGCTCTTTTCGCTTCTGTTATGTGAATAATTTTTTTATGTTGTGAATAAAATATTTTCTGGAATATTAATTTAAATATGAATGCACCATTCGCCCTAATGTGTTCGTCTTTCAATGTAAAACGTGAATTCTTAGAAATTATTAACAGTATTTGATTTCAATGGGATAAGGGAAAAAAGCAGTGAAGAGGAAAATCAGAAGTTGTAGTTTAAATGCTGTAATGAACAATTTCCCGTCGCATCACACAGGCAATAATCTTTTTTTATTTTATTATGTATCAAGCCCTCAGTGCTTATTGCCACATATAAAAATGGAACGCTTTTTTTATGATTAAAGATGTTACACACACACACACACTCCCCAGAGACCCAACTAGCTCTACAAAATATAAAAATAATTCGTCCTTAATATTTCCTTTTTTTGGAAAGAGGGGGAAAACAGCACACAAAACAGCACACGTTGTACGTGCCAAAAGTCAAAACATGAGCATCTTGTATTTATTTTTGGATTTCAACTTAAGTACAAACCTGAGTTATCGGGTCAATTGAACTCCATAAATCAAAACATTTCTGATCTTTGAGGCAAAAGGAGAAATTTGCCTCAGTACAATATAGACATGGATGGTTGTTTGTTTTTATCCAGTGTAGCGCTACTCCCTTTTAAGGCACAATAAATCAATAAATACAATAAATTAAAGCATTTGCATTGGACCCGAATGAAAAAAAAAGTAATAATACAACCCCCAAAACAGGAGGTAAAATTGGAGTGAAGGGAGACATCTTAAAAGGCAGACCACTTCCAGAACTCCTGAATTTAAAGTGATCATTGGCGAGGCTCTGGCAGTCTGCGGAGATCACAGAGGACACAGAAATTGCCTCCAAACAGTATGAACTCTTCTCGTGTATTTCCATTACTACAGGCGGTCAGTTTCAAGGCATATGTCACATTTACACATGTACCGTTTAAAAATCCAGCACCTTTAAAAGTTGATTTGCTGGTCCTGAGCATGATTGTACCTTAGGTATGTCAAGCTTCCTTTTAGGGCATCCTTGCAGTTGTATAGGCAGACACACATACAGGGAAGCTCCAAAGTCAAAATTTTCCCATTCCTTTTTTTTAAACCTCAAAAGGTTTCCCCACTTCTTGGTTAATGTGAAGCCAATTCAGAGATTTGTTTCTAAATACATCATACACGTTTGACGATAATCGCTCAAAACATGTGCAGGGTTGTTCACGAAACTATTAACTGTGGTATCGCAAATTTAGAAGACGTACCGTATGTATTTCCACTTACAGGGACTGTAGGGATTTTAAATGTGAAAAGCTATCTTGTTCCAATAATGTTTTTAGTTTTGAACAAAGTAATCCACTTCACCTCAATGGGAACTTTTCCCCCATCACTGAATGGATTCTATTTGACTTTGGAGGTTCCACCAACCTACAGATGTCAACGCTTGTAACTAATCTTGCTTCCTGTCAGGAGGTCCATTCGATGCCCGCGTGGGTCTGAAGCTGGTGGTGGGTTGCTCTTTGTTCACGGCCTGATTGGAAGAAGTGGTTCCGTCGTTGTTGACCAGAGCGCCATAAGAGAAAGTACCTGTGAAGTCAGCCGGGACCTCCGGACCCTTGCTGTGAATGGTCGGTACACCTGATCGTGGATGACACACCCGATTCAGAATCAGCCATTCCAATGGCATTGTTGTTTGGTTCATGTACATGCAATTTTTACACACCGTTACTCATATTCATGGTGACGTAGGGCTCAAAGTTCTTGTTCTTCTTCTTTATTTTGGTGATGAGGAAGACACCCAGATAGCATGCGGCAGTTCTATATCAGGCAGAGAGAAACCAGGTCAAAACAGTCCACCTGATTGCGAATGGTGGGCTGCAGGAAATTATGTGTTGAATACAAATAAGTGTATCTTTGTTTAGCCATCCATAGAGTCTACTGATGTTTAGTGACAGGCAGAGCAATGAAATGCTCTTCCACAAGATAGCAGAAGGTACCATTAACCACCTTTATCGACCTGCTGCCATTCATACAACAGAATAAGAGCTTTGTCTTCAACCAAACAGGCCCCTATTTCACACTGAGTGCGCAAAATTCAGAGTCAATTGAGATGAGATCATAAGTATATTAGGATGCATTTAATGCAACATTTTCAACAATTTTGATTGATGGTGTGCTGTAAGAGTTTTTGAATGTGAAATATGTCCCTTGGCTCCAAAAAAAACAGTGATCAATAAGAAATAGCATGGTTGTCGATATGCCACTGGATTTCTGGAGGATTTTCTCAAACTGAAAGTGAGTGCTGTTGCCCAGTGCACATATTAAGAAATTGGAAAAATAATAATTTAATCAAAACAAAGCCATACAACGTGATCTCCCTTGAGATTGCAAAAGGTACCAAAATATGTTTTGCGCATCAAAAGATGAAATGGAACACTGATGTACCGCTACTTTATATGTGGTGGGTTGTTTTCCATGATTCACTCACCCCAATAAGAACATGCAGATGTGAAGGATGTCTTCATGATTGAATTCCAAGTAAAACACAGCTCCTAAAAAAACAGTCGTGACATCATCACTTGTTCTTTCGAGCCAACGGGGGATTTCTATTCAATTCAGGACTTTTGACATTGTCATTCTGAAAGCATTTCCAAGCACTTTGACTTAAGGGCAAGAGCAAATCCACTTAGGCCTCTGGGTGAACAAACAGAGCTTTTTGCCAAACCTGCTTTCTCACGCCCCTGCCTAAGAGTCAACAAAATAATATCTAAGCAATACCAATGTCCCATGACTCACCTGCCAAGACTGCCAAGATGGTGGACAAGATGTAGTTCATGCTGGCAATATGGCACGAATCGTACAGCTTGGAGGCTTGGGAGAGAAAACTGCCCTCCAAAAAATACCCACACATCACTACAGAACTTAAGTTACCATCTCTCCATTCTCTATTTAATCCAGCAGTGATATTCTTTAATAAAATTCAAATCATAAAGCTCTATTTCATTTCCACAAACGCCAAACAGTTGCCACTCACCTGGCTTGAAAAACGATTGTCGACACCATGCACACAAACATGACAGTGAAGATTGGATAGTCAAGCTGCATGGAGCCCTCGAGGCTCAATATCAACATGTGGGACACGGCCTTCACTGAGATGACTGTGACTGAACCTGAGCACGGCACACACAAATACATATTTCAAATATTAGCGTGAGGAACCACACTGTTCTCCAATGATAGGAGTTGAACTTGTTTTGGTTTACCCAGCAAAGCAACCAGCAGCAGGATGATGATGAGGTAGTTTGCATTTTTCTGTTTGTAGAAATATAAAAGCAGGCAGAACATGATGATCTCCAAGACCTGCCCAGAAATAAATAAATACACGCCATAAATTCTTTCTCTCTCTCTCTCTCTCTCTCTCTCTCTCCCTCTCTTCCTTCCTTCCTCCCTCCGTCCACCCACACCCACAGTTGTGTTGGAAATGACTGTCGACATGAGTGACCCACATATGAACACTCATGTGAAACTTCAATGCATTGAGAGTGAACTTACCAGATATAAGAGAACGGGCCATCCGACGAGGTGTCTCACTACGACTTCCGCTGTCAGCTTTTCATGCGTGTTTGGCCCAAAAGCCACAAAGAGGTATGCACCTCCGACAACTAGGATGGCACCAAGGAAGGACAGCCCGTGGCGCTCTGGAAGCAAGACACATTGCACCGTTTCATTAAAATATGATACAATGTGTATTTATTTATTTGGTACCTCTAAGCAGCAGCTGCCGAGTAAAGTCAAATTTATTTATATGGCCCTTTATCACAAAAAGTCTCAAACTACTGAGGCTTTTATACAGATAAAATTTAAATAAAATAGGCAATTGTAAAATTGACAAGTCTTGTTTCTTCTTGAGAATGATGATTCTGATAACACCGAATCATTAAAAAAATGTAAATGAAAAAAAAACAAGGGAAAAAAAGTGCAACAAAAGCAGAATTTCCTGTTGGGTAGCGGCGGTTTGGATTTGGCATATTTTACCGGGCTTTCCAGGAGTATCAAATATATTGACAAAAAAACAAAACAAAAACATAAAATGTACAGCAGCTGTTTGCTTTTGGTGCAAAATTGTGAATTGTTGCAAACAAAACGCCGGCTTGTTCCACTTACTTGCAAAGTCTTTTGGCTTTGATTTCTCATGCATGAAAATAAAACCCAAAATGTAGCTTGCTGAAAGATAAAAGGCATAGGACAATACATGAACATCATACTTTCTGCAGGTTCCCCATTATTTTAAAATGATATTTTGATCCCGCTGACAAAGAAGGAAAACTCACTCAGGATGGAGACGGCATTGAGGGGTACTACGAGGCTGAGAGGGGCGAAGGCGTATGACACGAAGTTAGCTGCTTCGCCGAGAATGGCCAGAAAAAAGCCAAACCACCAGGTTTTTGTGTGGTAGAAGATGCGTGGGTCCTTGGCTCCCACGACGGTCACATGACCATATTTCTGTCAGGAAAAAAAAACGCAGAACATTCAGATGTGGTAAGAAAAAAAGAAGAAAAATAGAAAGACAGAAGGACAGACTCACAGTTCACGTACTTGCATACTTTTGTTTTGTTTTTGTTTTTTTACTTATACTGCGTTATTCGCTAAAAACTTCATGAGAAGATAGAGCTTTTCAATATTTGCTATAACAGCTGTACAGATAGACAGCTGGAGAGACAGGTTGCCATCTAGGTAAGAGATAATATAGCAGAAAACCCCACTGTACCTGAATATTTAAGGAGATGCTGACAAGCACGTTTCCAAAAATGCCAAGCAAAGTCCCGATAAGGTTATTCTAGAAAGACAAATATATACACAGTAAATTACAATGGTTTAAGATTCTCAATGGTCCTGACAACGTCAAAAAAGACCGCACAAAAATGTTTGCACGTTAACTATCAGTGTTGCAAAGTTATGAATTTATTCTCAGTTTAGATACATAGTGTATATATTTGAAACGACGTGAATAGAAATACATACTGTGTACGAGTCTTCGTCCGCTCTGCTCAGATCCATCATTTTAGCCTTCGATAGCAATTCAGCATTTAGAAAAGAACAGTCACACTACGACAAGATATTTCATGCTGTCACTTGTTTTCTTCCTTCGAAAACTAGTATTTATTAAAGGGCGTATTTCTCATTTCATTTGGCTTAAGGCGCACTTTACCGAATTGGAGCAGGTGACTTCCGGGTTTGAAAGACCAGTTTGGCGACCATTTCAGGCTACGTCAAATGACGCTTGGTTACGTGACAGGTGGGTTAAAAAAAAGAGCAAATAAAAACAAACAAATTAAAAAAGTCGACTTGTGCTTTTGGGTGGTATTACTGGCGATTACTGTAAATATTTATGTGTTTTCCTATTTGTACAAATAACAATAGAGTCGGACTGTTCCACATAAAGCCAAACGGTGGTGGCATTGAGCTAAAAGTGAGTGAAAAGATTACAGATGGAGTGACGATTCAGCAAAATAGTCCCGACACACAATTAGAGGGTTCAACGGCGTGAGAACGGACCCAGTCACATTTTTTTAAGTAGATGCATAGTTTACTTTAAAATATCTGGATTCAGATGATTGTATTTTGGGGAAACCACGTGATGAAATAAAATACAAAGTACATTTTTTCAATGTAAACACACGCACACATCTATCTATCTATCTATCTATCTATCTATCTATCTATCTATCTATCTATCTATCTATCTATCTATCTCGAGAGATGCTGCAAACGCACGCACGCACGCACGCACACACACACACACACACACACACACACGCACACACGCACACACACACACGCACACAACCCACAGTGTTACCTGCAAAGTCTCATGAGCGCCAATACAAGATCTGCATCTTGTAATAATGATAATATCATGTGCTAATAGCACTCGTACTGGCTGAGAGATGCTGATTTCAATGTGAACATTATTGTGGTTGTCGTCTGCAATGATGTACGACAATTTTTTTCGCATATTTTGGTTGCCCTATTTGGCTGCAGAATTGCAGAAACGGCAATAGCACTCCAAACAACAACCGCAAGAATTAGAATATTATTAAAAGATTTTTCTCCATAAGTGAAGTCTTTCATAACGTTACCCTTTCTATATCTGCCACACGTATTCATAAAGCATTAAATACTGTTGGGCTAAAATTTGACACCTTTGACAACAATAAAAAAAATAACCCCAAATGTTTTTCTTTCCCCCTGGAATTTGATGACTTTTTTTTTTTAAATCACGAGAACTGTCTGTGTTTCCATCACTTTTGCCCATTTTTGTCTTTGAAATTTCATGGGCAACCGTAAAACAATAAAAGAAGTTCAACAGCGTGAGAATATTAATTAATGTTTCATCCTCTGCAGTATTTATTCACGTCAGGCAGGCTATTAATACTTTTTACCAACATCTGTAGTTCTTAATTTGATACACCCATATCAATAATGGGGCCGAATTCACACATTTCCCCTCCGTTCCCATTGAAACACAACTGTCTCAGTTAGGAATCATAATTGGTTTTCTTTTGTGTTCCAAAATGGGACCCGCACCACAGTTGCAGCAAATGGCGATGCCCTTTAAATGTTCCTTCTAAACATTAACGGCATTACCGTGCGGCTTCATACCGAGAATTAAACGCAACCGCTTTTCAGTGCGACAAAGGCGTGTCCCTCATGTCCTCACTGCATGAAGTCATCCTTGCTTATAGTGGACAGACCTGTTCCGCACCACCTGTGCATGAGTTCGTGAGCATTTCTGCAAAATCCACTGAGGGCCATAAATACATACATATCTGAAAGAAAATCTATGATGCAAATGTATTACTATATAGTATGAGCAATGGTGGGGTAAATAATTGTTTTTATTGTTATTCGGCCCATTAATTTTTAATATCTAACGCTGTCTAATCTATGTCTCAAATATGCATATTGAGAGATAACATAAAATAAAGACATTTTTACATTTATAACACACGTACATACTATTATTCAAGTGATTCATTCTTTGTTGGTTTTGATTTTTCTATTCTGGGTGGATATTTGGACTTACACATTCAAATTCTTGAACTACAGTTATTTTCCAGGATTAAGAATTTGTAAAATAAATGGCGTTTTTGTATTTACTTACATTCTCATTTCAAAAAGTATATTTTTTCAACTAAATGATAATTTAAAAAAAATTTAAGTTGCATTTTTTTTTTAGTAGGCGTCACTAGTCACCCTCCAATTTTTTTTTCTTCTTAACTTTGGGGATATTTTAATTGCATTTTCATTCTTCCTTTAATCATAATAGTTTCTTGTTAAAATGTGATTACATTTTATTCCATTTAATGGGGAAAAATAATTCATTCTGCTCGAAATTCTCTTGGGAATATATTCCTCCATGCACTTACCAAAATACAGTAGATATAAAAAGTCCACACAGCCCCTCTTCAAATGCCAGGTTTATGTGATCTGAATAAATATATAAATACATAAATAAGTCCACCATTAATATGTCCTAAACCTATAAAACACAATTGAAAAATAAATTCAATCTTTTCGACAGGGCAGGCAAAAAAAAAAAAAAAACCACGGGAAAAATTTGGTTGCGTAAGTGTGCACCCCCACTTATTACGCTGGATATGTCTGTGTTCAATATGAACCAGTTGCATTTTAACTTATTTTAAATGGGAGTCAGTACACAGATGTCACCATTTAAAGTGACTCAGCCCAAACAAAGTTCAGATGTTCAAGTAGGGTAGAAGCCTGAAGGTTTTGTGCTGCCATGACCAAGGCCTGAGGTCCAGTTGAAGAAAAACAGTCCCAAACCATCATGCTGCCACTGCCGTGTTTCTCCATAGGATTAGTGTTCTTTTGGTGCATACCTTTTTGAATACCTTTGTTTCATCATACCATCACACATTTTTCCACGTTTGCAAAACTGCATGGTTCCTTGCCGGACAAAGGGTTTAATGACTAAAAGGGCCTTTTAAAAAATATATAGTTTTTTTTCGCTCTGTCTGTGTTGAGCAAGGCTCTATATTGGGCCCTCTAATCTTTTTTCAGCCACGGCATCCTGTAATTTACGTTTCTCGCCATACCCACCTCATTTTTGCCCAATGATGTATGCTAAAAGGCTCGCGACGCACGGCTCGCGACACTTTTATTTCTGTGTGGCATGTTTCCTGCCGTGCGTGGGCCACCATCCGCCATCGCCCGAGGAATGTGTGAACGTTAGCGGCAAGCGTGGCAGCCCAACTTAATAACCGCCAGTCCTGTTCTACAAAGCAAACGGACCAGCATCCCTTTGTAATGACTGAAGAATGTGCGTACGTTAGCCGGAGACACAGATTGAAGGGTATCAGCCATGCGTGTGTGTGTGTGTGTGTAGGTGTGGGTGCGTGTGTGTGTGTGTGTGTGTGGTGTCGTGCTAATAGGAAGTTAAATCCCCGGCCCAGCCAAGTTGTTATAAAGTGTTGGTGGAAAAGCAGGCTTTTTGGAAAATCTCTGGGCATGTATGGACTCGTCGGGAGCACTTTTGGCAATGACTGCTAATGTTAATGACAAAGCGCCTTTAAAAATGCCGGATTGTGCGTCTGAATGGGACTTGCCTTTGTCATTTTCACGCTCATGTCCATATGCTAGCGCTCATATTGCATGTGTATGCCTAGACAGCTTGACCTGTTTGGCTCGATGATGGCCTCCTTTTTTCTGAATAACTACAGTATTGCTGTGTTATGTAATGAAACCTCCGAGAGTTGGGGATTTTTGTCTGATTTTGTCATTCCCAACTTCAGCTCTTGCGATATGTTAGCAATATCCTGTTTACATACAATTGCGTCACTTTTATCACAAAGGAGGAAGTTCAGATATTAAGATTTATTTCCAGACGGTTTAATGGCTTTCTGCGCTACGATGGGGCATATCAATGACGCAATTTTGATTTCACAGAAGCTGAACACCCTCTGCCTCAATTTCCCCGTCGGCACATTAGTTTACATTAGTTACAAACGGGCATGGTTGTCGACTGGTTAGCTCGCCCGCCTCACAGAGGTGCAGGGTTCAATTTCGGCCCCAGCCTTCCTGGGTGGGTTTTCTCCGGGTATTCCAGTTTCCTCCCACATTCCGAAAACATGGATGGCAGGCTAATTGAACACTAAATTGTCCCAAGGTGTGAGTGTGAGTGCAAATGGTTGTTTGTCTATGTGTGCCCTGCGATTGTTTGGCAACCAGTTCAGAATGTACCCCGCCTACTGCCCAAAGATGGCTGGGCTCAGAAAATGGATGGATGGATGGATGGATATAATGTGCCTGTATCTTGGGGACTTAACAAAGAAAATAGATCTGTCAGATAAGATGCTCATTTCCACATTCTCCTGTAAGTCAGCCTTGGAGAAGCTAATCGTGATATATTCAGTGCTTGAAGTGGGCATAAGTAGCGATGTCCACATACTTTAAATGTTGGTGCCGATTAATGGCCTTTTTAAAAGATTTTTTTTTTACATTTTTAGGAATGTATATACAATATATTTGAATCGACAATTTGTGTCTGGTTGTTCTGCTGACTCCCATTAAGATATAAGAAGAGGGAGGGGGCGTGGCTATATTGGTGAGCACAAAGGAGGGTTCTGAGAGCAGTTATTTATTTCGTGATTTCTCCACAACAAATTTATAATATTAGAAATGCAAGCTAATATAATTTTCTTGATCAAAAACATGTACAAAGATAGTTTTTAAGTGAAAAGTGGGCCATCCTCACTGGACTGTTGAATCCAGAAGACAATTCAGGCATGTGCAGGAGGTGTCCATCTATGAACATCTGCATTTTACATCCTGATCCAAATTTTAATAGTTCGGTCCTGAGAGAGGTCTCATCTTTTATCACAGTACCAATCAGCCAATGACAGGACAGTGGTTCATCGGTGAACCACACTTTGGGAAAGTACACACGTACTGTATTTGTGAGCAAATCAGCAAAACATCTGATGATAAAGATCACTTGGCAACAAACTTGTGTCAATTGTATCTTCTGTTGACCTGGATTGCTGTGAATGTTGTGAAGGTTCTCTCATCTGGGAATTGGGATTTTTCAAACGTATTTATTTTTTGCTTCAGGGACTTTGACAAGAAGCAGCGCCGTGTCATTTGTGAATAACTGGAATACCTTTTGACATAACAAGTAATCTTCCCAAGCGTTATACAACCAGGGGAATCATATCTTCCCTATGCTTTGACAGACGAAACTGTAAACTGCAGAAGCACCTGATTGAAGCCTTACATCATACTTCAGTTGAGCCACTGATGACTAGAGAGTGCAGATTAAATTTTCATTTGCGGGAGTGTGATTGAAAAGTTTTGTGGTTTCTACCCAATGGCTAGCGGTGAGCGTTTAGTGCAGGGGTTTTCATTTTTATGCAAAGTACCACCATAATGACAATCAAATACAATAATGTCGTTGGGGTAAGTTTTCACCAAAAACAAGAGGTGTCTTTACTGTAAACCATTGTAAAATTGTGCACAATTTGAACTTTAACGCTGATTTTAAATACAGGGATGAGGGTTGGAAATAATGATTCGCTTGAAACAGGGGTGTCAGGCTCAATTTTGTCGTGGGCCACATTGGAATTAAGTCTTCCCTCGTAGGGCCATTATGACAGTGAACCCACAAAAAAAAAAAAAAAAAAATTCTCGTCACATTATTACTTGTCCAAAACAAATTAATTGATGACTAGTTTTGAAATCAGTCAACTATCATAGTTCAGTTATTGTTCAAGTGAGTCCAAACAGGGTAATAAAGTGATTGTAAAATCTCAACATTATTTAGTACAACATGACAATTTGACTTATTGGTACACATTTTGGTAAGGATCATGCAAGTTAGCACACAATTTGCTTTCGCGGGCCACATAAAATGACGTGGCGGGCTGGATCTGGCCCCCGGGTCGTGAGTTTGATACCCGTGGCTTAAAATGTAATACAAGATAAAAAACGAAATAAATATTGTACTTCAATACCGTTTTAAAAACAAACATCATAAAATGAAAAACAGATGATGTGCTTGCAAGTTAAATACAACTGAACCATACTTAACAAACGTATTGTAATGATTTCAAAGGAAAAAAATGAGGTTATTTCTTTCACACATCACAACAGGGAGCTTGTGTCCCTCTTGCGGTAATTGTACTACATTTGAGACTCACCAGTTTATGTCACATCGGCCAGCGCGACTCATTTTGAAGGTCTGGGTCAGACATGAATGACATGGCAACACAGAAGCCAAAATTTAATTGGTCAAAAAGTTTCACATCCCCTTACGTAGCACTGGAAGCGGCACAGCCGAGTGAAATGCTCCAAAATGAGGAGAATATACGTACTGTTGGAAATAAAGGAATACAATTGTGGGACATTAATTAGAATATAGTTTGTAATTGTTCGTCAGTGCTTGACTGTTCACAACCCGTGAGTGTGTGTTTGTTGGTTCTAAATCTGGACACATAGTTGAATACTCTCTGCAGCATTTGCGTTCGTTAGCGTCAATTTGTTTGTTTGCTCTGTGCGAGACAGAAAGAAAGAAGTGCTGAAACCTGAGCAACAGAGTCAAGGAACAAAACCCTGTGTTTAATTTTTTTTTTTTTCGCCCCCCTCATATTTTCAGCACCCTGCAATCAGCGCATCTTGTTAGCTTTGGATTCAGGTTAGACTTGTTGCGGGAGACAACTCCCTCTCCTCTGACTTCACCTCCTCTCCCCTCCTGATGTGCTCCCTCTCAAATCAATTCCACTCGTCCGTTCACACCTCTGGCACCTTTTCCTATTCTCTTTTTAAACGGCGTGACACACGGTGTTTGTCTCCAAGGCGTGACTGTCTTTCTTTCGGGCCTCGGCCTATAGTCCTTCCTTCCTTGGTCCGCTCCCTCCTTTCCTTGCCTTCTACTCATAGGTGGATTCTCTTTTCAAGACAATAGCGGGTGCGCGGGTGGCGTCACGACTCAAATTAACTTTCTTTTTCTTTGAGGAGCAAATTTAGAATTTTGGGGAGCAGGAACTTGAATCGAGGGTTTGGTTAACAATAAAAATAGAACAATATAACGGAGGAGCCGAGTGAATGTTGAATGGAGTGCAGCTATCGTATATTTTAGTATTCATGTATCTAATTGCAAAAAAAAAAAATGGAGTCATCTGAGCAATTATCTGTTTGCTTGGTAGAAGCTCAATTATGAATACAAAAGAGAAAATAAGACAAGTCACTTAACTAATGACCAACTGGTGTCCTTTTTTTCTTTTTAATATGTAATCAACCATTTTTATGACTGACATTTGGATTGTGCATAGCACTAAACCATATTTTGTTGTCTACAAAAATTTCAGTTTCAACTTCTGCTTAATTTAAAAAAATGGCGTGAGCAGCCTTTATACAACTTCACTTTTACCATGTGAGATGCTGTGCGTTTTCAAGCTTTGACCAGCTGACTAGGAAGAATATATAAAGCTATATAAAAATGTCATAAAAATTGGAACTATTCTACAACTTGAAGTTTTGATGAAATTGAAGACGATAAAAGATGAAAAAAACAACATTCTTTGCTTTGAAGTCCCGTCTGACATGTTTTTTATCCATTTGACTTAAATTGTCGCCACTTACAAGTACGACACGGGTCGTATGTAACACAGTGCCTCATGTCTCCTCCAAATCAAATTTACAGTCAACCGGAATGACGTACTTACCGTTGAGGGTATATCCTGTACTTGTCACCATGGTAATAAACATGTCACAAAATACAGTTCAGAGACTTAGCTCTTTGTCTCATTCCAACAATTCAGTCTTCCCACAATTTCACATTTACATTGCAGTATTCTCCGTTCATTCTCAATGACACATTTCAACATAGCACGTCATTTTCATTTAAAAATAAATAAATAATAAATTAAATATTCAGCTCATTCAATTCACCTTGTGGATGATTTTTAACATTTGCACAATTCCCGCACACCAAAATCTCCGCAGTTTTCACCATTCTAATGACACATTATTCCATATCGTTTTATCCATTTCAATATCATTCCATAATTTTCCAATATGATTCGGTATATCGTTCCACATGATTTCATTCCACTCTTTTGCATCTCATATGATTCCACACCATTCTGTATTTTTTTTTAATTCAGCATTCCAGCATGAACACACACAATCTCCAGACATGGCATTTTCTGGAACAGTGTTTCCCAACCTTGATTGAACCAAGGCACACAGTTCACATCGGAAAAAAAATCTCACGGCACACCATGTGGCAAAATTGTTCACAAAAAGTCGACATACCGACATGTTAATTATATACTTTTGTCATCTGGTGAAAGAGTAATTTTTTCCCTCTTGTTAACAAAAACATTGACCTGTATGTATGTATGTATTTTATTTATTTATTTGTTTGTTTGTATAGCGGCACAGTGATCGACTGGTTAGCACCTCACAGTCCAGAGGTGCAGGGCTCGATCCTGGCTCCTGGCTTCCTGAGTGGAGTTTGCATACCCCCCCCCCCACCCCCCCATGCTTGCGTGGGTTTTCTCCAGGTCCTCTGGTTTCCTCCCATATTCAAAAAACCATGCGTGGCAGGTGAATGGAACATTCTAAATTGTCCCGAGGTGTGCGTGTGGATGGTTGTTCTTCTATGTGTGCCCTGCGATTGGCTGGCAACCAGTTCAAGGTGTACCCCGTCTACTGCCCGAAGACAGCTGGGAGAGGCCCCGGCACGCCCCGCGACCCTCGTGAGGATAAAGCGGATCAGAAAATGGATGGATGGATTTATTTGTATCAAATGAATTGACATTGGATAAGTTCCCACGGCACACCCGATGATCTCTCACGGAACACTAATGTGCCAGGGCACACTGGCTGGGAATCACAGTACTATACAATACATCTTTATAGAACGCCTTCACGACAAAAATAGTTGCACAAACATTAGTACAGGCTCATAGAATAAATATTCGTAGTTGTTCTTACACTAGTTACTGTAAATGAAAGAATGAGACCACGGATGTGAAAGTTGATGTGAATGAAGACTGTAAAAAGCAAAGGTTGACATGGGGCCAGTGTGGCCACATGTCAATTTTCCTGTTCTGCGGTCTGCAGAGCAAACACGCCTTGCTGCAGCCCTTGAGCAGGGCACGTCGTGATTGTTTGGAAGAATGGTGGAGAAAAGGAGCGTGTGATTCCTCTAATTCCCTGACGAGTTGGGACTTGTAGACTGAAACTGGGCACGAGACAAAGAAAGCCCAAGGGAGGGTGTGGAGGTAGGTAGGTTATGGGCAAAAATCACACGTGGATACGTCAAGGATTTTTTTGTTGGGGCTTACTCTAATAAGACTGACAAGTGAAAGTCATTTTCAAGTGTTCTGAGGAATCAAAACGTCAGACTTACAGATTTAATATAATACGGTATCCCACTCAGGTATTTGAGCCCAAGTATTTTTATTTTTATTAAATCTTTTTGTGCAGTACTAACATATTTTTCTTTCAGACATAATTGCTTTCTCCCATAAAAGTCAGACTCTGAGCTTGATTTTTTGACTTTTTTTTTCCTCGTAAAAATATGATTTTATTCTCATAAAATACAAACTTCATTTTCGTCAAGCTACAACTTATCCCCTCCAACACAATTTGATTTTATTCCTGTGAAATTTCAAATAACCTGACAATATTTTCCATCTTTACTTTCACATGACTTTAATTTTGTAAAATTACAACATTGTCCTCAAAATGCAACTTCTTCCTTGTTCAATCAAATATTGCTTTGAAAATACAGTTTTTGTAATTCTACATCTTCATTTCCCGTAAAAACAGGATTGTTGACTAACATTGCAGATGTTTCTATCATGAAATGCAACGATTCCTATAACATCACAACCTTTTTCGTCATAAATATTTGACTTGATCCTCATAACTAAAACAATCCCCTCCCCCTGTCATTATTTTACTTTTGTTTGGCCCTAGTACACACCCCGACTTTTTGCTGTTTTGCTCAAATTTTCTCATGCCTGCAAAAGCAATGAGACATTGTGGTGGTCTGAACATGTTCCCGACTTTTTATTTGAGATGATGAAGCAACAATCCTGGAAATCTCTCCTCCCCCACTATCCCACGGGAATATCCGGGGAGGAAGAAGGGATGGAGAGAGGATTGTGGATGAGAACAGGAGAAAGGAGGAGGGAAGTGAAGGGGTAAATGTCAGTCAGTGCAGTGGAGAGGTGACTGGGGTTGAACAAGAAGAAGATGAAGCAAGCTGTTTATCGGCGAGGATCACAGCCTGCCTCATTGACGTGTGATAATAGTTGGAAGCTACGCTCATGCCTGGTTGAGTGTCGTTTTCCCAGAAACGTGTCCTCGAAGCTACCCTCATCATCCTTGGATCACACTTGAGTCTGACCTGCAATCACTCCCTCGGTTAATAAGCACAGTAAGACATTGTGTTTTTAAGTGTACAATTTCTTCCCTCTGGGGTAGACATATGACTCTGGCAAAAAAAAAAGGTGACTTTTTGACTCTTTACAGTCACCGTACTTGCTACCGAACTGCCAAAACTCTGCCTTTTGGCTGTTTTGGGGTCAACTTTGGTACTAGTCCCTGAGGTTTGCCTCTGAACAACAGAATACAGAGAAGTGGCCAGTTTTACAAATGGAACAAAATGTCATCATCTGCCTGATTGACTCTTTAGGGCCACCGCATTTGTCACGAAGGAATGCCTCAGTACAATACAGAGACATAGTCACTGATGAACTTTTACACTTGAATGTCTTACCAACATGGTTTACCCTTTAGGGTCACAGTACTATTTAACAAGGTAAAATTTGATAAATGCTTTCATGCAGACAAAAAAAATCAATTTGCAGGCATAAGCAAGCGAGAAACAGCTGGCCGCCGTCAAAACAAAAAAAATGCATAATGTAAGATAAGATATGAAAACCTTTATTAGTCTCGCAATGGAGAAATTACAGATTCACAGCAGCAAAGTTATGAAAGGAAGAAGTAGAACAACAAAATATAGGAGCTGCTGGAAAGGCAGCCACTCACGCGGCGCCATTTTGAAGTCAAAATAACAAAAATAACACAACACAACACATAGGACACAGACAGTCGTGCAATCTTCACCACTTTTCTGCATACACTTTGTTCTCTGAAGCAGTTATAGATGAAAGAGGAGAGGATCAAAGTGTCCTTTCACCAGTGGATCAGAGTCAGAGATGTCATGCTGAAAATGTGCACACGTCTGCTACAAGCTAAGTTTTGAAAGCAAACACGAAGCTGTAGCGTCCATTGACGAAAAGAGATTTGCTCACATCTCCTGTCCCATGTACACACACACAATAGATTTTATCGTGTTTTGCAACGATACTTAACCATATTTGCAATTTGACATCTCCCTGTGGATGAGACTGAGAAGCCTGTTGTAAAAATGTATAAAAAAAAAAAAAAGAGCGGCGTACATACCGCGACGCTTCCATTCGAGTTATTAGAGGTACCAAGAACAGAGGGGATCGAGCCTTTTCCGTTGTGTGGTTGTTTTGAAGTGAAAAAACAACACAAACCACACCCCAATATTTCCCAATTTTTTTACTGTCTTTATTCTGGCCTACGTAGCAACTTGCATCTTTCTTAACTGAAATTATTTTTTATGTAGTAAAAAAAAAGGGATACAGAACAGAATGCGATACAGGCTTACTCGGTCCAGTTCATTGACAAAACGCTGCAGCGCAAAGACGTGGCCACAGTTTACCTTTTCAAATGGAACGCCTTGCTAAAATGCTGCCTTTTTGACCCTTTGATGTCACCATACTTTTAATCAAAGTGAACCTCGATACAACTCATGAACTTGGTCCCAGTTCAATTCCCAAATGCTGCCTTTGTGAGCCTTTATGTCTAAATCAAACTGAAATAGCTACTTCCAAACATAAGCTCGTCCCGCTCTATTGCCATCGTGCTTTGAGAAGAATTTGAGCTGCAATGTATCCGACGCGGACCCTCACAGCCCGCATGTAATGCTACTGCCCGGAAGAAATTGTATCCAAAACATTATCCTCTGTCTGTCTCCAGACCACTGAGGGCTCCAGGAAATTAGCACTTACTGGAGCCTCAAAATTACTTCGGTTGCGTGATAGGACAAAGAAGAAAAAGTACGACATTATATTCATAGATGTATTTATATATACATGCATCCGTTATTATCATTATCCAAACCGCTTAATCCTCATGCTGGTGGCGGGCGTGCTGGAGCCTATCCCAGCTGTCTTCGGGCAGCAGGCGGGGGAAAACCCTGAACGCTCACAATCACACATATGGACAATTTGTAGAGTGATCAATTAACCTACCGTGCATGTTTTTGGAATGCGGGAGGAAACCAGAGTACCCAGAGAAAAGCCACACAAACACGGGGAGAACATGCAAATTCCAAATAAGAAGCCATGATCTCTGCATTGTGAGGCGGATGCACCAACCAGTCGCCCACCGTTCCTCCCATATCTATCTAACTATCGATCTATCCATCCATTTTCTGATCTGCTTATCCTCACAAGGGTCGCGGGAGTGCTGGAGCCTATGCAAGCAGTGCTGGAGCCCATCTCAGCCAATCGCAGGTCACACAGAAACAAACAACCAGCCACGCTCACACTCACACCGAGGGACAATTTCGAGTGTTCAATCAGACTGTCATGCATGTTTTTTTTGGAATGTGGGAGGAAACCTCAGTACCCGGAGAAAACCCACGCAGGCACGGGGAGAACATGAAAACTCCACACAGGACGGCCGGAGCTGGAATCAAACCCGATAACTCTGCACTGTGAGGTCGACGCGCTAACCACTGGACTACCGGGCCGCCCAGAAATATATATAATTTTTCCTTTACCATAGACTCCAGTGGATTGCCAGGGACTCGCCCTGGTTTTCGCGTCACTGTTTACACGAGTCGAAAACCCGCTGTGCTGTTGCTGTAATTAACGAATCAATTATCTCAATTTACTCCAGACCAAAGTTATTCAAATGTATTTACAGTATGCGTTGTATTATTAGTGGTTAAGCCGAACACAGAGAAGGGGAACCGAAGGCGTGTAGACCATATTTGGACCACGTGAGCATTTAATCTGGCCCGCCATGTAATTTTGAAGACCCTCATATATTTCATCCACAAATGATCATAACATGTCGTTGTTGCACACAACTTAAAAACAAAACAAAAATCACCGGAGTAATGGCTCATATCTCTGAAAACCTCTGAGTGGGGTCACCCATGAATTGAAGTATAAATGTATTCAAGTTAAGTACAGATAACTGATAAATCAGTATTTGTGGTTATTTGTCACTTCCCGACACCCCACCTTGGATGACAAAGCAATGGAGGTCACGGTATAGCCTATAGTGTAATTATGCGTTCTTTCCGAAGGATCGTTAGCTGCAGCAGATAAGCGTTTTTGTTTAACCGCGACGGGAGCTCGTGGCCTGCGGAGCCAAGTCGAATGAAACCAGATATGCAGATGAGCCTCACAACCGCCCACCTTCTTAACTCTCTGTTTGGGTGGAACCGCAGTTAGCTTAACTTGAAACACAATAAAAAGTAGAATGGCGTCTGCATATTTTATGACAATCTCGCAAATCGTACGCAACCTGGCATCTTACCGTTCGGCCTCGGTGTCTTTTAAGTGTGACAAAAGCAACAATTTATCTGGCATGTGAACGGATAAATTTATCAGTGACAACATTTCTGACTATGTTTGGCAGATGAAGCGGGAATGTGGCCAACGGACATCATTATCACCGGTTTCTATCTCTTTGTCAGTGTCCGCTGCACGTATTGTTGTTCTGATTGACGACATGTGTGTGTTTGTGAGTGCGTGTCATTCCTCACGCGCTGTGATCTTAGTGGCACCTCTTGATGCGCTCACAGTGTAAAAATAGAGGAAAGTGCACTTGTATTGAAATGGAAGATTGAAAGCAGGAAAAACACATATTTGGTTTCCTTGAACAAAATGTTATGTTCTTAGGAAAGTGAGCACTCATTTCGTTCCCCATTAAGTTGAGATAAATCGAATTTAGGCAACTACTTTCTAGCCTTTATTTTTAGCTTTTTGGCATAGTTGAATGCAAGATAATCAGGGAAGTAGCTCTAAAAGAAAAGTAAGCATATTTGGTTGAAGGGGTGTTCCAAATGGACAAAGCCTCACTATGTGGAAGCGGAATTACTTCTTCCAGCCAATCAGCATGGCAATTGTTTTTCATGCAAACAAGCATAACTACTAAATAACACATTAAAATTCAATATAATGGTAATCATTTTTTAAAAAAGCACAATATTTGTAATTGGTTTGCAGTAGGAAATTATATTCCCTCGAGTGCCTTTTAAAAACTTGGAGATTTTCCACTCGAGCTGGGTGGCTAAAAATAACGCTAGTCAACACATTTTGACTCATTTTTTGAATCAAAGATGCAAATGAGCCATTGGAAGTCGGCCATTTTGTTTTAAATGAGCTTTTGTAGATTTTTTTTTTTGTGCCGATTCAGAATCTGCCTTCATTTTTTTTCTCCCAGCACATCAATTCCCTCACCGACGTCGCACACAGGTGCTTTGTCAACAGCCGCCCTCAGGCGCAGCTCAATGTTAAGCAACGTTAGAATCATTTTCTCCGCCGCAGCCTTCCCCTGCCTGGGGCGAGCCGTGAACTGAGCTGCGGTCAACGCTAAAATGGTATTCAGCTGCTTAAACTTTGAAGTGGCAATATACATCCAAAACGATGTCTTCAATAAATCAGGGATGGGAAACCCGTTTTGCTAATCTAAGACCTCTGAGGCCCATGCTAACTTCATGCTGCAGCAATCAAAAAAAATCATTATTTATGTATATCAGGAGCATTTATGGGTTTGGCCTTTGTACTTGTTGTAACGTTTGAGCAAGCGGTTTGTTACAATTGATATTCCCATAGAAGTGGCTCGCATAATTAAAAAAAAATCGACAACAAAAAAAAAAAAATTCAGCTCCAGTAAGGCCAAGTTAGTAACATGAAACATGAATCGCGGATGACTGAAAAGACAGCACATACAAAAAAGTCTCAAAAAGCAATGCCCAAAAGGACAAAGGAAGTCTACCATTTTTGGTTGAAGCAGGCATTTGAGGGTCATTTTGCTAATTTCCTGGGGTCTTTCAAAGATGAACTACTCCTGAAAAAAAGGAGGAAATTGAGCCCTTGAAGCCAGACTCACTCAGCAATGTGAATTTTGGTCATGCTGTCTTTCCTAATAGTATGTTCCAAAACGCCTCAAGAAGCAAGGCCCAAAAAGACACAGGATGTTGGCCATTTTCGGTCGAAGCGGCCATTTGAGGATTATTTTGCTTTACTGGGGTGCTTCAAAGAGAAATTACACCTACAAAATTTGAAAATTGAGTACCCGATGCCGGTCTCACTTAGCAAAATGAATTTTGGCCAACATGACTGTCATGATAATACTTTCCAGAAAGACTCAAGAAGCAATGGCCCAAA
Organism: Hippocampus guttulatus; assembly: GCF_054856545.1. NCBI lineage: Eukaryota > Metazoa > Chordata > Actinopteri > Syngnathiformes > Syngnathidae > Hippocampus > Hippocampus guttulatus. Next base: position 12,248,027 of record NC_141273.1, read on the forward strand.
AGCCATTGGAAGTCGGCCATTTTGTTTTAAGCCATCATTGTACATTACAATACAATCTTTTTTCATATCACACTTTCAAAACAACAGCAGCTGTAACACAGCGCTTCATGGATAGGGTCATTTTGCTTATTTCCAGGTCTCTTTCACAAACTATGAAACTATTTGAAAATTTCGCGATTGAAGCCTGTCTCACTGAGCAACATTAAATTTGGTGGACACGTCCGTTATGAGTAGACCCACGAAAAAGTCTCAAAAACCTCTCCTCTAAATTTCAGAAGCATGTCAGACATGCTGTTTGTTTTAGAGTCTAAACTAAACAGCATTTCTGCCATTTTAGTTTCCAGTGGCCATTTTAGAGGTTCATTTTGCGCATTTCCAGCGGTCCTTCAAAGACAAAATACTCTTACTAAATTTGAAAATTTGCATGGCTGACCACATACTGTATGTCCCGTAGCTGTCCCGTACCTGCCTCGATAACTTTCCTTCAAAACTACACTTACACCCCCCACCCCCCACCCCCAGCCCCTCCTCTTCAACTTCAATGATCTGTCCCTTTGGGGCAATGTAGAGTTTCTGGGAGTGGTTCTTGGTGGCTAGAGGGAGGAATTTTCAAAAGGAGAGGGGCTGCCAAGGGGTGGGGATATTGATGGTAGAAGGTGGTGGTTGGCGGGGGTTGGGTGTGGGTGTGTGTGTCTTCCAGACCCGTGGAGCCTTTCTGCTGTCCGTCCAAACAAAAGTGACAGCAGCATAGTTGGGCTGAGGGGTGTTAAAACACCTTAGAGGGGTCAAACCATTGCAACACACAGGTCAAGCTTGACATTAGTGTCAGAATCAAATCAGAATGAACAAAAAGTTCATCAAAACAACGCCAACTCTCTTAGTCCAGCGATAGTGTCTAATTAGGAGCTGTGTGCAAAATTCAGTGTATGCATAATTATTGTTTCTCATATCTTGTCACGAAGAGGTCTATTTAGATATCTTTTTTTTTTTTTAATCCGCTCATCCTCACAAGGGTCGCGGGGGTGCTGGAGCCTATGCCAGCTGTCTTTGGGCAGTAGGCGGGGTACACCCTGTACTGGTTGTCAGCCAATCGCAGGGCACACAAAGACGAACAACCATCTGCGGTCACACTCACACCCAGGGACATTTTCAAGTGTTCCATTAAGCTGCCACGCACATTTTTGGAATGCTTTAAAATGTGTGAACATGCAAACTCCACACACGGAGGCCGGAGCTGGAATTGAAGCGGGTACCTCTGTACTGTGAGGCCGACGCGCTAACCAGTCGACCACCGGGCCACCTCTGTTTGGATTTTAAATGACAAAAATATGGAAGCAGTTGACAAGAAAATACAAACATTTGATTGCTGCAAATGTTTTCAATATCAGGGTCATCAGAGTACGTGTGCATGTGGTGTATGTTTGTGTGTGTGTGTGTGTGTGTGTGTGTGTGTGTGTGCGCGCAAGAGCATAGGCATGCTTGTGGGGAAATATATTTGTGTATGTTGGGAGGGGGCGGAGTCCTCATTTTTATGTTGTAATTTTGAAGTTTTAATTGCACAGCACTTTGAGCACTTTTCATACATAAAGAAAAGTGCTAGATAAATAAAGTTTGATTGATTGAATGAATTTCTACTAAACTGTGTATAGATAGATCGATACATAGATAGATTTATTTGCACACACACACACACACGCACACACACACACACACACACACACACACACACAACATGGGTAGGTTACTTCCAAGTATGACGTCTTACTGTAGTTGAAAGTAATTAGTTCCATTCATGTCTTGGAAAAGAAATGTGCGCACTACTTCCTTTTGTGTCAACAAGTGATCGTAAAGCACGACATTCACGCACAGATTGTATGTGATCGAACCTGGAAACAAAGTCATTGGAACGCGGAAAAATGAATGCACGTCGATCGAACGAGTGCAATCGCGGATGACTGAAAAGAGTAAGTACATGTGTTACCGCTCATCATGGGAGCGAGGGACGAAACCTAACATTTAACAGCGAGGGGAAAAAAAATGAATAAGCAGCGGACTGGGTACAAGAAGCGAAAGGAAGAGTCGGAAGGTGAGTGGAAAAAAAAAACAGGCAAAAAAGAGATAGTGAGGAGGCGGAAAGGAGAGAAGTGTTGAGAGAAGCCCTTCTCTGTGGCGGTGGCGCGTAAGGGCCATCATGACGACTGTTTGTGTGCCGCCATGCTCGGCTGAATGCGCACACGCACCCACGCACTCACACCCATATCGAGTGTATATATTCAATCTATGGGTCCGGGATGCATGGTCGTGCATCTTCGACGACCTTCACACACTCAGAAATGAAAGTGAAAGAGATGGTTCAAGAAACAATATTTTTAGAATTTAACCTTCAATCACAAATACAGAACTAGTTCCCAACGGAAAACGGTAAAACAACTAAAGCATTTTATTTTTTAATGAGAATACTCATTAAAAGCATACAATAATGACATGAAATATATTTTTTTAATGAAACGGTTTTAGTTTCACGTTCTCCTGCAATGGGCATTGTGCTGCTCATTCCGGTGTGCACGTCTCGGCCACACGGGGGCAGCATACAGTCAGACAGATGGATAAACTGCTCATTGGGACATCTCAACTCGTCAGTACGGCATTAAAATTAGTCGTTCTTCGCAGAGGATCAAGACCACAAGCATTTGAAGTAATTTTATAACTGTCTACATGCATTGCTGTTTGTGTTCAGATATACATCGCTTATAGGGTAACACCACCACTACATAGATACTAATTGTTAGCCCGTACGGCCGTAGCATTTAACAAAGTATGTTAGTGAAGGGGCGGCCCGGTAGTCCAGTGGTTAGCACGTCGGCTTCACAGTGCAGAGGTACCGGGTTCGATTCCAGCTCCGGCCTCCCTGTGTGGAGTTTGCATGTTCTCCCCGGGCCTGCGTGGGTTTTCTCCGGGCGCTCCGGTTTCCTCCCACATTCCCAAAACATGCATGTCAGGCTGATTGGACGCTCTAAATTGTCCCTAGGTGTGAGTGTGGGCGTGGATGGTTGTTCGTCTATGTGTGCCCTGCGATTGGCTGGCAACTGATTCAGGGTGTCCACCGCCTACTGCCCGTAGATGGCTGGGATAGGCTCCAGCACCCCCCGCGACCCTAGTGAGGATCAAGCGGTTCGGAAAATGGATGGATGGATGGATGGATGTTAGTGAAGGTTTTGTGGATTGTTTAAAAAAAAAAGTTTGAGACAGCTTCTGTTGGTTATGGTTTGTAAGTCATGTATCTCTAAGGCACCACTACGAACGAGCATGTTGCATTTAATGTTGATGCTAGCTGTTCAACCATTCGGTCGATCATGTTTTTAAAGGAATAATTTCACATTCATAGCTTGCTTTTTTTTTAACTATAAAGCTCAAATTTCCCATATATTTTCTTCAAAATTAAAATGATTGAAAAACAACAATGGAATGTGGACAGAGAAAAATATTATATCAAGTATTCCTCTTAGTGCAAGGTGCTACAGAAATCAAAAGGAATCGTCAAAGCCACAGAGATATGTGAAGCAGGTTAAGAAGGAAAATCTGTAATTTCCTACATTGCAAGTACGTCACCGGTTGTGACTCACCATTCATTGATTGAGAGAATGACTGTCTTTCCAAGGTATATGCGGCATCCTGCATGAGGAATCAGCGTATAAGAGATCTGGAAACTCCTGCAATGACATGGCACAACAGTAGGGGAAGCCTGGGCGCATGTGTAGTATCTCACACATATCTCCTGTTTTGTCAAAAGTCATCATAGATTTACAACATTTCACTGAAAGTCTTGATTGGACTTTTGTTTAGATGGCGGACATCGAGGAAATGACAACGAGGAACTTTTTACATGTGCTAATGTCTCATGCTAATGAGGGGGTCAGAGTGGAAGAGAACCGAATGAAGGGAAAGTTGTTGACGCCTTGGATGAGCTGATTAAGGAGAAACCCGTTGCGGCCCGCGCTTTGCCGGTGTTTAAAGTTAGAAATGCGCCGGTCATGCATCAGAAAGGACTTTTGATTACATTAATAAATTGCGTAGAAGTAATTTGAACATTGGAAAGACATAGTAGCGTGGAGGAATAAGGTGTGCCAAGCAAGGATAAAGAGGAGTCTTCCTTCTTTTACGACCTGCTTTCTAATGCCAGTGAATGTGTGTATGTGTGTGTGTGTGTGTGTACATGTTTTTGTGTGTGAGCGCATGGGTTGATTTTACGATGTTATGCCAGAGTGACATGAAGACCGCACAACATTCAAGCTGCCAATGTGTGTGTGGGTGTGGGTGCGTGTGTGTGTGTGTGCAATAGTCATCGTTTCATAAATTTCATCATCAGGCATATATATATACAGTATATATGTGTATATATATATATATATATACTCTCTCTCTCTCTCTCTCTCTCTCTCTCTCGCTATTTCTCTCTCTTTCGCATGTTCTCACCGTGCCTGCATGGGTTTTCTCCGGGTACTCTGGTTTCCTCCCACATTCCAGAGAAATGCACCATAGGTTAATGGAACACTTTAAATTGTCCCCGGGTGTGACTGTGAACGCAAATGGTTGTTCGTCTTTGTGTGCCCTGTGATTGGCCGGCAACCAGTTCAGGGTGTACCCCACCCACTGCCCGATGACGGTTGGGATAAGCTCCAGCAAGGCCGCGATCCCGGTTGAGGATAGAGCGGTTCAGATAACGGATGGATGGTTGAATGGATATCCAAAGTACAGGTAGTATCGACTTTGTATGCATACCAATGCGTTTAAAGAAGCATGAAACAATTATTTATTCATGTAATCTATGCAGCATGATCAAATGTACCCAAAAAATGCATTTTGGATGTTCGTGTAAGAAATTATTGTTTTATATTTGGAAATGATATATGGCAGCCAAGTGACCACCCATTTTTTTAAATTTCACCAATATTTCAAGATATATAATACAAATAAAACATGATACCAGGTGCCTCAATGTGAGAATACTGTAGATTAAATGTTATTTATTTGATGTTGTGCTGTGTTTTTAGCATCATAAATATTATTCTTTAAAAAAATGATCAGAAACTAATAAATATTATTCATGTAGAAATATTTTGCTACAACAAATGACACGCTGCAATCACTCACAATGTAGTTAAAAAAACAAAACCCCAATACTTGAAAACACTTTTACAGCTACAAAGGAAAGCAGGACAATTTTTTCCTCCTACAAAGCAGAATGCATAATTCAACATGTTTCAAGACACTTTTTGAAAGTGTAACATCTTTGAGTCAATTTGAAATGTTTTGCTAAAACAATAACGCAATCAAATGTTTACACATGTACAGTACATGTGACAAACGTTATTCATTCCTTCATCAAAATTGAAAAGAAGCCTGTAAATGCTTTCAAGTATTTATTGAGCGCATTTTCGCTGCAAAATCAAATCACATTAGCCTCATGGCTGTACATGTACGGATAGAAATGCTAATCTAAAAAGAAGTACCGTCACCTAATTCTACCCTGAAAAAAAATGGTATGTTGGATTTTATTTCATTTCGTTAAGACTTTTACTCTCCTTAAATAAACATTTCAATCCAGATGCTTTTGTTTCATGCGACCACTTGATGAAATAAAAATTCAACACACCATTTTTTTTGTTGTTGTATTTTTGAACGCCATGAAAAACTTTGCACCCAAAACCAAGTGTATGAAACTGGAAACGGATTAACATTTTAAAGCGTCGCAGGCAGGCGGCTCACAGCTCCGAGATCCCCAATCTCGCTCTTTTATGTGGCACCGTTAATGACATTCAAAACACCCCCCCCCTGTATTGTCCCGCAAAGTGCGGCGCGCTCATCTGCACATGCAAAGGCAGTTTCTCTCTCTCTCTCTCTCTTTCTTTCTTCGGCTCGGAGGGGGTTAATGATCTTACACCTGTCCTTTCAGACACCTGTTTCAGGCATGTCAGCCAATGGGAGGAGAGCAGGGGATGGCTGCCGCTTGTATAAATCAAATGTGGGCCGCGTCAGCAGGCAATCAAAACACTCCAACTCGTCGGCGTGTCATTCAGTCGTCCACAAAGTCAATCGCAAAGAACTTGAAAAGGAATCTATTTCCAGCGCACCTGGACTGGAGACATGACCAAAGAGACTGAGTAAGTTCACGCCTCTGTATTTTAGGTAGCTTTTATCCGCTATGGCTCAAAGAAAGTGAGATGATATCTTTTGGATTCCATGCTGCCAACAGCCGCCCCCATCTTCTTATATCTGCAACGAGACCCCCATGTGAAAGATGCTTGACTTAAAAGAGGGGTGGGGTTTTTTTCTTCTTTTTTTTTTTTTTGCTGGGAAAACTGATATGGATATTATGGGATGGTTGGGTCTGCCCTTTTCGCACGAACCTAGAGGCCACGGCGCACAAAAGAAAAATCGGGAAATGGGAATCTCCTCTCGAGGTGTTGGATGGAGACACTGGGAAATGACTGCATGTAATGCATTGAATTACATAATGGGGAAACCCTAGAAGCGCCCCCACCCCCCACCTCCAACACCCCCCCTCCCACTGCCTCCCATCCTGTCGAGGTGTTTGCAGTGGGTTCATGGTGGTTTTTGAGCTTTGCGAGTCAGGAACAAGTGCACCTGAGTGCAAGTGACCCAGACGCTAAGATGCAAACCTCTGCAGGAATCCGCACAAACGTACACACGGTAGTCCGAGTCCTTCAAAGCGGTGAGCACCTGTGGTCTTTTGCTGCCATCGACACACTTGATGAACTGTTTATCCAAGGTAAACCTTCAAGGGGAGGCGGGAGGGGCTTTCATTTAGTTGGCGGGCATCAGGATATTTAGCTGACGTCGCGCTTCGGGCTCTCCAAACAAATCCAATCCTCTAAATCCCGGGATTCCGTTCGGTTGCGGGTGAAAACCACAAGCATCTCTTTTAAAGAGTTGGACAAATAAACAATGTTTACGTAGGATTGGAGAATGCACTTTGTTTTGCTTTGGCTGGAAACCGCAAAGTAGAAGATGCGTTGATGTTTTGTCAGCGGGGTTTGGCCAACGAGTTGTCAGTGGGTGGTCCCGCGCCTTTTGCGGGACTCGTGTTGTTGGATCTTATTCAGCTCTGTGATTTTGCAATCGAACCCTTTTCTCAGCTCCGGGGTGAGACGGTGCGCTGCCCTGAGGCTCTGTTACTGCCGTCTTTCCTCACCCTGTCACAAAGCCACGTGTCATTAAACGTAGGGGTTGCTATTCGCAGGACTCTGGGAGTGGTCTTTCAGAGCGAGAACTTCAACTATAACCGCTACAACGCAAACTACATGGACCCCTGGTCGTACATGGATAACCCAATGCCCGAGGAGAACCTGGCCAAACCCAGACTCCACCCGGGAGACGACCTGGCGGCCATTACCATGCTTTACGAACAGTGCAAGGTAAAACTCAAGCAAAAACGAGTTTCATTTGAGCCCATTCATATTTCCACATTTTGTCATTTTTAATCCCTCCAGAGCCAGAAGGAGCAGAAAGTTCCCGCCTGCAGCCGAAACAGTAGCATCTTCAAACCAACAGAGAGGTAAACGAAAAAAACTCTGGATGAAGTGGGGAGAGAGGTAATCCCCAAGTCAAACACGGCCCTGAATCAAATCCATCATCAACTTTGACTCGCTTTAGGAGTTGCGCAACACTTGGGGGCGCAGACAATAGCGGTCCCCCTCCTTCTGTCCCCACTGAGCCCCTTACCCTTGTGTCTCCGGTGTTCCCCCCCCCCCCCCCTTCAGCATGTTAAACACCCCGCAGAGAAACTCAAACAAGAACCGGATTAAGATCCAAATAGTACCCAACCCTGACTCACAAATCTTTGCGGTAGCTGTGTGTGCTCAGAGACGCTAAAACAGATAAATTGCTCGATAGATTGCAGGCTACTTGCTATCGTCTCGATCCAACAACCGACTCTTGCTTTCTCTTCGCCCCCACCCCCTCACTCCCCCCTCCCCCTCAGGACTCACAGCAATGATCTCGTCTCATTGGAGACGTCAGCCAATGTCATGAAGATCCTTTCCGAGAGCGTTCCCGCCAGCTACTCCCTTGAGGTCTTAGGATCCAAGCAGAACCCCTCGCTGCCCGTCACCCTGCCCCCCAACGCCGACACCTACGCCACTCTGACCAGTGTGGCGGCGGACAGCGACAAGCAGGACCTCAATAACATTTTCGACTCTCTGCTTCAGAAGTGGCCGGAGAGCAGCGCGTTCCCCGAGCACAGCGCCGAGGTACACCTGGTGATCTTCCAAAGCAATTTTTTTTTAACCCCGGAGAACCCAAGAACCCTTTTCTTCTTTGGAAAATGATGAATTATACATTTAACTCATTCACTCCCAAAGACGTTTTTAAACGTCTTTTCAGACTTGGTCCAGAATTGGCTGGTACTGAATGAGTTAAATGGCAGCTATATGTTCACAGAACACCAAAATATATGTTTGTTTGTTTTTTCAAATATTCAATGCTTTAATCCTTATTTAGGATTAGGGCCAAATTTGACCCTTTGAAATTTAAGGGTAGCATTTGAGTAGCAGAATTTATAGGGGCCAAATTTGACCCCGTGGGTTCGCCAGGGTTAAATTCAGAATCTGCAGTCTTTTAACATGTTTTTTTGGGGGGTTTCTTAGACTCTGACCTACAACGATCCCTTCCCCGAGGACCACTCCAGTCCCGTCTACTCGGGCTCCTACTCTGGCTCCCCGCCAGAGACATACAGGAGCGAGTTCCAATTTTCCTTGGGCGCTCCCTCGGCCTCCCCTTACAAATCCAGCGAGTTACCCATGGTCTACCTAAATAAGGGGCAATTCTACCCCATCACTCTGCAGGGAGTGGACAGCAGCGCCTGCATGACTGCTACCAAAGTCAAGGTAAGAAGCCAAATGACGGGATTTGTTTCATGTTGAGTTGAGCATTTTTATTTTATTTATTTATTTATTTTGGTTTGCATAAATTGTTCCGAAGTGGCAATCTTCCCAAATAAGTGTCCCTCCCAAGGAAGTGGCTCCTGGGTGACTAATTCCTTGCTCATACTCGGCTAGGACATAGTGTGACATTTATTGTTAATACCACGACATACATCTAAGGTGACGTGTGTGCAAAAACAACACGCGCAAAAATAAAAAAATAAAAAAGGCAAGGAGCGAAGGAAGGTGTGGTTTTTCTTTTCTTTTTGTTTTGTTTTTAACATAAGGTGACAATCTTTTCTTTGTCAAGCTTGTACATGGAAAAAAAACATCTTCACAATCTCACGACTGGTCACGGTACATAAGCGATGACAATGGTAGCAGAAAAGAAGGATTGGGAGTGACGAATGATTTTCCATCCGCCAGACACTAAATTCTCCTCTCACGTGTCTTTCTTTCTATCCTTTTTTCCCCCTCCGACGGGCAGACGGTGGTGATGGCCGTGTTCGAGAATGACAAGACGCCCGAGATGCAGCTTCGCTTTTGGAACCACTGGCACGCACGCCAGCCGACTGTCAAGCAGAGGGTCATTGACATCGGTAGGTCGACAAACATACAAACAACAAATCGTCGCTCCACTGAAGCCTTGCCTTATTTATTTTTTTAATACCGTTTCATAGCGGACTACAAAGAAGTCTTCACCGGCATTAGCAACATCGAGGAGGTCGCCTTCAATGCCCTCTCCTTCATTTGGAACCCCCATGAAGAAGCTAAGGTAAATAAAATACAACAAAACAAAACACCAAGACACGTATTAAAAAAACATGCGAACAGGTGATAGATTTAGAGGAAGAAAAAAAAGAAAGAAAGACAGGAGGAGTGGCTGAAGAGGTAGGGTAAGAATCCAAGAAATGCGTTTTGGCCCCGAGGTGCTGTCACCACCGCAAAAGGCCAATTCTCATTTCCCTGTGGCCCAAAGGCGCTTGGGGTGGGGTTGCGGGTGAAAAACCTGCTGCAGGTAGAGCGAATCAGGAAGACAAGACGCAATTCCCAAGCCGTAGAACTATTAAGGGGACCAAAAAATGTGTGGTTTGACTGCACCCGACATTTGTGAGCAACCGCAGTCGACTCTTTCCCCGAGCGATGTAAGTGAAAGTAAAATATGAACAAACAACGACATCAACCGGCCAATCAAAAAGATTCTTCTAAGACACTGGCCTCTCTCGTTGTTATCGTTGGCCCAGAGGCCTTGAACCTGTCATCACGTCCCACCAGGCTCCGGTGAGAGCAAGATCCGAAAAAGCTAAACACAAACATTGTCTGTTTGTTTTCTTGCAGGTGTTTATCGGCATCAACTCGCTAAGCACCGACTTTTCATCGCAGAAGGGTGTGAAAGGCCTGCCTCTCAACCTGCAGATCGACACGTATGACTTCAGCTCGGGGAACAATCAGCTCATACACAGAGCCGCCTGCCAAGTCAAGATTTTCTGCGATAAGGTTTGTTGTCGCATTGAATCTCGGTCATGAAAAATACAGGCGGACCTTGACTTACGAGCGCCGCCACTTGTGAGGGTTTTCAAGTTACGAGGCGTCGCTTGGCTTGATTTTGTTTTTGTTTTTTTAATTGCGAGCCAAAATTTGACATATAAGCGGCTTAAAGATACTATGCGACTTGTGTACAGTAAACACAAAAGAAAATACATAAATGAACCATATAAGGGATGATAATGCACTTCAAGGCCTCTTGAAGACACACATCCAACACCAAATCCTGCAGCACGGATAGTCATGACACACTATGAATGTTTTTGTTTTCATTTTACATTTGGATTTTATGTGACATCATGTCATTATATTTGCTATTTTCTTCAGCAAAATCATCCTGAGAACTTGTGAAGATTTTTTTGGAACATATGATTGAGCCATTTCAATTTCACGTCAACTTTTTGTTGCATGCTCAGGGGGCTGAGAGGAAGATGCGTGACGAGGAGAGAAAGAGGACCAAGAGGAGGGGCAAGACGAACAATGACGCCAATGGTGAGTGTTGCAAAAGGTTAATTAAAAAAATACTACTCCCTGACTTGTGTGTGTGTGTGTGTTTTCTCTGGGCACTCCTGTTTCCTCCTACATTCCACAAACATTCTTCGTAGGCTAGTGTATGGAGAGAGAAAAAAAAATATATATATATATAATTTTTTATCATAATATATATATACAGTATATATATATATTATTTTTTTCAATCATAATATTTATGTGTATATATATTTTTATCATATTATGTATATATATATATATATATATATATATATATATATATATATATAATTATTATTATTTTTTTTCATAATATTTTATGTATCGGGTTTTCCCCTAGTCCAGGGTCTACACCCCATCTCCCTCCCCAAAGTCAGCTGGGGGCATCCCGAGCGCAGCCCATTGTGGACGTTTGGATAGATGTGTCGTTCCTTGCCTCACAAATCATCTATTATATTGTGTCATTCTTTTTTTTTTTTTCTCAGCCAAGTCTTTAGTGAGCAGCTCCATGGGCAGCGACTGTACCTTCTTCCAGACTGTGGATGACCACATTACCCAGCCAGTCCTCTTTATCCCAGAAGCACATCTGTCCAGCTTACAGCGCATAGTAGGTCTCGCTTGTCATTATTTTATTTATTTCTTTTTTATGAATCAAGGTGCCTTCCCTCGAGTGAGTGAGTGAGTCATATTCCCGACCCGTCGCTCATCCCTGAAGGCATCAGCTCAGGCACGGGAGAGAAAAAAAAATGTGTGGGAAAGTATGCGGTGGGAAAAGTGGTGTGGGAAAAGGGAGGGGATTGTGAAAATGAGGTGAGCTAATTGGAGTCGAAACCGAGCGCATGCCGCCGCAGAGCCGATGAGGGGCCATCCACACCTGGCGCGTCAGCACCTCGCAAAGACCCATGCGCCACCCTCATCTTATTCCTCACGCACGACGGCGCTGTTCAGACAAGCCGGCGTTCCCACACTGTAGTTTATGCATTATATAATGCGGCGAGTGTGTGAGTTTCAAAACCTCCGAGGTTTTACGTTCAGATTCATGCGGAGTCTTTCAGCCAAATCACTAAGCACTGTCTCGTCTGTATTTCCTCCTTGAGCGTGAAGGTTATGGGAAACGTCATCTTGCCGTGATAACATTCCTTCATGAGCGGATTACAAAAGCAGGGGGGGGCATGAAACAATGTCTTTATCAGCTGTCTGATCAGATCTTTGTGTCCTACTTTTGCAGACCACGCCCATGGAAGAGAACGAAAGGTAAGCGTGGGGGAAAAAAAAAACTCTTGCCTAAATGTTGCAATGTACAGTCAGAAATGTATCAGTGGCACACCTCCCATGCAATATTCCGGCAGTGTTGGTACACAACCCATTTGGAATCATTTCCAATAGAGAAATCGAGCAGCTTTTCGAATACATTTTGTGTGGCGCACCACCTTCAACACTATATCGGAGTTGGCGCACCCCCTCAAAGCTCAAATGTGGCATGAATCAGCCTTAAGCAGCCATTCCCGAATTTATTAAGCCTGAATACTGTCGTTGATGTCCCCCTCCAAAGCCCGTTTAGAGCAATTTAATGGAACTGTATGAGACGAAAGAAGCAATTTCCAGACTTCTTAGTGGTCTGGAAATTGCTTCTTTCAGTATTTCCTTCAGTATTTCCTACAAAGGTGGCGCACTCCCTCAAAGCCACTTTATCGCAATTTCATATCAGAAATGTAACGGCCAAAAAACAGCACATTTTGAGGTGTTGCAGAGATGGCGCACCCCCCCCCCCACCCTCCCCCGAAGCATCATTAACATCCAATAAGGACATCTCGTTTCATCATCCATCCATCTATTCACGGAACCGCTGATCCGACAAAAGCAATGCACACAAAAGTTCAACGATGCACTCTCGTACATGTGAAGCATCTCATGGAAGAGATTCGGGGTTGCGCCGGTTATTTGCTCGCACAGCCCAATATGGGAACCCCTGGTGAAACATGTTTGTCTTCGTGCATTCAGAAACTCTCTGAAGCGATTGTACTCGGACAGAGAGCAGAGCAGCACTCCACCTGGCAAGCAAGCGCGCAGAGACGATTCCCAAAAAGGTCAGTAAAAGCAACTGTTGTTTCGGTGGTCGCGGAGCCATCGAGAGGGGCTTCAACGCTTCCGCTTTCTGTTTTCCTTCCCAAAAGTTCTGCTGTACGTGAGGAGAGCCGTTGAGGAGGTTTTCGACGCGCTCATGCTCAGTACGCCAACGGTGTCGGGCCTCCGAGAAGCTGTGAGTACATCCTGATGAACAAAAAAAACAACAACAACAACAACATACCAAAATGTTGTATTGCCTTTCGAAAGACGCAAATTCATCTTCTCTTCTTCCGTCATCAGATTTCAGATAAGTACGGCATGCAAGAAGACACCATTGGGAAAATTTACAAGAAATGCAAACGAGGGTGAGTGGCCTTTTGTGTGTGTGTTTTTTTTTTTTTTTTGCTTGACTCATGGGACTCCATGATGAGTTCCTTTGCGGAATCTCAAGTTGACAGACCGGCTCGGTAGGTTGCTCGGTTTGTCTCAGCCTTAAGGAATGTGTTAATTGCAGCTCCCCCTTTAAGGGAAAAAAAAAATTTGACTAAGGAAGGGGTATAAATATTACAAAAGTCCTGAAGATGAGTCATGCCGATTTGTTGTCTTTCCATTATCCTGTGAACCGGACGGTTTTCCGCCGCTATAATTCGATTTGACGAATGCACCCGTCACACACGCAGTCGAAAAGAACATCGGTGTCGTCAAGGACTTCGTACAGTCCGAATTGGAGAAAAGACAGACAGTCTGCTTTCCTTGCCGCTCGTCACCGCAGGGGCCCCGAAGCCAAGCCAACAGGTTGAGTTACATTCCCTCGGCAATTCCCCTCCCTCCTCATCTTCAATCGGCTTGCAGCCTGCAGGCACAGTGTGTGAGCGTGTCGCTAATTCACTCATTATAGTCTTTGAAGGGCTTACGGCTGACGGTTGAGCCAAGGCTTTGGGAGGAGAAAAAGTCAAACTACCTTGATTTATGAGACGCCCATGCTGGAGATAGATGGACAGTACAGTATTTTTATTTATTTTTTTAACAAGCTAGGAGCCAAACCAGCACGATTACAGGTTATTGACGTCAGATAGAAGATTGCATAACCCACTTTATTAAGTCCTCCGTGTTGACCGCACCTCTAGCCAACCACAAACCGGAGTAAAAAAACTGCTCGACTCAAAGACGATTGGAACACGTCGTGGGGTGTTGGAAAGTCGAGTTGCCTTTGATCAAAGTTAATCTTGGAAGCAATGAAACGGAAATGTTGAAGAGAAAAAAAAATGGACTGGACTGCCTGTAGGCTGTTGAACACCAAGAGGAAGTTGCATTTCCTTCCAATAAACTTTGAAGGCAATTTGACTTCTTTCAGGTTGCTGAAGACTGAACTTGAAAGGAACTTGAAAGTTGCCTTTTATTCAACTTCTTGGTTTTCACGATCATATATTCAATGTCTTGCTTTTCAACAACCAAGAAGAAGGCAAGTTGCTTTCTGAATCAAGTTGAATTGAAGGCAACTGAATTTCGTGTTATTTTTCAAGAAGACAAAAAGAAGGCCAGCTTGTCTTCCAGTAAACACAAAATAGAAAGTAACTGGACTTTTTAAAGTTTGTTGAACTCCAAAAACATGAATAGAAGGCAACTGGATTTTTTTTTTCGAGGTTCCGTCTTTTTCTTGGTGTTTGACAAGCCAGAAGAATTTCACTCTCGTTTTTGGAACTGAAGTTGAATAGACGTCAACTGGGTGATATTTAAGGGTGGGGATTGAAAACAAGAATCCCAGTTGCCTTCTGTTCAACTTCCTCGAGAGAGCAATTGAACTTCTAGATTGACAATTACTGTTCAATCTCGTCAACCACCTGCCTCTCAGCAACCTCGAAAATGTTCAGTAGTTTTCCGAATGACTTCTTGAGTTTTTCAATTGCGTTGGTGTTCAACAAACTAGAGGAGTGGTCCCCAGTGGCGGTTCTGGGGGGGGGCCAGCGGGGGCCAGTGCCCCTGTAGCACCGATTCTGGCCCCCCCTGTGGCCCCCCCTCCGAGCGCAGATTACGCAGTCGTGCCGAGTCGCCGACGTGAAAGGTGGAACCAAAGTGCGTGATTTAACATTGTAGTCGGACCCTTTAGTGCGCTGCGCCATTTAAAAATGAGCGGGAAAATGAGAATCAGTCCGCAGAGAAGGAAATTACCACGACACGAGTGCTATTTGCGTGTGTGCGCCCGTGTGTGTGTGTGCGTGTGTGTGTGTTTGTGTGTGCGTGCGCACGTGTGTGTGTGTGTGTCTGTGTGTAACTTTTTTAGTCTCCCTTTTTATTTTAATTTTTATTTAACAGGATGAATATATAAGACATTGCCTTTTAAAATTTGGATAATTATATGCATGTAAAACATCTAGCTTCAGTGTATTTGCAATGTTTGTCCCCGGCGGGCTGGTACCATATCATCCCCTGGCTTGAATATTCTCAACAGATGGACACGGCGTATTGTTACGCTTGCAGACATTTTAGCCCTCCTAATACTGTTTTTTTCTCATCACTGTAATGTTATGACTACAATTTCAAAGTCTGAAGAAATAAAAAGTCAAATAAGATTTCAAATCTGTCTTTTTAGCCCTGGGTTGAATGTGCCCCCCCATCAAAACCCCTGGCCCCAGCCCGGCCCCCTCAGTGAAATTGATCCAGAACCGCCCCTGGTGGTCCCCAACCTTTTTTTGCCCCAGAGACCGGTTTAATGTCAGACAATATTTTCAGGGACCGGTCTTTAAGGTGTGGCGGGATAAATACAACAAAACAATATGATATAACCTGCATGAAAACTGCGGTATTTTCCAAACATAACAATAAACACGAATCACGACGACAGTAGGAACGTCCTATTTGGCCGCAACACTCTCTGGTCCCGATGGTAACGTTTAAACGTGCCTTCAAAATAACATACACCGCAGATAAAAAGTGCATGAAAAATTTGACTCACCATCGCCGCATATTATGCAGAGTGGGCTTGGTGCGTCGGAATCTCCCGTTGAGATAAATCCATATTTTAAGTAGGACTCCTGACACTGTCTATTAAATGTAGTCGACTTTGTCTTGAAAGTTGTAGGGCTCCTCTTCTGTCTCGCTGGGCCTTTCCCCCTTCCCAAAGAAACTTTCCAAAGATGTTTGTTTTTTAACTCATTTTGCTAGCGGTAACTTGTCACGTGACCGAGAAGGGCGCCTTGACCTGCGTCCAAAGTGACATAGCGTAGACGGATGTAACAGAGAACCCGGTAATTTTTCAAAATAAAACTGATTCCGAAATCAATAAAACGGAAGTGATGCAGTTATTTATTCTTTCTGTGCGGCCCGGTACCAAATGACCCGGTCCGCGGCCCGGGGTTTGGGGACCGCTGACCTAGAAGAAGTATAGTTGCCTTCAGAATGACTTCTTGGTTTCTCAATTGCCTTCTATTCAATGGTTTTATGTTCAACAGCCAAAAAGTCATTTTCTTTGTTCCTCCAGTTCCTTTCAATTCCATTTTTGCACACCTGAAAGACGCTTAAACAGACGCATGGCCTTGTGCTTGGCATTTTGCGCATCCTCCCACTGAAGTCTTTTCCCTTTCCCCCGCAGAATTTACGTCAACATGGACGACATCATTATCGAACACTATACCAACCAGTCCGCTTTCCTCATCGAGATGTCGGAGGTGGTCAGCGGTCAGTTCCAGGTCACTCTCATTGAAGTATGATGATGTCATCACGCCGACATCCCTAAAGCACTACGCCATCCGCGAGGAGAAGAACAAAATAAGCCAGCCAGCTGCGGACTGACCAAAACAATGAGACACCTGAGCTGACCTTTAAATTTCAGACGTAAATATCTCCAATTTTGTAAATAACGCCATATCCCAGACCCCCCCCCCCACCCTCCTTGTTCTTATTTGTCAAAGCAATTATGATGTTCTACTTGTACATATTCGTTTGTAAATATGTTTTATGATGACAGTGTTTTATAAATTACCATTTTTACAATTCAATGTATTTCAGATGAACGTGGCGCTCCGTAGCATGATTTGCAGTGCGCTCCGGCAATTTAGCATGAGCAGATTGCTCATGCTAAATTGCTCACACACCAAGGGTGTGTTGTTATTTTTCTTTTGAGTACATCACACAAAAAAAAACGAAAAGCCTGCCGATAGCGTTTCTCAACTGCTACTTCCTCGAAAGGTTTCCCGGCAGTTTCAGCACGAATTAATTCACAAGCAAACGTCACACATTTCCCTCCGTCAAACCACACGCAGAGTTAGTATTGGTCATCATTTAGCCCCAAAACTGTGGACATTTCCTGTTTGTTTGGTGGAGACTGTAGGTCCGTCTTTGGACTTTCATAGTATGGATGTCATGTTTGTGTTTGTGAACGAGTGTGTGTTTGTGTGCGTGTGTGCATGTGTGCGTGTGTGTGTGTGTGAGAAAGAGTGTGTGTGAGGTTTTTTTTTTGTGCTTTCTGATATGTTATCATTTCAAAGCAAAAATGTATCCCTGTAATATTTCATCATATAAGCAAAAGGCAAATGGTTGCATTAGTCATATTTTGCCAATTGTTTTGTACGAAAATAAACAAGTGTATGAGACGTGTCTGTTTCAGTTTTTTTTTTCAGCCATTTCACACTGTTAACGTTGGGCAATAAACTGGCACATCCTGTTCTTAAGGTGATGTGCAGATACTCCGTTTATGTAAGCGTGAATCTGACCAAAGTAGTACTAATTCAATTGCTTCACTTAAAGTAAAAAAAATAAATAAAAATACAGACTATGAAATACACTTGAGTACAAAAGTTAAAAAAAATGTTTTATCATCAATTATCTACATATTTTGTCATGTTTAATTTTTTAATCAATTTCCATGAAAAATGGGTGAATTGGGGGAAAGAAATTCCTTTCAAATTATGAAAACAAATTTTAAAAATTAAAAAAATATATGAAAATATGCCAATCCGTGGGTGCTGAACTGTGAATATGCAGGGGTCGACCCAACTGTAGTATTAAGTTGTAATAGCACCAATCACCACTAGATGGCAGACACACCTCGGTTGCGCTTACACTGCCCTATATTTCATGCTTTAAGTGGGCTGGTCTGCACCAGTACCAGCGTTTACTATTTTTAGCCACTTTTTACGGTGTCCAAAAAAAAATGAGCCTACAGGACCCTCTCTTGTTCTTTTGCGCTTTGTGAAAACATGGCTGTCAGTGTTTGCAAATGGAGCTGAGATTGTGCGTTACAGGAGCGCTTCCCACCACTGTAATGGGCATGGAGAGCGAAAACGGCTCGCTCTTCTTCCCCTATTTGGTTACACTGGCAGAGGCAGACAGAATGCTCAATACAACCCAGACATACACACACACACACACACACACACACACACACACTGAGCAGAAGGTGAGACAGAGAAGCAGACGGGCGGGAGGCTAGCGGAAAAAGGAAGGACGTAAGGACAGACGCAAACACAGGCTCGGAGACAGAACCAGGAGGCAGGCGGGGATGAATGACGACGAGATGCTTCTAACATCGGTGCCGTGTTTGCTCCTCTGAGAGAAGCTACTGATCTGCAGTCAGATACCCAGAAAGCCTTCTGAATGGCAAGTGACTTTCGTGTGTGTGTGTGTCTGTGTGTGTGGGTGTTTGGGTGTGTGTGGGTGTGTGATCACATTCTCTGCACGTGTGTAAAATAGAGTACATGTGATCGGGTTAAAAATAGCTTGCAGTGTGTTCATTTCATTCTTCACAAGCCTCTTTAGTGTTGTAATGTTCAGCAGACACCTCCATCTTCCATTTTTTGTTGTTGTTTTTTTGGTGTGGTTTTTTTTTTTTTTGCATCAGTACCACTCTCAAGAATGTGTTTGTGTGTGTGTGTGTGTGTGTCTGTCTGTCTATCTGTGTGTGTGGTTTATTCCAGCACGGTCCAGATGATGTTCCAACAGCAGTCTTCACATCCATTTTGTCAGTCATCTGTGTTGGTCCCATGGCATTTAAATTTTATTCTTATAGTTTTATTATCTCTTAACCTTATTAACCTTAATTTTTAATAGTTTAATTTTTACTTATGTGTAACTGTGATTATTTTTACAATATATTCTTTTATTATATAATTTAAAACTTTCATTATTTGATATATTTTTTAATCATATTTATCGATTATTATAGAATTATACAGTATGTGTCAATCTACTTATTCTATGTTTTTGCATTTTTTAGGTTTTATTTTAATTCATTGTTTTGTTTTTTTGCCGGATATTCTTGTTTTTACTTATTTAACTTCAAAATTGGACTTTTTAAATTATTAATTTATTTATTTAATGACATTTTCCAAATATTGATTTTGATTTTTTTTAACAAATACACCGTATTTTACTGTAATTCTGCCATACATTTCTGTTCATCTTACATTTCTACATACTATTTTAACAATTTTCCCTTTTATATTATAATATTTTATATAATATTATAATATATAATATTATATATAAATATATTATGTATTTATTGATACAGACACATATGACATCTCTCTCGCGCTCTACTTCTATCTATCTATCGATCTATCTATCCATCTGTCAATGTAATTGCTATCCTTTGAAAAATATGTCAATTTCTCTCTTTTTTTTGGTGTTAATGTGGTGTCTGGTTTAATTTTTTAAATGTGGATAGACTGATGGATGGATGGATAGATAGATTCATAGATGGATGGATGGATTGATTGACAGATAATGTGGTGTCACAACAGCCCATTCATCAACACTGCGAGGGGATGACGCGTGTGTATGCATGACATTTAATTCCTCACTGTCAGCTTCCCACTGTGTCATCGCGCGAATGAACATTTGTAATTACTTACGCACACACGCACACACATGCAATACTTCTTCACAATGGCTTCAGACCACAGGTATTTGCTGACTGAAATCTTCCCCTCTTGGGAATATCTGTTCGAATGTATTCTAATCATGCGCCCGTGCGGAAATGTCACCGGGGGGGGGGGGGGGGGGTCAGTATTATTATCACTATCATCATTATTATTATTATTATAACTATGTTTATCAATATTATTATTATTTGTATTGGCGGCCCAGTGCTCGAGTGGTTCGCGTGTCGACCTCACAGTGCGGAGGTCGTGGATTCGATTCCATCTCGGGCCTCCCTGTGTGGAGTTCGCATGTTTTCCCCGTGCCTGCGTGGGTTTTCTCCGGGTACTCCGGTTTCCTCCCACATTCCAAAAACATGCATTGCAGGCCGATTGAACCCTCGAAATTGTCCCTAGGTGTGAGTGTGAGCGCGAATGGTTGTTCGCCTCTGTGTGCCCTGCGATTGGCTGGCAACCGGTTCAGGGTGTCCTCCGCCTACTGCCCGAAGACAGCTGGGATAGGCTCCAGCACACCCCGCAACCCTGGTGAGGAAAAAGCGGATCAGAAAATGGATGGATGGATCTGTCTTTGCAGCATTCTGTGCCAGATTGTGAGCTTCCGTACCTCCTCTCTGGAGGCTGCCCAACCACCGTCATCGAATTTGACATGATACTGCTTTGGTGGGCTGGGCTGCAGTCGTCATTAGACAGCAGTAGCAACTTCATCCATTTGAGGGAGGAGCCAAGAGGAGAATGTGCAAAAACAGCTGAGTGACGGCAGTAAATCCAGTTGTCTGGCAATGCTGTAATTAAAAGAAAGAACTGTTCTCATAAATATATCATCACCTCTCTAATTTTTGTTCTCAAAAGGGGTTTCATTGTCAACCGCCCAATTGAACTTCTTTAGCATTCCTATCATCTTATTCATCATTTGTCCAGCCAGTCAAAGACAAATCCCCCCCACAACCACCACTCCCCATGTTACTTTTTGTTGCTATTTCTGTTTTATTACTATTGTGTGAAATGCAAAAATGAAAATGAACAATGAGAATGCTTCAGTGGCTAATGGTGCTGAGTCACATAATGTCTCGACATTGTCTCGCTGTTTTTTTTTTGTTTTGTTTTGTTTCTGTCCTGCGGTCAGACTCGCTCTGCATTCAGGCACTGGCCTGACATTATTATTACCCAAGGGGACGAGAGCATCATCAAGGTCGTTACGGAGCATCAATTGTCAGGAAAAAGACGTCACAAGACTGAAAGTCTCCTCATCTTAACAATGATGGCTCCTTTTTTTTCTTTCTTTCTTTTTTTCCTTCTTTTTTTTTTCCGATGGCTTTCTTAAGACTTCCTTTAACCAGCTCCATAATGGATGGACATCATGGGGGCCCCAAATCAAGTGTGGCACCCAAAATGTCAAAGACACACGCGCATCCAGACACTATCATCACCCTGACTTAGAGCTATTGATTGTTCACCCTCTAATCAATGGCTTGCGTCTGGCCTGCAGTGACATACATGAAGAGCGCAACACCGGAACGCACCGCCGACACATCAACGTCGCCGCTTGAATGCTTCACGGGCACGCAAACAGGCACGCGCATAGAAAGAAGCCTCATAAACTTTTTGTGATGAACAAAAATCTGCATGTTAGTGACAAGATGATTGTTTCCTAGCAACAGAGACAGGCTGCGAGCAAACCTGCGTGCATCGCTTCAGCACCTGAGTCATTTTTGGGTTTTCATTGTGCTCTCCCCCTCCTCAGAGTGGCACGAAAAGTCGTCGGCCGTACAAGAGGAGCGGCATCGACCTGAGGTAATGAATCAATGTCGGTTCATAGAATGAATATAATTGGTCGAGTCGGAGAGTCCTTACTCTGGTTTACCTCATTCTTTCATTACGGACTTCAGTTTGTCTCCGACAGTAGCGGTCAGTTAGATTTTGTAATCATTGAGACGGGTGTACACCAGGGCTCATTCCTAGGGTCAGTAATTTTTTTCTCCCCACATCTTTATTAGTTACTTGCCTAAAATTCCTTCTGACTGTGACTCTATTCCAGATGACACTGTTCTACATTGTTTAAAATTCTAATATCTTACTACCTCAGGGCACATGATAGAGTCACCATTACCTGACAATTTAGCAAAAGAATGGCCTCACCTTATTATTTCCAATTTTAGATGATGTGGAGTGTGTCTCAGAACACTTCAGACTCAACCCTTTATTCTCTTAATTGTGCTTATAATCGTCTCTCGAAAATTTCTCTTGAGCAAACAGCAACCAAGGTGCATTTTCCAACAGTGACAAGGCAGTTTGGCAGTCCTTAACTACACGCGAGGCTTGACTGCTTACCAGAAAAGGTGCACCACTAAAGAGGCACGCCCTCCACTCCAGCTGGCACTGAAAACAAAAGCAAAGACGGAGCAGAAGACGACAGATGTATAGAAGTGAGAACCCAGTCGTTTTCTTGGATCGGGTGGAGCTGTTGCTGAGAGAGGAGGAATGAGAAGGAATTGTCAGAGATGGGTGAAGGGTGGGTGGCGGGGGGCGGGGTTAACGTGGATAAAAAAAACAAAAAGTTGATTTAGCATACTATGGCCCCTTTCATTACACTCAACATTTAAACAATATCTTGACCCTCGGTTGTGTTGACTGTATCTGTGTGATGGACCCCCCTTGTAGAAAGAGATCTCATCTCAAAGGGCTAGTGAGCCACGGGGTCACTTGTAGTCACCTGCATTCTGCTGCCTGGAACCACCCTAGTGAAAGTTGTTTAAAAATATTGCGCAAAGGTCCACTGACGACAGCTTTCTTTCCTCCAAGTTATTTCAGCATTGCACCATATCGTCTCTCTCTGAAAATCGAATCTGCACCATTCGAGCAATCAGGGGAATGCAGACTCCAACGTCCATGGTGATGGGGATCGTCTTCGCCCCCTTGGGTCTGGTGCTGCTTTTCACCGCTGCCATCACCCCTCAGTGGAGAGAGGGCCACACCCGTCTGGACTTGGCCAGGCCTGGCTCCATTCTCCTCCGCACGGTGGTGAAAAGCCACAATCCCGGACTCCGCACGGGGACGTCGGACGGCCTTCTGCTGGTTCGCTCCGACGGGCTTTGGGAGAGTTGTCTGCAGTTGGAGCACTCCGAGTTGAAGCAGTGCTGGCCGGTGATGGGTCCTTATCAGCGAGACCGCCGGGTTCGCCTGGCGCAGGGCTTGGTTCTGACCTCGTTGTTCCTGTGCGGCACGGGTATCCTCCTCGCCTGCATCGGGGTCCGCTGTTGGACAGATCTCCCGCTACGAGGAGTGGCTGCCACGGGGGGGCTCCTGGTAGTGGTGGCCGGGCTACTCAGCATGACCGCGCTGGTGATCTACACTCACAACCTGCGCAGGCTGGGGACGGATGACACCAAGCAGGACGTGAACAACACCAGGTTCCCTCAGCTCAGCTTGGGTCCGGCCGGCTCCCTCTACTTCGGGTGGTTGGGTTCGTGCCTACAGATATTGGGAGGGGGTGCCCTCGTGGTAAGCTTCAAGAGACCGCGATGCAGAACCTGCCCGGAGTTGGCAGCCTGCCCCGCTTGTCGACCGTGCTCGGAGTTTCGCAACAAGCCCGACTCTGACATTTATGAAGTTAGCTGTTAGAATGTGACTGTGACTTTCCTCAAGATGGTGGAAAAGCACTTTTGTTGTTCTAGTCAAAGACCCACTGAATGAAGCTCCTCGCCGCAGTTTGACATAGTTCCCTGGCACCAAGATGCCAACTGTTGGCGCCAAAGCACAAACAGTAAATGAGTAAGATGTTCCCCAAAAAAGTCCTTGAATAAGCAAAAATTCAAGAAACTCAAATGTGCGGCTTACGGTGCGAACATTACAACGACATACATATTTTATCGAGACGAAAAATCAGAATCTTACAAGAATAAAGTCATGAATGTCCAAGACCATAATTGATATAGTAGGGTTCCTTAGAGCTTAATTGGGTTAATGTTTCATTCACGTGTGCCGTAGGTATGCATTTTTTTTAAATATGACATTATTTACTGTAAATTCAGTTTAAGAACTTTCAAAACGGTATTGAATGCAGAGACACTTTTCCATCGCCTCGCCAATCCTGTTTCCACGTGTGACATTGATGCCCTTCTTCAGTTACTCACTGCGGATATGACTGCTGTCTGACTGTGTTTTTGTGCCGTCTTTGACAGCCATGCTTTGAACTGTTAAACGCCAAAAAAAAAAAAAAAAAAAGAAACATCACACCACATCTGAACATAACAACAGGGGCCTCGCTTTATGACGTCGTTCCATTCCTGCAGCGGCAGAGTAACCTGATTGCGTACTGTAAGTCATAACGTGCTGTTGTCTATCGCCAACCTCCACTAATACAGCAGTGAAGTCATGATTACAGTGCAGACTGACATGAAAAACACTTCAAAATTATAAATATAAAAGAATCAAATAAAAACTGGAAATACGGATCCTGTTGCGAATAGTGAAGATCCGATTAATTGATGCCCCACCAAAAGGTTACAAGTGTCTACAGATGCGCCACATCAATACTTTTCATAATCAACAGGGCTTTGGCATTGGCAGAAAACCAATCCCATTTTATTTGATTTCTTCCCCAAATGTATTCATAATGGGTGCATCAATTGCAGATGGATCTTCAACTATTCGTGGGCCAAGCCGGTCCTGAGCCACCACGAATAGCTGGGGTCCAGTCTACCCCACTTCAGTAGCAGTCTAGTCGTGCCTTGAGATGTTTACTCCAAACTGCTATCACCATTTCACTCCAGTTGATAAAAACAGACTAAAAACACTCTGAAAGAGAACGTAAAGCATTAAATACTTTGTAAATCTTGACATAATGCTGCAATTCTGATAATATGCTGCTCCTTCTGGTGTGCCCACCTTGGGCACCAGGAGGTAGTGATGTATATAATAGTCATGTAGACAAAGGAAGAACAATATACTTCTTCCACGACTACTCAGTACGTCGCTCTGATATTATTCATTTTATTGGAAGAGTGAGTATTGTTAACTTGTCTGTCTACATGTGCTGTTACACCATTTGTGTACAAATATCTGTTGTTTAAAGGGTTGTTAAGCTGCCTATTGATGCTAGCTCTTAGCATGGCGATGACATTTTCCATAAATGTTAGCATTAAGCTGGGGGGGGTTGTTGTTAAGGCAACTGTATTGAGATCTCATTTGCCATAACTAGTCGCTTTTTAGTTGCGCTGGTATGCTTTCATAGCAAACAGACTCACTCAAAAAAAAAAAAAAAAACCGATTTGGTGTAAATCCAAGTTTACATCCAATGGAATAGTGCGCTTATTGTTTATTTGCAGCAAAAAAAGTACAAACTATAAATACAGTTCTATTCAACTTTATTAATTTCCTGTGCTTAAACATGTTTTTTTTGTTTTGCTTTTTTAAGTGTGTGCAAGTGTTTTGGCACATCAGATGTACCGTATATACACATTTTGTGTATTTAAACAAACAAAAAAAAAAGTTGTTGCATGTTTGCAGTTGTGTATTAAATAAATAAAATAAATAAAATGTTCCAACGCCTCCGCAACATCTGGTCATCGAAAGCCATCACTACGACCACCAAGCTACGCCTCTATATGTCAGTGGTTATCCCAACAGCGATTTACGCCTGTGAGACATGGATGAAGACAGCCAACATTACCAACAAGTTAAATGTCTTTCATCGGCGTTGCCTGAGATCCATCCTGAGGATCTCATGGGGAGACCACATCACCAACGAGGAGGTGATGAAGAGGGCAGGAGTGGCTGAACTGTCAGACATTGTCTCTGAAAGGAGAAGGAAAATGATCGGCCACGTACTCCGGCTGCCAAGAGAGAGACCGGCAAGTGTGGCCATGGACTGGATGCCAGAGGGTGGAAAGAGGAAGAGAGGTAGGCCAAAGAAGACGTGGAGACAGACTGCCAAAGAAGACCTCAGTGAGATGGGTGTCAGCTGGCATGGAGCAAGAAGGGTCGCCAGTGACCGGAACAAATGGAGGAGGCTCGTCGCCCAATGTTCCAAATAGGAGCGGGCGGAACTAACTAACTAACTAATTAAATAAAAGGCATCTCGACTCCCACAACGTGCCTAATCCTTATCAGAACTCTTACGAATAAATAACCCATTTGAAGACGTTTGTATACTGTTCTGAATTTGGATAAGGTGTGGGGAATACTCCAAAACCAAAGCTGAGTGACATCCCTTCGCCTTAAAGCGTTAATTAGCAGAATGAGCCGCATGACGTGAACTTGATGACATTTAATTAAACCAAGGGGGGTGAGTAATGTAACACCGCACTTGGCATCCGTCTCAAATACTTTTCACAACGTGTGACAAGTGACAAAAGAACAAGCCAAATGACATTCAAACGATGCAAAACAGCAGGTGAGCACATTGCAGTGAAGTTTGTCATCGAATGTTAACATACAAAGTTATCGTATTTTGCTAAACTTTACACCTGCACCGTATTTTAATGAAAGGTGTTTTAAAAGTTTTGGATGGTATTTAGTTATATGAGAAGGGGGTACAAAAGGGAATCATAACAAGGATTATTTTCCTTCCCTTCACACTCAAGTAATCTGCTTTTAAAGGCAAAATGCTTAACAATAATGACACAGGGATGTGAGGTTACGTCATATAATACATTGGAAAATGAAAGATATCCTATAGTCCATTTAAAAAAAAATACAAAATAAAAAACACAATCCAACAAAAGTTGATAACAGATAAAGATGAACACAAATCATCATGAATGCATTCGGAATAATTCAAGTTGACAAGTCAGGGTGATCATGACGCTCTTTTTTTTATTATTATTATGAGATGACTCACACTGTGAAAATGAGCCAGTCCGCTTTTTATACACGTCACTGTATGGTTGATAAACAAATACAAGCACATCACAATAAATCTGCCTACGGTAGGAAATGTCTTGACGGCTATTCAATCCAAACATTTATTACACGGATTTCGTCAACCACAGAGGGAAATACACCCCAGAAGGCCATTTCTTAGCTCATTAATGTGCTTCCTATGCAAAATTGCAATTTCACCAGATGGTGAATTGTGGGTATTTGTTCAAATCATAAAATATTTCACTCTGCCTGGAGCGATTAAATAGTTTCACTTCTTTCACTAGATCCTCATTTATTAAAATCCATTTGTACATCAAAAGGACAAATGTGAAGGAAAAAAACCCACTCCCTTGGCAGTGATTGACATGTACATTATCTGTGCAAAAATTTCCACAGTTCAATTAACGGGCACATGTAGCACGTCTTGAAAACTATTTACACATCACATTTTAAAAGGCATGTCCTATGTTACATATTTACTTACAAAATCAATGGAATTAAATACATTTTTTTATACTGACAATTGGCAACTTGTTCAAAATGTAAACTACAGCAAGTGAAGGTCTTAAAAAAAAAAGAATTACAGGCAAATGTGAATAAAGCCTCTTTACACACACAGATCCCACAAAAATTGCCAGGATACAGAAATATATGGATTGCAATTTAGTCTTCTACTGTCCCATTTACAAACATTGAACTGTCTGATAATTGCAGAAAAAACACCCAATTTTACAGTTAAAGTGGTGCCCTGACGAGGGAGTTGAGTTTGTTACATGTCAACGCTCATAAACCAAAATACTTGCATTTCAAATCATTCTTCCCCATTGAAATGAATGGAAATGCCATCAATCCGTTGCATTAAACAATCGTACTTACTGTACTTTATAAAAGCATCCAGTCATAACATCATAATATGGAATCTATTGAATTAAACAGTTTGCATGCCATGATTCCACAATTTAATTTGTTGTGCAGCTTCTGCTCGTGTACGTACGTGTGTATGCGTATATACAAGAAGACGACAGTCACAACTGCTCAGAAGTCGCAGTGATAAGTCACACCATTGTCTCTGTTTTTTATGTTGACTTTTCAGTAAACCTCAACTGGGAGTGGCACTCAACTGCTTGAAGCAAGCCTGTGGCGTCTACGTTATCTGCCAAACTGTTGCATGTTGTGGATTTGGCTGCCTCCGTCTAGTACTTGCAAATCGAGGTACCACCATTCTTGGAATGGGGACATTCCAAGCCAACTTGGATAATATGCCATGTGCCACTTCACCAAGTCATGATTATGTAAAGCATGACAATAAGAACCCCACCAAAGCAGAAAATTGAAGAAAAGGATAGGCATAAGGATAATGAATATAGTTTAACTTTTTTTTCCAGTTATGTTCCATAGTCCTGAAAGCCACGTGTGGGTTAAACAGATTATAAGGGAGTGACTCCCTTATGTCTGGTCAGAACCTGACAGCAGTTGTAAAACTCGCATGCATCCTGCCATGTCATTTTCTGTCGGAACATTTGTTCTGTTCTGGCTGCTTTACAGTTTACGGAGGTATAAAAATCAGTGCTTGACAACGTACGTACGTACGTACGTACCAGGGCAGAGTACGACCACAAGTACAAACATATCCTTGCTGTACTCGAGTTTTTTATCCCCCCCCCCCAACAACCTTATTTTTTCTTTCTTCGAGAGGACACAACGTGTAATTCATGGATTTGAGTTTTGTAACGTTACAAGTGGAGTCCTGCAGAGATCAGTTCTTAGCCCTCGATTGTTTACCATCTACATGCTTCCATGTGGTGACATTATATGTAAAAATAAAATTTGTTTTCACTGCTATGTCACTGATACCCAATTATATATAAACTTGCGCAATTCCTGTAATTGAAAGGTGTGCCTTACGGAAATTAAACAATGGAAGGCTTTCATTTTTTTTTCCTTTTAACTCCGATAAAACCGAGATGATTACAACACTCTTGAGTCTTCATAAAAGTACTATTGCCCAAAGTGATTCAGCAAAAAAAAAAAAAAAAAAAAAAAAAAATCTGTTTTATATTTGACTCAACACTCTTTTCAGATGCACATTAAGAATATTACTAGAACTCTGTTTTTTTTTTCACCACTGCAATATTGCTGAAATCCGTCCGATTATATCTGCTAGTGATGCAGAAATCTGAATTTTCGTTGATATGAAAACAGATCTGCACTTTCAACTCCTTACTTTGTCAAAATAGGCTCATGATTTTCTCCAACCTGATACCTGCGAGTTGACTTTGTCACCACCATTCTGTAGTTGTTGATACAGTAATGCTGTTGATAGCTGGCTTTTCCAGGCTGCGTAAAAGTGGCTTGGAAGGAAACCTTTCTGTACTGACAAAGGTCCTTCCCTGTGTCTCTTTGTCACACACTACAGTAGATGTGTTTAAATGTAAAAATATGAATCGGACGCCTCTCCGCTCTCCCTCATCTCACTCAGCTGCTTGTTGATGGATTCCTGCAGAGAGCCCAACGAGAGTTCCAGACTGCTTCGCTCTTCCACTGGAGAGCCCTGAGGGAGCTCCAGGAGAACATCTGAGGGCTCGGCGTCAACCAGCTCCTCTCCGTCGCTGAGTTTCAGTCTGTATGC
Organism: Hippocampus guttulatus; assembly: GCF_054856545.1. Classification (NCBI taxonomy): domain Eukaryota; kingdom Metazoa; phylum Chordata; class Actinopteri; order Syngnathiformes; family Syngnathidae; genus Hippocampus; species Hippocampus guttulatus. The sequence goes on from NC_141273.1 coordinate 12,277,441, forward strand.
GCCTTTTGTCTCCGCAGCGCTTGTTTCCGTGGCGACCGTTTCTACGGCAACCTCATCGCCAGGCGCGTCTTGCAGCGCAACGTTGGTGGCGCTGGTGTCGGCATTTCTGACTTTGGAAGCCCTGAGAGAGGCCAGTCTCTCGATTTCCTGAACGAGTTCTTCGTTCTGCTCCTTCCACTGGCGGTATTTTGAGGCTGTCACGGCAGGACCTTCCAGAATTTTGTTGATCTGCTGTAATTCAGCTTCCTTGGCCTGGAGAACAACGTAGGGGTTTAATTCCACAGTATCTACTATCGATCTGTCGCTCTGTCGATGAAAAAGCATAGGCCGCGATCCAAAGCATACCACATCATGGAGCCATTTATTGCCACAGATGAAATCCATTCGCCAGGTATGTCTGGAAATGGGTAGGCATGGAAGAGGGTTTTGCCCACCTTGTCTGGGAAATTCAAGCTTCTACATATGTAATGACAAAAGATGCCAGTTGATGGCAATGTTGCACTAATTTGGATTTGAGATCAGCACAGCTTTTGAGTTGAAAATAAAGAGTCGGAGGTGAATATGTGACATCCATTATGAGGGACAGAAAAGCCAACATGTTGAAAGTCGGAGAAGTTTAGACACTTGAACAGAGAATGAATAAGTATTGTACTAACAAGAGTATGAGTCCCGGTAGTTAGTAGAAAGTGTGTATTCTGACCTTGGGCAAAGATGACACAGTTCATGAAGCAAATGGCAAACTATTATTTGGCCATCAAAAACAATTTCTCAGTCTAGTTTTTGTTATTTTACAGTTTGAATTGTCACAAACCCCCCCGCCCCAAAAAAGATTATTGTGTATGTTTCTTTTGATAAAACCAACCCATGTTCTACTGCTGCTTATTAAAGAATGGGAAAAGCAGGAAACAAACTTTATTTTGGGTGGAAAAACAAAATCTATGTTTCGGTGTCTATATTATCACAGAACTCTCTTCTGTAGGTCTTGGAAGGTGAGCTCGAAAATGGCTGCAAACACTGAATGAGAGACTTTGAAAATGGCTGGCAGTGAATTAATTGTTTCAGTTTTTCAAAACCTGGTCAAATAGTGCACTCCTTTGGGCCTTTAATTCTCTACCCTTAATCAACAATCGATTCCACTAACTTACTATACTTGATGGTTAAATGAACTTGGGAGAGCGAAACCAAAGCACTGGTTTGATCCTTCCCACCACCATCCACACTCACCTTCAGGGTGCTCTGCAGGGCACGGAGCGTATGTGCTTTCTCATTGATGACGGGGTTCTTGTTGCGCCGGATGAACGATCTCCTGAAGTGATCGTGTGTAAACGGCTGCTCTTGGCCCATCAGGGACACGCCTCCTTCCTTGATGTTATTCAACATTTTGCCCATTTCATCTTCTGGGGCGGCTGGAAACCACCACGTGTCAAGTTTAGTCAACATTCGTCAGGAGCAGGCTTGAATGGAAGTATTCTCATACCTTTGCTGCCCCCTGTTGTAGGACTTGGCAACGGCACCTTAGTGTTGGTCTTGCGCTTGGGGCGAGGTAGGGTGCTGGACTGCACTTTCTGTCACACATCATCAACACCTTTTAAGATGAATTGCTCCGAAACAATGCGTTTACTTTTGCAGATGCACTGACCTTATTTCTCCTGCGGGGTGAAGGGGATACCTCAGTCTCGGATTCTGTCTCACTGTAACACTCTGTGTTGAATGCACATGCACAGTCAAGGTTTGGTGGTTTTTTTTTCCGACCAGAAATAAAAGTATGTTGTTATATCTATTATTTGCAACAGATATATCTATCAATGTCAGTAACATACAGTAGAGCCTTGAGATACATATTGAATTGGTGCAGCGACTGTACTCGTAAATAAAACCATTCCAGCCTCCCCAAAACACAACAAAAAATGCAATCTGATTTTTTTCAATGAGGAAAAATAGCCATCTATAATTTTGCATTGGCTCACAATTTGCGATGCAAGTAAATGGAATTACAATCGCAGTCATGGAAGGATTTAAATTTGTAAGTCGAGGTACGGCTCGACATAAATTTGGGGAAATTTATGTTTGGTGGTGTGCTGTGAGATTTTTTTCTCCACGTAAAATATACGTCATTCACCTTTTTATAAATAACAAGACTACTTTTGCATTAAAAAGCACTTCTACATACCAGTGTCATAGACATGATATCAGCATAAAAAATACGGTGTTGTTTGTCATTACAAATATTGACTAAAGTATTATTTTTGAATTAAATATGACACAACTTTATCTAAAATTTAAATGCCATGAAGTGGGAAGGTACCTTCTTCGCTGTCTGGGCCCGGACTGAACTTCTTATGTTTCTGAATTGCTGTGATGAGACAGTTTATCCACCTATGGAAAACAACATATTTATAAAAAATGTAACAATTGACAACATTTTAAACGTTCATAAATGTTTTCCTAAAGGCGTCATGTTTGACAAATAAAAAAAAATAAGTGTTTTAATTAATGATGGGGATTGTCTGTAATACTAACTCTAGGGGTCAGTGTCGACTAACACTTCAGGAAAGAGCTGACACTTTACATGTCGTTTTAAATAATTTTTCTAAAATGAACGTCACACCAACTGTTGGCCCAACTTACTTGCTCATGTCGCTGACATTGTCGGCAGCGAAAAAGAAGTTGTGAAATCGCTGGTGGCGCATTTTGAACACACTTCAGATGGGAGAGAATGACTTTGAATTAATCACACCATATGTGAAACACTCAACGAAACCAAACAGATTTGTCATTACTATTTTCTCTTGTGCTCGCCAGCGCTCTCTATGTTGTAACTGGCGATGTTGACAAATCCCTCCGCCTTCTCGTCCTGCATAGTAAAGAATGAAAAGATGGGTCAAAATGGATGCATTAGACACGACAGCAACACATCTAAAATCAAAACCAAACTGTGAAGGAGTCTTGAAGTACATTTTAAAATTCCTTAACTGTCAATAGCATAATTATTGAAAACAAATCGCAACAATAAAGATTGTTTTTATCTCAATAAGAACTTCAACTCATCTTGAATTGCATTTCAAGTACCTGTACGTGAACTGAACCATAACCATATTCGCACCTGTTGGCTGGTGTACCAATAGAGGGACGGCCCCTTGAGGACGAACCAGAAGCGTTGCCACTTCTGGGCGATGAAGACGCTGCTCTCCTTCCTCTTCTTCCACAGCCAGCCGTCGCAGTCGGGCAGCACCAGCTCTCGACAGGACACGCGGCGGCGACTAAGGGCCGCTGTCATTCCTGGCATGGGATGAAATAAAATGATCCGGACCGAAAAAAAACCCCGGCTGTAGTCAGTTGTATTCTCAAGACGTACCTTTGGTTGAACTCTTCTTTGTCTCCTGGTGTCCCTAAGAATCGAGCGAAAATGGACTCAGTGCCTGTTAGTTTAATTCAAACGTCTGGTAGGGCTGGGCAATTCATCAAAATGTAATCATGATTACGATTTTGGCTTCTCACGATCATAAAAAGCTTACAATTGAAGAAAAGCCATGACTATGCCGAACGGTGTGGCCTGTGTTTGCGAATGGCTATGTTGTGAAATACCCTTGTTGCTTGTGCAGCAAGCATGCTCATGCTAGCAAGCAATGACCCATTGAGAGGCTAATTGAAAATTAGCATTTCATTGCAAGGGTGATATTCCTTCAAAAGTCCCGATCCGATCAAAGTGATCGGAAATCACAAGAGTTTCAGCTGATTGGGGAAAAAAAAGATTGGTGCGCACGGTCGAACCAGGCGGCATTTATTTGTTGTTTTTTTATTGCTATTGTTTCAATATACTTTCACCTTAAAGCTAATTGATGTTTTTGTTGTTCTTTGAACTTGTATTTTAAACTTTAATAGTGGTATCTTAATAAATGCAAAGTTTTGAATTTCTAAATCTTGATTTCAATGTCAATGAAATAATCATGGTGATTCGTTTTTGCCCACAGTCGCAAAAACGAACGTCTGGTGTTGTCATTTTTTTACCGTGTGGCCAACCATTTCGGGACAGGAACTGACACTCGCTCTCTCCTGGTTTAGTGCCTGCAGTGATGAACTTCGGTAGAATTCGAAGGGTGAAGTGCTTCGTGATGAGGGCGAGAGGTCTCTTGTCTGGTTGAGGCCCAGGGAAAGTCTCGAACCGGCCGAACTTTCAAATTCTCCTAGAAAACGCAAATGTGAGAGACGTTACCTCAGACTTTTTGTGACATAGGTGGAGAACAAGAGGTTAATGTAGGAAAAGTCAACTGGAGGACTTGGTTGCTTCTGGAAGTGTTCTACCTGAGACTAACTGTGACGATGGAGCGGCTTGCGGAGTGAGCCTGCCTTCCAGCTCCTTATTGGCGGACAGCTCTGATTCTTCTTGTCCCATAGGGTCCTCAGTCACCTCTGGCCCTAGAACAGCTCTCCTGCGCAGTAAAATATACACAGACCGAGATGAAAGGAAATCGATGGTATTGTAGTGCTACATGCGGCTGATTTAAGATAAGAAGTGGAAGATGGATGGCTCAATGAATGACCTTAATGGTCAACAGTGTGCACATCTGAGGGTTAAAAGCAGACCACAGAGAAATCCTGCATTTTGCAGTTTGTTTTTTGACATCACAACGCACAACACTACAGTCAACGGAACCACTATATGATGAGCATAAAAGAATTCAGTCCTGAAGAGCTTTCGAAATGAAACGTTGAACTTCAGCAATAAGTGAACGCGTTGTTCTTCCAAAAGGATTACAATCCTCGCCCAGATGTTCATCCCTCCTACTACATCCATTTATCAGGGAGCATCTGTTCACCATCATGTCTCACTGTCTCTTCTGGCCCCATCCCTCTGTCTCCTCCTTTTAGTTTCCCTCCTCGTTGGAATCTTTCCTGCATGTATCACAAACTCCCTCAGCTATTCATCTTTCTACTCATGTCTTCCTGTGTGCGCAGGGTGGAATTTATGGCATTTGCACTCTTATTCCAACTACTGTGTCCTAGTAGTGAATGAGGTTAAAGTGCTACTAGCAGGTTCCGTTCAAACAAGTAAAGCGTTTCCACTCGCTCGTCTGTACTGTCTGTAAATTTACATGACTGACCAATGACAGTGGACACCTTATGATGTTATCAGGTTACAGGGTGCATGAAAGGGTTAAACACAATTAGCATACGTGGAGCAGCTAGCTGGCTCAAATAGTTACTCACAACATAGGTAGTTTTAGTTTTGTAGTTAGAAGTAAACCTGCAGTTTTATTTAACTGGAGAGCTAGTTGGCTAGCTGCCTAGCTATATGAACAAAAAAGGAAAAACAATCGGAGGACAGCTTTCGCAAGAAAATCAAGTAGGATTAAGATTGTTACCTGAAAGACAGGGACCGAACTGAAGCTGCTACCCTCTCAAAAATGGAGTGCCTCGGATTGTCTTCTTCGCCCTCTTCTTCTTCTTCCTCCGAACTCTCCTCTTTGTAGCAGTCCTCCTCCTTTAAGACAGGGTTATCAACACAGATACAAGCACGTGAGTTTCATTTTTGATACTGTTGTAGGGTCTTGGCATTACCAACACAACAGTGCAAGTCAGTTAGTTAGTTAGCTAGTAAGTTCCTCATGTGACTCACAAAGTTATTTCTCAGTTAGCAGAATGCTAAAACTCCATTCTCTTGCTGGTATTGGGTAGTTAACAATATACTGTAGATTCCTAGGGAGCAAGTCTCAAGTTAGATGAAGCTCCATCTGCCTTGGTTCCTTGGTAGGATCGCTTATAATTTGTTAGTAGGTATTTGTTTAAATTGATTTGTCATTGCTGTGCTCGATAACTAGCTTAATAGCAAGTTGGCTATCGATCGCTGGTATTCATTGACAAGTGTTTTATTAGCCTGGATTTATTAGTCAATGAGTCAGTCAGTCTGTCAGCTGTTTTGTTAGTTAGTTAGTTAGTTAGTTAGTTAAATTGTGAGTGAGTTAGCATTGTTTCCGGGGACTAATCCCAAGTGACACAAAATTCCAACCATCTATTAATGATTTGAACCGGACACGAATGTGTGTCGCTGGTGTATTTTGACTGCAGCGTCACATTGAATTTGTAGCAGAACTGAATGATTAGAGTGGATGAGTCCTTCAATGACCTGCGCAGAGAAAGAGCACTGGCCTCGGCCTCTGCGACACAGTGAGCCCGAAGACCTTTTTATGACCAGATTGACGCCGCGGGGATTCTCCCGTAACTTCTTCACGAGGTTAGCCCTGCTCCAGCCCACCTAAAGCAATGAAAAACACACACAAGTTCTTTGACATAGAGATTCTGCAAAACTATTCCATCAGAACACTTAACAGAAGACTCGGAGTTTGTCATGGAATTCTGCAAAAGCAGGATATTTCTGATTTGCCTTTGACTTTTTACACAGCACACAGCCAAATTTGCCTGCTTCTGTCCTCAACTTCACATTCTTTTATAAACAGGCAATGCTTTCCCAGTGAGCCTCTGTGACAACTCTGATTTCAGCTAAAAAGGCAGCAAATTGTCGGGTTTACAGTGCCATTTCAAAACAGTGCCTGTACCCTGAATACGATTGTATCGCCGTGCAACATATTTTTCTTTTATATTATTACTGGAGATGTTATTTCCAATGGGGGAAAAACTCACCACGATCTGGTTGTTGACTTTGATCACTTCATCTCCAGCCAGGATCTTTGCGACTTCACTTGAAGGCTAAAGAACGACGCAAATAAAGACAACCTAAGTGGCACAAGAGCTTAGTCGAGAAAGAAGCATAGTGGGGGGAAAAACAACCCCAATTAATCATCTTGTCATCTGATGTGACACTCGAGTGTACAAACTGCGTCCCAGTTTAGCTCTCAATAGAAAGAAGCTACTTTTACATCAGTGCTTAGTGTTAATTCACCTTGTCAACCAAGAAAAGTACCCAAACAGCTCCAAGCAGTTTTTAAAAAGAGCAAATGGTAATAAAATAGGAGATAATTCTTCCAATAGTTGTTGACCTTCACCCACAAGAGCGATCCAGCTGTACTTGTAGCAGCTGATGATCACTACCCCCAACCCTCAATCACTCCCCTGTTTACTTTACACGCTTAATTAGCTTCGGTTAGCTCTAAAAACAAATGCGCCGATTGTCCATCATTTGGATTATTTTCCACCAAAGATAACGTGTTGCAGACGTTTAAAAAGAGATGAGTCATGCTCAGGTCCCCCAAAAAACCTTTTGGGGGACCTGAGCATGACCCAAAAGTCAGATTTTTGTTCATTTTCTCTGCTTTAAAGTTAAACAAATACTAAAGGCCAAAGTATTGGTAAACATTCAAATGTTCTGCCGAGAAAAAAAAAAGAAAATTACTGTTTGGTTTTTTTCTCAGCCAATTTTATTCTGCCAGAAATCTGAATTGGCCTAAAAAAAAAAATCAGGCTTGGTCAGACCCTTGTGAAAAGTTGAAATGGATGGAAATGTAAGGCTTTTGATAGTATGGTTAAAACTTCTCTAACAACGGTCTGACCTCTGCTGCAGTTCCGGTCACATAGTGGTTACTGGAGCCAATGGATGTTATCTCGATGCCCTGGGACAGACAAAGACAATGAGGGAGGAAAATAAAGACACACACACACACAGCATTGTTCAGTCATCACTGTGTGAAATATCGATGCCTGTCTCCAGATGTATTGACGGCTCTCTCGGTAATTAGCCATGAGCTTGCTCCGATTCGTTCTATTCAACCATAGGAGCAAGCTAATCTCACTCTCGAGACCCGATCGATACGTTTCACATGGCTACACAGAGTAGATTTACACTCGTTGCCAAATTTCTCAAACTGTTTGGTCACTAAAAGAGCGATCTTCATCGCAGGAATATACCATCGAAGAATATTCCCGTGCAAATGTGCTTGCTTTGGTTCATCGCTTGAAAAATCAAGAATCATTCTTATTGCAAGTTACGTTATTTGCTGCAATTAGTTAGTTTCCCCATTCACCTCCATCTTACTTATAAAGTTACAAATGAATATCTAAAATCATAAAAGAACCACGTTTTCAATTAAATAAAACAATATTATAAGAGTTAAATATTAAATAAATACCAATGTACATATTACACTGTCCAAAGTTTTAAGTAAAACCACAGCCGAATATAAAATAAATGCATCTCTTTGCCAAAGTTTCATTTAAAATAAAGTCTCAAACCAAAGGGAGACCCCCCCAAGCATTTCTGTTAAATGACATATAAAACAAATAATACATCTCGATGTTAATCAAAATGTATTGATTTTTTGGGGGGATTATTTTAAAGAGCTTCTGAAAAAGAATGGTACAGATGACAAAGAGCAATCAGGAGTGCCATTATGATCATGCCGTAGGCAAGCTCCTCACTTTCATGAGAAGGGGAGGAAAGTGAACTGAATAGAGGTGTCGCTTTGAATAAGAAATGGACGCGAGACGATGATGCTAAAAGAGGCAAATGAGTGAAAAGGTGGTGAAATCATTGCTTTGAGTGCATCGGCTTCGGCGCGGTGTATTGTTCAACCGGTTTCATAAGTTATCAACGACCTTGAGTTCGAGAGAAGAGGCAGGCAATGACGTAAACTAACGCTGAAAGCACATAAAAAATATTAAAAAAATATTTAAGACTGAGGAGGAAGAGATAAGTTTGGTGTGTTTCAAGGTCAGTGTGATTGAAAACTTAAGATGGACATTCAAAATAATAATAAAAATCATAATAATCATAATTTTTAAAATTTACCAGCTGGTCTCCAGGTGAAGCGGGCACCAGGTCGACACTCTCAAGCTGTGTGGTGTTGGTGATCAGAGCTTGCGGACTGCAGCTCAGGATCTCGTCGCACACCACCACCAATTGACGGCACTTTGGAAATGGGATCATTATTAAAAAAAAAAAGATAAGAGGGATAAAAGAGCACAAGATTTGAAGTGACTTACCACAGAGATGATGTCCTTCTCCTTCTCGTAGACGCTTGTACGTTTCTGTTAGATGGGGAAAAGGGCACATGGTCAATATGTATGTCATCTAATACTGATGACTGATATTGATTGGTAGTGTTATGCGGAAATGGGACAAGCTCCAAACCCCCCCCCCCCCCCCCCCCAAAAAACAAATCAGGGCATTTCCTGTTTCCGAATCACTAACTGTGGATTTTATTATTGAAGCCTATGGGCAAATAGTGGACACCGTCTGTATCATATTGTATTGTACTTTGTAAAACAAACAGTGATCACATACTCAAATACAATAATTGAAAATAAATCAGTTATATAATGTAGTTTTTGCCATACTTTCTTCTTCAGTTGCGTTGCTCATTGTGGCATGTGCACCATGACCACGTGGGGGCAGTATAACACATACAAAGAGTGAGGTGTCTCAACTCTGATCAGCTCATCAGTACGGCACTAATATTAGTCATTCATTCGGCACAAAGGATCCCGGTTGCCAAATGGTCTGCCAACATGTTGCTGAACCATTTGTGTTCAGATATCCAGTGCTTAAAAATCATTTTTGACCCCCTTAGCCTGACCAGAGTTAAGCTAAATGGCTGCTTGGTTTAAAACTAAAAACAAACTGACTAGCTAACCAAATAAACCAGTGCCTGTGAGTAATTGCTAGATTTACAGAAGAAAGGCAAGGCAGCTTTATTTGAATAGCACATTTCAGACACAAGGCAACTCAATGTGCATCACACAAACAAGGACACAGCATCGAAAAGTATTGACACAACGGTTTACGACCTTCATAAGCCAACCAGCGAAAACAAAAGTAGCTTACCAAATTATTCAAAGAACGTACATTGGCGGCATTTAAAAACATTAACACATCTTTTAAAAGTTAAGTAAAGAAATAAATTGTAGGGTCAACAACACTGCCACATAGCTGCTAATTGTTAGCTTGTATGTTCAACATTGTTTGCTAGCATTCGCGTTAGAGCCACAATTTGGTTACTTTGACTAATAAATTTAGTCTACAGTATAGAGATGTATGCAGCTGCTCACTTTTATGAACACCATATAAACTCTTTTGGATGGACAATGAGATGGGGAAAAAAATGAAGGAAAAGAGGAGGGTGGATGTCTACACCACGCAGAGCACTCTGGCGAGACTCCCAAGTGCAACAGGGAATTACGAAGCTCTTTCGTGAGCGCCTAATGAAGTGTTGATTACATAAAAGCTTGTGAAGGGCGACTAATCTCTGCGAAATTGCAACAAAGAGGCCACAGTAGCAAGATTTTTTTTCCAAACCAATTAAACAATGCATTAGGCAGTGTGACAGCCAGAGGTACTTGCTGTTTCCAGTTTTTTTTTTGTTGTCTACTACACCACCTTACACAGAATGCCCAATACTGTCAACACTTCAAGAGATATTCATTACCTTTATTCGCAGAAAGAGGAGTAGCACCTTTTTCTTTGCAGCATTTCAATACTTGAGGTTACACACCGTTCATACCTGTCACTGGAAATGATGCTGTCATTTATTTTTTTGGAACACATCACATCTGTCACAGCAGGAAATGACTGTGGCCACAGGTTTGCGAGAAGACGATGCTCCCACACTGACCATGTCGAATGAGAGGCCGCAGAATGTTTCCGCATAGATAATTTTTTTTTTCCTCATGGAGATTGCTACCATTTGACACCACTCGGGTTTAAAATATAAACTTTAAAATATGTCTAAAAGTGAGACTTGTAATACCAAGGCAAAGAGATTCCCCTTTTAAGGTCAGCCGATAAATGACTCAAAGTAAGTAAATCATATTACACCAAAAGACACATCGGAAACCATTTTGAACAAGTGCGGAGAAGCATTAGGATACTGATGTGCGACATCATTATGGACAAAGGATTTCGAAAAACTTATTTTTGCCCTCGCCCTAATATTGCAATTTAATATGTCATCAACTCCTTACCCGAAGCTGCAGTAAGAAAAGAGAAAACCTTTAGAGGTAAATTTTGAAACTGAAAGTTGCATCTTGAAAGGCCCATCTTTAGTTTATTCATCGAGGTCTCCTCTCATGTGTTTAAAGGACCGACTATGCGAGTGGATAAAAAGAGAAGGTACGGTTCTGTTTTGGGTTATGTGGCTCAGTGTATGTGTGTGCATGCGTGTGTATGTGTCTTTGGCCTAAAGCTGCTCTCTCCGTGGTTGTCAAGGAAACAAAGACAAGCTTATTTTTTTTGTGGGAGTATGGGAAAATAAGGGAATCCATGGAGATAAAAAGACAAAAGCCTTAAATGAGGGTTCAAATATGCAAAACTTGATGTAGATTGTTTCGTGTTTTATCGTGAAAACAGTGTCGTAAGCCGCCGTTCTGTCTCCGGCATCAAGTTTACATTCATCAAATATTTTTTATTTGCCAGCAGGTCAACAGCCGGCTATAAAAAGACTCTTGCTTCTACCAGCTTCTCGTTTTTCCACATCACTGCTTTACTTAACCTCTGTCAAGGTGACACCATTCCCATTTTAAACCTTGATTTTTATTTTATCTTCATAATAGCGTCAAAGAGCTAAACTCGTTAAAAGACCCGGTAAGGAATTTTTTTGATTTTGTTTTGTTTTTTTATAAATGAATGGACATGAATGAATCTGTAAAAACGCTGCACGCAACTCTGAAGAGTAAAATTTGATATAAACTACCCAAGTAGGTTGTTGCCATGGAGATGATGCAAGGCTAGCTTCCTTATGACAAACATATCGCGGAAAGCCTCAAAGGTGCAATCATTTTCAATCCGTGCGCCAAAAAAATCCTACATTACTGTATCAGCATATCAGCAAATGTCATGAGAGACTTCAGCTCAGTGAGCATTTAAAACAGTGCTGGACAAAATATGGCTCCATTCTGTAATTCGTTTCCCCGAGCATCTACAGTCATGAGCAAGAGTTATGTTCATTCAAAGGTCTTTTAAGATGAAAATAAAATGTTTTAGATATTTGAGTGGGTCCCCGCCCCCTTTTTCCTGACCCTGGGCCTGGTTTTAAAAAAATGAAATGAGGCCCTTGAGCACAAATCTTTGCAAACCCGTGATAAAGGATTAACACCATGTTGTTGTTTTTTTCCCTTTTTCCATCGACACTTATTAATACCGCCAACAGCAATAAAATAACAACAGGTAACGCAGTATCACCCTGCAAAAACAATCTTCAATTCAGTGCCTGTCAATATCTTGACACGCTCACATTCCCACCTATGGACAACTTAAGAGTTTTAAAGAACTGACTTTTTTTTGTACTTTTCCTGAAATATTCTGTCACAAAATGCTGCCAAAGTTGACAAATGGCCATTCAGACTCACTGTCACACCTATGGGCAATTTCGAGTTTTCAGTGAGGAATGAGGAAAGTAGCCACAGTACCAGAAAAATCACGTCACAACATCAGATCCACGTACCTCAAGCGTAAAGCCTCCAAATACACATTTGCGTCCACATCCAGGTTCAAAGTTCACACATCTTTCACCCTTCCAAGCGCGTCCTTACTGGTTGAGCAACTTCAACACCGTCTCAGCTCAATCCACAACAGACTGGCCGAGTGCAGCGACAACTTGCAACACACACCAGCTGACTTGCAATTGTGGTGGCCCTCGGGCTGGTGGGAGGCATGACAGCACGCACACTTGACCAAACAGGAAATAAGAGTCCTTTCTTCGCTGTCAAGCATTTGAGAAGCAGCTCTCTTGTGCTATCCTGTGCTACTGATGTGACCTATTTGTTACGCTTTACAAACATTACGGCCCATGCCGTAATGTGACTCACCCACACATACAGGACACGCTACAAATACATGTGTGTGGATATGGATGAACACGCGCTTGCTGCAGTTTTATAATGCAGCGAGGACAGCTTCAAGAATTTGTGATATTTCTCCTCTACAATGTCATCAACACGCAGCCTTGATGAACAGCTCTGAGTTCATCATGACTTTTCAGTCGTCATATTGTTACAACATTTACTCCCAAGTTTCTCATATCTCAGAACATATTTCTCCATTGAAATGAATGGTGATCATCTGCAGCAGACGTGTCATAACTAATTGACATGTTGAGTCGGGTATGTCTTAACCTCCAAGGCAGAGGCTTCGTCGAACCCCGTCGAACCCCTGAGACCGATTCACCGAACCCCTAGGGTTCGATCGAACCCAGGTTGAGAACAACAGCACTACACGCTATTTTTACTGTAACATCTATTTGGGCAAAATCAAAGTTGCTTTGTTATTGATATTTAGAGCTATGTTTAGATATCGCTCATAGTCCACTGTACAGCTTGAAACTTTATGACACGAAAAGTTCAATTTCTTGCGCGATCATCACACTTACCCGCAATCACTGATAAACTCCTGTGCCAAAAATAAACACACACAAAACACCCCTTGCTGCGAAAAAAATAAAATAAATCACAAACCAAATCGAGAAACCTGAAACTTGAAGCGCGAGAAAAGAGAACCACACATAGCAATGACCCAAAACACGAGAATACAATAGCGTACATACAAGAATCCAAAAACAGGAAATGAGGGCACAATAGGCGTCATTGTCATGTACAGGGTACAGTGACTTATCATGACGTTCTGATCTTGCCAGTCAATCACTTTTAGCGCACTTCCAACACGCGAGTGGAAAACATCCTATGAGTCAGCTCCATTTCTCTCCTCCACATCACTGGTCAATGAGATACTGTCACTGCTCCTGCATACCAACACACTCATGCGCCTATTTTTGACAACCTTTTTTTTTTTTAATGTTTCACCACATTATCAGCTGCATCATCATCATTTTCACAGCTGATGCGACCAGAAGGAATAGAATGAATCAGTGGTGACAAATGCTGGGGTGGGGGGGAAGATAACAACAACATTCAGGTTTTATAAATTATCTGAAAGTATGCTACACTTCTGCTACTCTCTGTAAATATTTGTTCCTTGTGCACAATTTCATTCTGAAATCACGGATGAGCTAGAGTAGACAAATAACCATTCACACTTACTATACCCCCACGCCTATGGAACATTTTGAGCCTTCAATTAACCTATGAAGTGTGTCAAGTTCGTTTAGGTTTACACAATTGTATTTTTGTTCCTTGTTTTCTTATTTTTCTTACCAAGGCACAGCATCTCAAACAGTAAAACCAATCAAGCAAGCAATTATATCGTGCTTAAATGTTCTAGTTGTTTTTGAAAAACTACTATAAGGCAAATAGTTTAGTATTTAAGATTTTGGGGTGGCCCTGGCTCCGTATTCCAATAGACTAGATCCACACTTGCAATGAACAGCGACCAAATCCGATCCACACATTCAGAACCAAAACAAGAGCAAACTGTTGTAAACTGAAAAGAAAAAAGAACTAGTTACATGTTGTTCTAAAATCTGAGCTTGACACAGAGCTGATAGTGGAAAACATTTTTTTGCTTCTAAAACTTTATTCCCCAGACTGTTTTGAAGAGAAATTGGGTCATTATTTTAGTTGTAAAGAGTTTATTTGTATCTTTGCATGTGTCTACAATATAGAAACAAATTTACTAATCGTAGTAGCACCTTTGTTTTTGTTTTTTCAAACTAGCCTTGTGGCCCATGTCAAATGTCATTTTGAGTATATGCCGCGGGCCACTAAAAAGTGGACAGAGGGCCACAATCTGCCCCCGTGCCGTAATTTTGACACCCCTGTCTTTTTAATAGAATACAATCTGAAACTCACAACTAACACAATAACTATGATTCTATCTACATATCTATCAAGTACCACCTCAAAAAATTCTTCACACGAAGCCCCAACCAAAACGACTAACGTGAAAATACAGTCGTGCAGTAGCCCTGTTGTAGGTAGCGTTCGTCAGAATGAAGGAACTGATTTATTCCTTAAAAAAAACGTATTTAACTGTAAACTACTGTAACTTTTCTCCACAGTTTGAACCTTAATAATGCACATAAATACAGGAAAATAAAATGGCTAATAATGATTCAATTAAAATGTATTTCACAAAGTGAAATAAAATGTAGACCTGTTTTAAAGTGTTTTTTTTTAATGCAAAATGTACTGTCCTTAAAAGTTAAATGACAACTAAACTGTACTTAACAGGTTTATTCTACTGATTTTTAAAAAGTTTAAGAGACAATATTTAATTGAATGATTTTTTAAATTTTTTTTATATATCTCTGTAGGAAGCCGATTTAACGAGGAAGTAACAGTACCTGCAGTGCCGGTCTGAAATCCAGATCAGGGCCTAAATTTAAACTCCTTTAAAATCAGATGCTGGTTTTCCTTCTAGCTTCCCATCTATAGGCATCCCTGCATTCTTTCACTTTTATTTTTGTTAGGGCCCAAAAGTCCCAAGTTAAATAGTCTCGCCTTCCTGCTGCTCTGTTACTATAATACACTCCCCGCAGAGTCAAAAGTCAGTACGCAGTCACTGTGTAATCCCTCCTTCAAGTCCTCCTCCTCCTCCTCCTCCTCCTCCTCTCTGCATTTCACTATCTGTCAAGAGTCACTGGCTCGCTCCCTCCACCATGAGGTGGACAACACATCCAAGCTCATCCCTTCTACTTACCGTTGAACATTCATCCTTTAAGGACCTCGCTCTCTAATTTCTCCCCCACATCCTGAAAAACAAGCCCCTCACGCAAGTCACATGTCCACAATCCAGCCCTCCTCCTCCTTTCGTCTTCAAGGAACGAGCGCCTTTCAAATATGCCAGGAATGTAGCGATAACGCATGTGAGGCAGGTTGAATAAGGGGATCTTGTGCTCCTGCTCAGTTTCAGCCAGTCGTAGTTCCTCTATATGGGGATGCTTAAAAAAAAAACATGCCTTCCTCTTTAAACATTAATAAAAATCATATTTTTCCATCGTGCAGAGAAGATGGGGAAGGTAATGATTAACTGACTTGCCGTTCAACAGGACAAATAGGAGTGGAACGACCATTGCCCCCTCCCCCCCTATTTGTGGGGTCTACAGCAGCACTGCTGTGACGCCCCCTAGAAATGTTATCATTTCAATTCTAAATTATACCACAAAGTATGATCTTAAAACACTTGGATATCGTTTCAAACTTATCTTGTAGCAGAATAAAATGGCTCATTTGATTTTGACAAATATTGACATGTACTGTTACTTCCACAAACTACCCTGACTAAAATAAACTCATCCCCAACACAGAAAGAGATGCATCACTTCATCATTTACCGCATTTCCACAGAGTTAAGCTTCTCTGTGTGGCATCTTAGAGCAGGGGTGGGCAATTATTTTTTGCATAGGGCCACATGAGAACCAGAAAATATTATGGAGGGCCGGATCAAAAGGGTGAACTAAATTCGACATAATATTAATTAAATTTCTTTATTGAAAAAGCAGTATTTTGCATTTTTTGGCACGTTTTTCAGACTTTAAGAGTACATTATTCCGTCGTATCGAACGGGATTTGCTTGACTTGGCGCTACTGTGGGCTTCCGTATCGTCTCCCCCTTCCTCCCAATGCTCTGCAACTTCAAGTAACTGTGCCACCTGGCGTTGAAATGCCTGTCATTACAAGTCCAAATGAAATGAATGCAGTCATTGACATCGAACCTTAATTGTGTACCAACCTTCGGCGGGCCGGATTAAAAAGACCAACCGGCCGGATTTGGCCCGCGGGCCGTAGTTTGCCCACCCTGTCTTAGAGCATTCCAGTATGACCACAAAAAACTGGAATAGGTGAATTTTTCAACGAACAGATGGGGAAAGATCCCACAGGAATAAAAATAAAAAACACAAGAACGCGAATTGTTTTAATCATAAATAATGAACCGCAAATAGAAAGCGTAGGCTTCTTGCCCAAAGTCGGCTGGGATCACCCAGCAGAACAAGATACAAATGTGGACAAGGTGTACAAGTAGAAATCGGACGGATGGAAAAAAAAAGACCAACCTTTTGCACAATCATCCCCAGTTCTTTGCACTGGCTCAAGATTTTCTTGCTAGTCATGCGTGCGCTCACCTGGGAGAGCTGATACCTGATGAGACACAATCAAAATGTACTGGATCATAATAGCGCTACAGCATGTAAACACAGTGGAGTCGAGCGCAAAACATTGTGTAGAGCTGCCGTCCATGTTGTTTAGATTTCTAAATAATTCCAAGTAAAAAGAGAAGCTTAACTCTGTGGAAATGCGGTAAATGATGAAACGAGAAGACAAAGGTGAGTTGTGTCTCCCACTCTTGACACAGCAATCAGCCAGCTACTCTCTTTCAACCCTTTCATGTCTATCATCATTGAACCCAATACTAACTGAGCTAAGTATTTGACTTTTGAGGCATAAAATATTCCTAAAAAATGGAATTTCAAAATATGCCACCTTTTGCTATGCAGAAGGCGGTGCACTTGACAAGATCAATTTGACGAAATAACTCCATATAGCTGCAAGTTGCCGATGTGCCAAAACTTAAGAGGATAGCTTCTGGAATAAAACATCATTCTTGCCTCAGAATTTCATGGCCGCAATGTTAAATAATGTGCTTTTCTTATACAATGCCACTATTCTTACGGAAGCCTGACTCGGGTAAAAATAGCATTTGGCATAATGTGTTTGTAACCGTTAGGTAACTTTCCTCTTCACTGACCTGTTCAGAATGGAGAAGAGTCCTTTGGCGGAGGCGATGAGCTCCAACACTGCGTGCAACACACTGGTGGACAGCTTGGTGGCGCTCTGCCCGTCATAGCTGTTGTGGCGCCAGTGACTCTGGATGCCCATTTGCAAGTTGTGGGCCACGAATCGCAGCTTCTCCGTCAGGCCCTGTAGGTTTTCCCCACTGTCGTCGAATGACTGATAGGGACAAATTTATAAGATAAATGAAAACCTCACTCAAAGCTTTAATGTAATTTAAGGGATAAACATGTTCCGGATTACTACTTGTTTATCTGGGTCGACATCAGTTAATGGGGGACTTTCACATCTCATGTGCTACAGGTGACAAAAGCGCATACAAACCCTTATGTGTGATTTGACCAAGGCGGCGCAATAGTGAAAACACAGAAAATGGCTTCATTGATGATTTTTAGATTTATTCTCTACAGCCATCATTTAAAAGTGTGAAGAGGTGGAAATTCAGACTTGCGAACACGATCACTGAGGGATGAGCTAACGGACGGCTGTTCAGATGAATGGCGCAGGTGTGCTTTTATCACAGTGAAATGAGTGCTGTTGCGGGCTGAACGATTTCAGCAAAAGATTGAATTGAGATGTCGATTCAGGATTCCCTTTTTTTTTCCTTCCCAAATCAAGCTCCAGGTCAATATTCATGATGTACCGTAACATTTACAAATCCATCCATCCATCCATTTTTTGATCCGCTTTCTCCTCACAAGGGTCGCGGGGGTGCTGGAGCCTTTCCCAGCTGGCTTCGGGCAGTAGTCCGGAGACAGCCTGAACCGCTTGCCAGCCAATCGCAGGGCCCACACAGACGAACAACCATCCGTGCTCACACCTAGGGACAATTTTTGAATGTTCAATCAGCCTGCCATGCATGTTTTTGGAATGTTGGGGGAAACCGCAGTACCCGGAGAAAACCCACGCAGGCACGGGGAGAACATGCAAACTCCACACAGGAAGGCCGGAGCTGGAATCGAACCCGGTACCTCTGCACTGTGAAGTCGACGCGCTAACCACTGGCCCACCGGGCTGCCCCACATTCACAAATATGACAAACATCAAAATATTAGAAGCTATTACTCTCATACGGCAATGACATTAAAGCGACTAGGTGATGACGGTAGTCCTTTTTCAAGATTTTTGTAACTTGTTCAGTAAAGCAAGAACTACTGCGCGCTGTGATATTGCGATAATACATGCTCTTTAATTCCATCCAAATTTAATCAAATGCATTTGCAAGAGAGCAGAGGCAGGTCGCATTCAGGACGCTCTCATCAGGGGTCAAGAGGTTTGTTCCAGTCGGGCCTTGTTGTTACATATCAACCAGTGGCACTAATCCACAGTCACAGAGTGTCCATGAATTTTTCATGGCTTTCTCCTCGTTGTAATGACGTAACGGCGCACTTGAAAGCAGTCACGCTCCTCCGTGTGATGCTTGGTTTCGTGAATGAGCGCGGTCACAAGCCAAACAGGAGGCTGGATGGCGCTCTGTAATGTAAATGGAAACTGTATTAACCGTGCGGGTGCCTCTTACGAAACGGTTGCACACTTGCGTCTGTTCTTAAAGCTTTACGTAAGCGTTCACATTCATAGAAAGAGAGTCGGCATGAAGGCTCCTATCTGCGATTTGGCAGCAGGTTTAAGCCGCTTGAGCTGCCAAGTGCGGCGGTCACTGGCTGTCACTGCACTGTCTTGCTCAATTAGCCTACAAACACACTACCAATTAACACACCGCTTAAGTCTTATAAATAAAACGACCTCACAAGTGCTTAGGCAGAGGTAACTGGACATTGGAGTACTAAAGTAGCGGTCCCATAAATTTGCAAGTTCACTCCGAGGACAACGATACGGCAACGCATGGCCGTTACACTTAATTGAATAGAAAATGGGGAAAAGTACAGTGCTGCCTTTGAGCAATGAGTACCAGTTGTTCGAGATACAAGCAGTCGCTCACTGATTTCTTTGCCAAATGACCGCTGAATGGTGGCAGTGAATTCAAAAAATGATTTTACAACAAGCGGCAGTTTGGCAGATGGAGAACAATTCTTCAAAACAGCGGCTTGAAGATGCCACTCATACTTGACGTTTACTGTCAAACTAAACATAAAACAAAGACAATTCCGCATTGCGTATTTAAAACACCCAAATCCATCCGATTATATACTTTGTAGTTATTCGATGGAATAATCAATAGGATAATCCGTTCAAAAACGATTTGGTGGTGACAGCCCTATCTGCATGGATGTAGCCGACAGTGACATCATTTTTTTCTTTTTGACCGCAAACTGAAAATACTGCATCTGTTGATTGCTTCAGCAGGTAATCGAAGCTCAATTCCCCGCATGAATCACTTGATTGATTATTACATCCATGGCTTTTGATTCTTTTAATGACTCTCCGATCTCTTTTGAAGGCATCACAACATCGCATGGTGAGCAAGGCCAATTAATACTTGGTGCATCTTTGTGTCCGCAGGGTGTGCGTTGCTCCATGTTACGTAAATATCATCAACCACCTCAGTGCACAAGATCTGTGTGGATCCCTCTCTGCAATCGGATGCGCGCAGACTGAATGCATATAAAGTGCTCTCAACTCCAAACTTAACCCTGACACAAAACCCATGAGTTTAACGTTTAACCTAACCCATAGTCTAACTACTTAACCCTAACCAGAGCCCCAAAGCACAACATCCTAAATCTCGTACAGAACAGAAAAAAAAACAACAACAACAACACCGATACCAAAGACTACAATGAGACAGCGAAGTTTACATGCTCCTTCCAGGAAAGACATGTTTTGCAACAAGACATGTTCTAAATCCAGTGGGAGGCTGTAAGCAGTCATTCAACAGCGGAGAGTCAACGTTCTAGTCTGAACACATGACATCTGCAATACCCTCAAGACACCGCTAGACTCGATCACCGTGGTCACACACCGCACACAGAATACACATGACTCCTATTCTCGCCTCACCAAGGAGCACAGCTTCTCCACGGCTTCCAATATCAGCTCCTGGTGGCCGATCTTGGACACTCCCAGCCTCTCTAGGTCCTCTGAAGTCAATTGGAGCAGATCCAGGCCGGAGAGATGCCACTCTGACAAGGCATACCGATGCAAGGGTGCGTCCAGACCTGGCAGCGGGACACGAGAGATGGGAAGAGTCAGGCTTCTCATACTGAAAGGCCATATTAGCAGAAGGGGGAAAAAAAAAAAAAACAGGCCGAGACATGCAGCTGGAACCTGGACGCTGTAAAAGGATCTGAGGCTTTGTGCTGTCTAACTGCGACGACAATACAATACATCTTTACTTTCACAACAGCGGCAGTTTTAACAGCAGTGTTTAATGATATCTGGTCAGGACTATGAATTGGGGGCTAATCAATTGCTACTGCTGCCATCTAGTGAAAGAGCATATAACTGTTCTCCCGGTCACTATACATTGCCGGCATAAATAGATGACCAAAGATGCATCATTTTGCAGCAAATGAATGATAATTATTGGACCAATTTCCTGGAGCACATCTGTAATCGCACTGTGACCTGTCATACATGCTAGTAAACGTTTATATATATTTTTGAGTTTCATCCACTTAAATTGTTGAATCGATCTTTTCACTGCACATTAATTTTGTGTCAGGTCTGTCCAAATAAATTTTTCTTTTGTTGTGCCAATTTATCAAAATGGGAGAGGTATATAATAAATAGTAAAAAAAATCATAATAATAATTAAAATCTCTTTATATATATATATATGTGTTTATAGAGATATACAGTATATCTGTATATCTATATATATATAGACATAGATATATACTTATGTATTGTCTAATTAGTCAATTGTTTGATGTTGAATCCTCCAAAAACGATTCTTGGCAAATGACAGGCTAAAAACCACCAGACTCTGGCATTCAATTACGTCTAATCTGAAGAAACATCAAGTTACCAAAACAACTATTGTATATTTGACTGTAACAAGTCGACTTCGTACTTGAGTACCTTTCATTGTAACTTTTTACTGAAGGAGTTGAATGAGTACTTTTACTAGGGGGTACTCCAACTTAAGTTTGAGTACTTTTGCCACTTCTGGTTAGACGTTCTCACTTTAAAGAAAAGTCTGATCGAAAAAGCATGTCACAACACTCCACTGCGTGGAGCACAGTGTTGACATGATCTGAGCAAAGACTGTTATGGCTCCTCTGGGCCACTTCCTCATTCCACCTCCACCTTTCACTTCCCAAAGGATTTACGTGTGTGTTTTGTAATCGCCGTGCTTCTATTTGTGACTCCAAAATAGCTAGCAGGAGATCGCAGCAAGGAACAAAAAGTAGGTATGGTAGACAGTGGCGAGAATCGGGCTCACCTTGGAGCCACTGGCACACCGTCTCCTCGCTCCAGGCCGTAATCGGCTCCATGTTCGGCGTGCTGCTCCACTCGCTCGGTCAGCTCCCCGCCGCCTTGGCCGACGTCTACCTGGCCCCGCTGCCGCTGTTATTGGAGGAAGACGGAAAACTGGCACTCGAATCGGACGAGGACGAAGAGTGGCACTCCTTCGCTCAGGTACAGGTGGGTGGGAGTTGGCAGCAAAGCCCCTTAGCGCCCCTCTCGTTGTCAAGCAGTGGTGGTGTCCCTCCCTCCTACTCTTACCTGTGGGAAGTCTTGTATAAAGGACTATACAGTACCTGCAATGAAGCAACACTTGAGTCAGAATCCAAGTATGTGAACAGAAAATAACTTTGGCAGAAGTTCAATATAGCTTTAATAAAAATCGAATTTTAAAAAATGAATCAAACTCTTTCTGTCATTGGGTGGGCTAATAAAATGTTGTTGTATCTATTTTGTTTACCTTTCATTTAAATGTTTAGAGAAATTGTAATATTACAAAAACTATTTGCAGTTGAGGATTCTTCAGGTTACCCAATTTGATTATGACGTAATACTTAATAGTACGATAAGTACAAGAACAATAACTGGATTTATTCTTGTAACATGGCAACTTTTTTTCTCAAACGTTTTTGTCTTGTCGTAATTTAATGTTATTCTCGAAAAACTATAACCATATCAGGTTTATTTTATGACGTTATTCGTATAGCATTACATGTTTTTTTCTCATAACTTTAAATGGGAAGTCAAGTCAAAAACTTTTCAATAAGGAGTTCTCTCACCTACTCTAAAAATGGTATTCTGATTAATAGGGTTTTTGTGAAAAATGAATTAAGCACCAAAATCAACCGGCTTTTCTCCATCTCACATACGAACATATACTGTATATGAATGTGAAAAATGAATTAAGCAGCAAAATCAACCGGCTTTTCTCCATCTCACATACGAACATATACAGTACTGTATATGAATGGACTATCAATAGGTCACTCGTGTTTGAAGACATAGGGCAGCCATTTTACGTTGCCATTGATACTGAAAACATTTTTTTCACTGAAAACACGGTTATCAGTGTGTGTGTGTGTGTTTGTGTGTGTGTGTGCGCGCGCGCGTGTGTGTGTGTGTGTTTGTCTTGATACTTTATAAGAGAAAATGTAAAGTCGCATTCTTACTGATGAAATGTGCATGTAGTGTAAATTAGCTTTCTTTGTCTACTTAATTAGAGTATTCCAGTATTTGTGCTCCATCACTTGGTCTGTACACGTAATTTTTTCTTAAGTGAGCAAACATGTCCAATTATCAAACCACATAACATCATGATAACGCATTAAAATAATGCCCCTTGTAACTCACACAGATTATATGACGTTTTTTTTCATGAGCAGTCACAAGATTTCTAATCCTAATCCTCTTTACTGGTCAGTACTCCTCCTCATGAGAATTTTTAAGGAATTAATTTTGTTGTTTAATTGTTCCTTTAATCTAGCTAAATACTGTATTTGGAAATCATAACTATATGGGAGGACATTACTTATTTTTTCCTTTGATAACTTTTTATACAAAAAAGTAATGTATCATTTTTTTATGATTTGATATTTTAATATTTTGGTAGAGTGTGTATGAAAAAATAAAATGCAGTTTTTTAACCCCTTTCTGTTTTTCAGAATTATATTTGTTTTAGGGAGAAAAATTAACAATATAACAACAAAATATTTTTTCGTCATTTCGAAGTTGAAGCTTGACGATTCACTGCAGCGCATTTTGGGAAGGATAGCATGTTAACTGTATGTTGATAGCGGGCAAAACCCGTAGCTAAAATCCAGGCTTTTTTTTTTTTGGGCGCTTTTGGCAAGGTGGGGAAGTCACTCCACGGACAAAGACGATGATTTACTAGCACCAAAACGCGAGTCCAGACGCGATAAAGGCGAGTTGAGAAACAGTCCTTTCTTGTTTTACGTTAGCTATTGTGTAACCGCCCCCCCATCCGCAGAAGGGCGGCAACGAAAGAGGTTTTTAAAGTATCAAAGAGCTGGCCTCTGTTTTTTGGCACCCCCTGCTGTCTAATCCTTTAATCGATAGAACACTGAGTACTTTATTGTTTGAATGATGGAAGCAAATGCGTTCGTGATTAACACCAGACAGCCAACGTGAACTGATTGTGATTGTGGTTTCATTCACTGAGTTTGAGATGGCAAAAAGAGGAGTATGAGTGGCCCCCACCAGTCTGATGATGGACAGCTTAAACCAGGACCACTATGAGACTCTTTATTCTTTCCAATATCAGCTTTGTTTTAGTTTTGTTCAGGTGTGTTTACTTTTGCCCTCAAAACTCCAGTTTGTGTCTGTTTATTTTGATGCATCATTGAAAAGTTTGACTTTACTGAGTCAGGAGATTAATTCTGCCGAGCCCGAAATATCAAAGGGACAAATTCAAGTTCCAGCGTGTTGCAGAACACACCCATTACCACGCTCACCAGATTCTCTTACTGGAACACGAGAAGCTTTTTTCGGGGGAAGGAAAGTCTGAACATAATACTCCTCATGAGTACCACCACAGATGAACTCATCCATTCTATGAATTCTATCGGGTTGTATGATAATTACAGTTGCAATCGGATGGCTGTTTTAGTGCTATATAGGCACATCTGCCTCCACTTTTGAGGTCAGGGCTTCAAATCCACACACTACTGTGTGTAGTTTGCCTCTTCTTCCTTGCGTTTTCTCTGGGTACTACAACTTCCTTCCCCATTCCAAAAACATGTGTTAGGCCCGCAGCAGACCGTACGACACGACCAAAGGTTCCTCGTGTGGCCACAAAGTTGTAGCTGTCAAGGCCCATCAAAATGCAATGGAATATCACATGATATTATTGCAGCAAAAGTTACGTTTGAAAGAGAATGAATTGAGGATGATGATGGATAAAAGTGGCACTTGTGATTTGAAGATAATAGCAGTTGTTTGTTTATATTCAAAGCTGTGTGCAACCATCATGAGTGATGTTATGCACGCTGGATGACTGACGAGATGATGGTTGAACAAACTTTTTAGAAGGTGTTTGTCTGGTTTGCATCTGGTGTAAATTAAACACAGCATCTCAGATAAAAACATCATGCCAACAGTCCAACATGGTGGTGATAATATGATGGACGGGGGCTCGCTTGTTTCTTCGGGACCTGGACGACTTGCTGTGACTGAAAAAAACATGGCTTTCGTTCTTTGAAAAACATTTATTTCTGCTGCAACTATTGTGAAAGCAATTCATAAAGGAAATTCAGTTGATTCTGAAAAACTGTCAACCTGACTTTATTAATACAGGGATTTGTGGTTTTTATGGTATGTCACAATCATGTCTGAGATTCACTTAGCCAAAAGCTAAGGTAGGTCGTTTTAGTTTTATTGGTGCTCTGGTCCCCATGTATAGGCTCAGAATTTTCCCAAATGATACCATGTAATTAATTCAATTCACCAGTTTGAGGTCAACTGCTATAAAAGATCCATGGATTGCTCTTGGTCAAACTTAAGATTTGAAAAGCTCTTAGGTATTCCACAGTCATCGTAGATAATGATACATGCAGCCAGTCGCTTGTTCTCTTCTCTGTCTTTATTTGTCCAATCAATCGCAATTGTCCTCTGAGGCCGCACTCTCCTGCAGCCATTGCCATGACAAACGATAACACCACGACTGTTTGAAACACAATAACTCCGTTCAGCACGGGCACGGCGCACCGCCAGCATGACTTTTAATCATTGCAGTATCTTCTTCCCACTCAGCAGAGATTGGATAATTACCCCCCCCTCAACTTTGGAGCGACTAATTAATTAGCATCTCTGCTGCTGGATGGCACATACATAGCTTCATTGAGCTCAGCTGTATGTGGCATATACAGTACTGCCCATGATAAAGCATGAAAGTGCTCCATGTGAAATGTGACCCAAGCTTCAAATTGAATTTAACCATGTGATGTATCCCACTCGGGATGAAACGTCATATAGGAACATTGTGTACATGAGTTCCAGTGCCCTCTTGTTGACTATATGGTATTTTGTGTTTTGAAGATTGCTTTACTTTCAGGTCGTGTCAATTAATCCCATGAAACTGGCACCAATTACGATGTAATGATGCTTGGTTAATGGTTGCTAATGGTGGTTTATCTGCGATTCACAAAGAAATTTACAGTCTAATTTTGTTCCTTCATTTTGGTAACGGAATCGCAATCAAAATCCATCCATTTTCCACTCTGTTTATCCACACAAGGGTCGCAGGGGGTGCTGGAGCCGATCCTAGCTGTCTTCAGGCAGTAGGCGGGGGACACCCTGAACCGGTTGCCAGCCAATCGCTGGGCACACATTGATGAACAACCATCCGCGCCCACACTCACACCTCGGGACAATTTAGAGTGTTCAATCGGCCTGCCATGCATGTTTTTTGGAATGTGGGAGGAAACCGGAGTACCCGGAGAAAACCCACACAGGCCCGGGGAGAACATGCAAACTCCACACAGGGAGGACGGAGCTGGAATTGAACCCGCTACCTCTGCACTATGAGGTTGACGCGCTAACCACTGGACTACTGGGCCGCCCGTCACCTGAGAAAAGACATCCACAATTTATATTGCCAAGCAGCAATGTAAGCATTCCTTTTCTGACGTTCCTACGACATGCAGCGAAGTCTATTCAAGTCCCACTCTGTTGAGCGCTACACATGCAGGGATGAGTCACATCTCCCATGATGCTTCACTTCAGGATGACACTTAAGGGGGGTTATCCCTGGGGTTTCCTTCTGAGTCATCACTGTCAGATTTGATGTCACTAGAGCATCATGGAGGGTGTGTGTGTGTGTGTGTGTGTGTGTGTGTCACTTTGGGGGATTTAGGTTCATTTTGTTAGGTTCTTGAGTTCACCATTCACTTTGACTGCATGAGTACACTGGCCTCTGACTTGCATTTCCTTTGTAAAGTTTGCATATTCTCCTCCTGTGCTTGCATGTTTTTCTTCTGTGAGCTTTCTGCCATGTTCCAAAATCATGCATGTTAGGTTCATTGAAGGCTAAATTGTACATAGGTGTGACTGTGAGTGGGAATAGTCGTTTGTCCTCATGTGTACGATATTTGACTGTTGACCAGTAAAGGATGTACCGGTACTCTGCCTCAAGCCCAAAGTGAGCTGTCTCCAGCTCACTTGCAACTCTAATGAAGATAAGCGTTATAAAAATGCAAGGATGTGGCATTTCCAATATGTAACGACAGCTGTTGATGACAGTTCACATTGAAGTATACACAGCCTGCTTTTGCAAACATATCCACCCAAAAGACAAGACACCAAATTATCTGTTACGTCCTCTGCCCCACTTCAACTCTCTTTGCTCTACATGCCTCGCCTTCATCTTAATTTGAATCCCCCTCCCAAAAGAAAAAATATCAGATCCATCCACAGTTTGATGCTCTCCTGTTGCCAATAGTAACCGGTGCCGTCCGCGAGTGAAACACTCTCTGCTGTTGAATGGAGCGAGGAAGAAGTGTGTTATATCACAGAGGGCCCTCACTACAAGAGCTGCTGTGAATGGGAAGAACAAACAACACTGCATGGTCAAGACCAAAATTGGAGGTTTATGTAAGTTGGCAGGTGTGTTCAGACTCCTATTTTAACATGAATTTTGAATGTGATTGGTTAATTCTGAACACAGCCACATACCCAGTTGTAAGCGGGTGTGCACATTTATTCCAATTGTTTATTTGTACTTTTCTTCAAAAAGATTTGATTTATTTTTTCAAATGAGTTGTCGAGGCTACAGGTCACATTGATGCTGTAACATCATTAATAATTTTGAATAGAATAGATTTGACCTTATTTACTAAAAAATAATTTGAGGCAAGTTCCAATTTTCATATTTACATTTTTAATATTATATTTCATATTTCGGATTCACACGGCAGTTCCAGTATGATACTCTAGTACAGGTGTTTTTTATTTAATTTTTTTTGCATGACGTAGTTGCAGTTTACCTCTCCACCTGATGATGGAGACATCGGACCTGGGCGTTGGAGTTGCGAGGGTTAAAAAAAAAAGAAAGAAAAGGAGGGCAGGATGAATCTCGTCTTTGGGAGTGTGCCAATGACAATCTCAGCTCGGAGGCTGCGCGGAGCTTTTTACTACCAAGGCAAGACTGAGAAGAGGAAGTCCGGCGAGGACGACTCAAGCTTGGCTTCGACTGTGAAGCCAGTCCGGACTTGGTAGCATTCCTTCAGGATTGTTTTGGGGGGTTTTTTGTTTTTGTTTTGTTGGTGTGTTTTTACACACAGTTTTTTTTCTGCCTGTCAAAAACTGATAGCCCCGAGGCTGCTTCGTACTGCCTGGATTTATTATACTCTGCATTGGATTATCACTTTGGAGCGAACCGAATTAAATCAAAACGATTGCACCTGTTTGTTGAACCCCCACCCCACTCCCGGGTGGTGCACGAGGACTGTGTGTGGACAGCACCAAGTCACCGAACCGACACCGAGACCCAAAGCCGACCTGAGAAGTTCTGCATCTTCACGGGGGAAAAAAAAATCTGCCAACATGCCGCTCGCACAGATTGCCGAGCCTTGGCCCACAATGGAACTGGTCCAGCTGGAAACCGAGGTAACCACAAGTGCAATGTACAGCAGAATTCCAACGTTACATTCAAGTTACTATGCTTGACTTTTTGGGATTTTCAATCAAGTGCCTACATTGAGATAAAATGATTTGAAGAACCGGTAGTTTGCTTGTTTGATGTTGGTGGGAGAAAAATGTTCATAAATGTGTACATTACACATGCATGTTATACCCTTTCCCCTCCCCTTCTCCTACTTTGAAATACCATATCTAATCTGATAATGCAAAAAAAAAAACATCTACAACAAAAAAAAAAGTACACCCATTTTCTAACTAGCGTGCCTGAGGAAATGTATTTACTACAAATAAACTGTTTATATGTCTATGCTACCGACATATAGTGACAGGCAGAATTAGATCCTATTCCATTCCAAGTACTGTACAGTACATCTATCTAAGAGCATAAAATTGTTCAGCCTGTCATTAAACATAGCGGACTCGCTGGCATGAATAGATTAAGAAAGATCTATTGTTTGTTTGAAATCATTCTCAGACCAATTAAGTGAAATTGGATAATCTCTCAGTGGTTAACAATTGGAGCAAAAATAAATGGATACCCCATCATGATTTTTTTAAAGCCTGTGATTTAATCTTATCTAAAGGAGATGATTCATCACTTCACATCAGTTATTTCCAAATGTATCTTTATTTGGAAATGTTCCACTTTGTCACTTCAACTCAAGAGCATTTCCAAGCCCAGAGAAGTGCCTTTTAACAGGAGGTATGCTTTTCCACCATGTTACAGCGCCCCGTATTGAACTTCTCCAGGGAAACAAGCACTGCTGATGGATATCAGGTTTGAACAGTGTGTAAGAGAGAACTCTGTATGGAGACTATGCAGGGCACACACCATACGATAATTGGTTCATAATTTGAGAATTTTCCACCCCTTCCGATCAAAGTCGGCATAGGCCAGATTGTCAGGTGTCTCTAAAAGATGATTCTGACAAATTATACTTGGAAATTTTCTTCCCCAATCTCTTCGGGAAACAGCCAGGTCCACCAATCGTAAATGTTAAACCCGTTCCATATTTATGATGGTAGATTCTTATGCGTATAGTCAACACAGATTTGGCGTGAGCCACGGACTCCAATAGTGGGATTTGAAACAGAATGCAAGCCAATTAGGAAACTCACTGAAGCTTGGGACGTCGCTGGATGCAAATGGAGGAGTAACTGGTTGTTTTGAGGCGCCCGACTGGTTAGCACATCTGCCTCACAGTTCAGGGGTTGCGAGTTCGTTACAGCAAAGTAGTTAATGCAAATCATGCACATAAGACAAGATGAACTTTGAACTATGGAAGATATGGGGGGGATTTCCACTGACAAATGAACACAAATTTGATAAATTCAATCAATATAATCTAACTGATGGTTTGACACTCCATTAAAAAAATTACGTTGACTTAACGTGACGGCCAGTTTGTATCGCTTGTCTTCTCTTGACAAGCCCTCTTGATGAAGGTCCCTCTTCTACAGTGTGGCAAAGAAAAAGTCAAACATCCACAGTTGTGTTCCACATTCAGTCTTTTTGGAGGTTCAATCACAGTACAGTATGTGCAAGTCTGCCTCAACACCTGCACGGTGACAACCTGTAGAATGTCACTGACACCGTACGATTGAACAGCTGCAGGAATCTGCTACATCAGGCGCCGGGCAAAATGCAATATTCATGCCTTCTGTCTCTGATCTCCCCCCTTTTGTGTGACTCTGTGCACGGTAAGACACAATGTCCTCAGTCTGCTTTACGGTGAAGATTGATTTGTAGATAGAACATTTCAATAATAGGAGGGCAACATCCTGGTCCTGGAAATTGATATCTATCGTTTAGCGTCGATGGCCTTTCTGATAGCAGAGGTACATCCTGGTCTCAGAAGTTGATCTCCATCTTTTGGCCTATATCGCCTCTCTGATTAAAAGCGGACATGCTGCAATATATGACTAATTTCAACTAGTTGGCCACAATGAGTTTCATTCCAAGTTAGACATTTTGGTTCCTCCACAGAAAGTTATTGAAACAATTAATCACACAGTATATCACGAGAAAATGATACATAGCACAGAGGACATTAATTTACTACAATATGAATAAAAAAACTTGTCGAGAAGAGTGTGCACAAAATAAATGAAAGAAGCAAGGATTTATGAATTAATGTCAAACTATCTAAAAATATCTATGTATGTATAGCAGCAGTCAAGTGAACCGATTCCAATGAGAGCCGAAAACTGCATATGTAGAGACTGTATCTGCATACCTAAAGTGCATATGAACAGCAGGAACAAGATTAGTCAGCAGCATGGTTCAGTAGGCCTATGTAATTAAAAAAAAATCAAATGACACACATACATGCAAAATTAGTATATCTAACAAAAAAAAATGGATAGCAGTGTGACACCAATGATTCTTTGTATGAGTGTCTGGGTGTGAGCTGTGGCCAACAGCAGGTCCTGGACGAGTCTCCTCATTGTGTTGACTCAGTTTCAATAAACATTGTGTATGTTACTTTAGCTCTCCTTTCCCACATGTGAGGGAATTACACTGCACGATAAAAATCTGTTTAGCAAAAAATAGCAGGGGCGTGAACCATCAACTGCTGTCTAGCGGGGATCACTGTACAATATGTGACAACTGCCAACTACACGTGTATATAAACAGTGAGTTGAGTTAATGAGTTTTGACAAATGCACCCATATTTACATTGCCGCTGTCATCAAAACGAGTCACCCTCTCACATTGTTGTCATTGTATGTAGTAAGTAACAAATTCTTGCTTTTGTCCCATCCACTTGTCAGCAGCACCTCTGAACAGATGGTAGCGCTGACCCAGTGCTGAAACAGTGTCGACTATAATTGCCTGCCTATTGTATGATTGATGGGAGGGAAATGTGCGGTTTTATTTAAAACCAAAAAAAACAAACCCCGGTGATTTGTCTCTCATCGGACTCCACAATAGTTCTCCACTTTGCATTCATTATCACCTAAGCTGTGATAAATTTGATCACAGCAGTCACTGCCATTCAGAGTGGGAGGTCGGTGCCATTTCGGCCGGAGCGACCATGCCATTGCACACTTTGCTAGCGCCAGCGTCAGGGAGGCACCTTGGGCCCGTGAGCGATTGAGCAGAAAGAGCGAGCTAATGAGTCTATGCCAAGTGAGCATGTTGGACCACGAGACAGATGGGGTGGTCTTGTTGG
The DNA here is from genome assembly GCF_054856545.1 of Hippocampus guttulatus. NCBI lineage: Eukaryota > Metazoa > Chordata > Actinopteri > Syngnathiformes > Syngnathidae > Hippocampus > Hippocampus guttulatus. The sequence continues at coordinate 12,309,267 of NC_141273.1, forward strand.
CTGACTAGGAAACGAAAAGGCGGGCCAACCTGCTGTGCTGTGACATGATGGCTTCCATTGAGCGCGATGCTTTATGAGGTCTGGTCCAGGTCCATTTGGCTGTGGAGTTTATTTTTTATTTTTTAAACATTTTTTTATTCAAGATGGTTGAGCGCTTCACTCTAGGTCAATGGGACCTAGGGGACTACGTTTAGGTACATCTGCTTCATCAAAGTTTTTTTTTTTTTTTCCTCCCCTATTTGAGGGCGCTGTTTTTGGATGAATTTTTATCTGAGGTTTTAACTCATTCATTCCCAAAGACGTTTTTAAACGTCTTTTCAGACTCGGTCCAGAATTGGCTGGTACTGAATGAGTTTTAATGGACTGATGTCATTGTTGACTCCAGCCCTCCCTATTTTTCATGCGTTGGGTTGGCTTGGTTATCTCACGGCACATGGTATTCCCAGCTGGTCTCCTATTCAAGGGGCGTTTTGGCATTCGCAAATTCACCAGCGTCACATCACCGCAGAATTGACGTTGTTCCACTGTATTAACCAGGCCTGAACCCTGCTTGGTGGCTACCAGGATAAAATGAGATTGGGCGTTCTCAGAGTAGTATGGCTTTGCCGCGATAAAATTAAATCAGTAACTTATTATTTTTGAAGATCCACTTTGGAATCAGGGCTGTAAGAGCAAGTACCCAAGTTGCAAACGCGGCTACCCTCTTTCAAACTTTTCCAGCTAATTCCTCACTGTCAAAGCTGGAATCCCTCCTGGTCCGCCACGCTTGAAACAGCTACGTCAAGGATCAAAACGTAATTTACGATTAAACCTGATGGCACAGGTTGGAGAGGGAGTCATAAAACCGTTTGATTGATGATGTGCTTTTATGTCTGTGGGCCGATGACGTCTGATCCAGAGTGAATCAGCACTGATAAAGAGGGACCAATCATCCCCACTGCTGTGCCTCCACCAATGACTCAGTGCCACCTTCAATGACTTCTGGCATTTGTCACGATCCTGCCAATGAGCCCACGCATCTGTCCGCAGGTCCCGGTTGCCACTAGATCTTGACCACGTGAACACAGAAACTTTCACTTCGACTTGAGAACTTGCAGCCACTGTACTTCTGCGATTTGTATTAAAGAGTGAAAAAGTGTTCATATTTACGTAGAGCTGGCCAGAGAATGAGGGGGAACCGACTGAAACTATTTTGGATTAGTTTGCACATGATATCTCGGGTCTCATCAAGGAGAAAGTTGGGTCGATGGCTCAAGAGTGTGCCATGTTTGCTGTCACCGTCGACCCAAGCAGTCGTGTGTGTGTGTGCAAATTCATGCCTTTATCTCTTGCGCAGGATTAAGTGCAGCTAATCTGGGTGTGACCTGCGGAACACCTGAGCAAGACTGTAGGAGTGAAGGGAGGGCATGCGATATCTCAAAGGTTTTGCGGGGCTTCTTGTTTGTTTAGCCGTTTAGGTAAACCATATGGGTGTGGAACCTACCTAGACCTTGAGAGCTTTGAGCCGGTTCGTCACACAGTTCTTGAAACAAGATCATCAAACCAGATCATATTTTGCAGCCGTTGTTCAATTGAGAGGAAACAAGAAGGGCCTTCTTGAAAGTTCACCACCAGATGCCTTCCAAGATGTAGAAGATTTTCGAGCCGTGTTTTCTATCTAAAGAATGTGTGATATTACTCGCAGCTTGAGAATGCTCATACTGAACATCAGACGGTTTCACACAATACTGAAGTTCGGTGTAGTGTTGACTGTTATACTGAGAAAGCGGAATCTCTTCAATCGCCTCTGCAGAATGCCACATCCACGGACTTATCAAAAGTGTCGAGTATGTTTTTGTTGGCGTGACTGAAGGTACAAAGGTGGAAGACCTCGGAGAGAATGGCTTTGTAACATCAAAGACTGGTGCGAGAATCGTGTGTGGCAACCAGGTGGCTTGGATAAAAACGTTGCGATGAAAAATATCCACCAATAAGATCATATGAGCCGTTTTTTTCTGATGGGTTCTTCAAATTTCATGGGACAAAATTACCACGATGTTTCAAACGCGTCACTTGCACTAAAAACTCAGAAGTTGCGCAAATGAACCGTCAAGAAAAGCAGTGTGGGCAGGAGGCAAAAAAACAAAACAAAACAAAACAAAATAAAAAACTGTGATTATAGTGGAGATTTTGGTGAAAGACATGTAGATACATTCCACACAAAAAAAATCTAGCTGGGGATAACTTTCTCTAATTTCTTAGGCCGTTGCATCACAGTTTCTTAATGCAATACGTTCATCCGTTGTGCTAAAAGCTAATGCTAAATGTTTCAGGTATAATTTTCTACTTCTTCTGCTTGCTAGTATAAATCAGAAACCTCAGCCAAAAAGGGGCAAATAAATGTAGACAATTCCCATTTAGTGGCATCAGAGGACACCAGCAAAGTGGTCTTCTATCAATATTCGCCGAGATACCGAGAAATTTAGTCGGCTAGGATTACAAAAAAACCCAGCTAAAAGGCGCTTATTGTATTTCTTGTCTCCTGGATACACTGTCATGTTGGGAAAATGCATTTCTCTAACCAACTCAAACAGCGCTGGTACCCTGAGCTTGTTGAATTTTTATTTACTTTTTTATGACCAGACAGTCGTACTGCAAGGAATTAAAAGTTCCGCCTTCTCGCCTGTTAAGTCCTCCTGCCGGACAAATGTTTGCACAAGTACAATTCCCACACGTTTAATCGCAAGGCCTTCTCGCTTATTAACATGTTGAGCCTTGTTTATGTGTGTGTCTGTGCGTGCGCATGCCTGCGCTCTCATTGAGGAAGCCCAGGGGAGCGCCGTCGCGATTAACTGGGCCACTTGGATCGGCCATGCGCGGCTAATGAGATTGAACGTGTCAAAGGAACGAGTGTCGGAAGGACTGCTGACCACATGCTCGACATGCACACGCAGACCCTTGCCATGGCAGATTTAAATAAAAACGACCACGCCGTGCATGTGGAAATGGGACTTAGACATAACAGCTTCAAAGCCCTGTTGATTGCACGCTGGCTTTTATTCAGGAAAGTGGCATCTCTAATGTTGCCATGGAGACCTCAGATCATCTGTTTTTGAGGGCTTTATGACTGCTGGTGTAAGAAGGACACATCTTGTGTTCGGGCTTGTAAATATTCTTTCTGTCTTTGTCTTAGGGATGGGCAAAGTGATTGAGTCATTGATGAGTTGATCGTTAAGAAATAGGTTGATTGCATGAATTTGATTGTCGATTCGTCATAACTTGAAGCGACTGAGGAAAAACAGAGTGCCCTGAACTGGTTTGCGTCTATAGAAAGAGATGATGCTGCTTCTTCGATCTGCAGTTATTTAACTCATTCAATCCCAGCCATTTTCTCTGGAGCAACCCCCTCAATCCCAGCGTATTGACTGATCTTGCAAGGCCCACAGAATATTTGGTTCTATACAAACATGGAGCCTACCAAAATAAAGTTTGGACTCTCTTCGTTCAGCAGAAAAAAAATTGTTTCTATCTTTTTCCATTCTTCAGCAATTGGCATTACAAAATGACTAAGTTTCATGAAAATGGCGATTCCTGGGCAAAAAAACAGAGAAAAAGAGCTTTTTGTAAAAGCATGCATTTCAAGCACGTGAGGCACCACTGCCACCTACTGGTCACTTTTTTTAAAATGATTTACAATGCAAACGGCTTATTCTCATTCACAGATTGCATCAGACCCTCCTCCTCTCTATGACGCAAAAAAAAGACTTAGACGTACAAGTACGTCCTTGGTAGGCGGGGCCTAATTTGAAAAAGACGTACAAGTACGTCTTGTGGAATGAAAGAGTTAATTGAGAAAACTGCGCTGTTCTTGGTTGTTGAAGCGCCTTTAACCCTAATTGTTCCTTTCGTTCCATTTCGATTATGGACGAGGACAGTCCAGTCCTCTCAATTTCATCTTTTGCAGGTTACAATGACCTTGGGTGGCTGAGACTCTTAAAAAGTGTTGTACGGTACGATTTTGCTTCTTTGCCTTGCCTTCTTTTTGGGGCATCACAAACACTGCTGTAAAATCCCTGACGTCGTTCATTCCTGACTTTCCGACGGTTTCTTTAAAGTACCCTGAAATGTAATTTGGTCTGTACTTTGCTGCTTAATCACCACCGTCGCTCCATGCGGCCTCACTTTATGGCTCTCGGCGCTTATATGGCTGCATTGACTCGCCTCGGTCGAAGTCCAATGAGCAGGTCCGCAAAAAAAAAAGGCACCATTTTTGGACCCCATACCTCCAAATAAGCACTTTCCAAATGGATTGCATTGCAGAAAACGAATCGCGTGGCACACTCGCGTTGAGCTTTTGGTTGTCACGGCCGCTGCTCGTCATTGTGTTGACTGCCTGCCGTACTGTGCACAGTCACAGTCTACAGGAAGCATGAGAAGGAAGAGGGCACAGAGGATGTGAAAGAGTTCATGTTCGCCCCTTTTGTGAGTTCAAATCAGCCATCATAAAGAAGGGGGTGGGGGGAATGCACTTTTTATGAAGAATCTTGCCACATGCAAGAATTTTTGCCAAATTGACTGTGTGGTGTTTATTTCTCCCCCAAAAAGTTTCTCTTTTTAGCATCGGCGTTACAACGTTGTACATCATGAAAGGACCACAGCGCTCATTTGAACGTCTTGAATGGATTTACAGGTTAAGGGCTTGAGTGAATGATGTCTATAATGAAGTCTCAGCTCAGGGTTGGAATGATTTCCGTTTTTCTTATCCAGAAAGCTTGCAGTAAAAGTGGAATTTGTGGAATTCATCAGGAAGGGAGGCGTTCTTGGCGCAAAACGGGAGCAGAATTCCAGGAGATGTTAGTTACTCTTTGTGCTTCTTATATAAGAAAGCAATTTTACATGTTTTAAATCACATTTCAGGGTGAAAAGTATCAAAGATGCAATTCATCTTTAAGGGTGGGGCATTTTTTCGACTGCTAATGGACCACATTTCTCACCCCTCCACGACAAAACTAATGCAGTCCAGCTTTCATTATCATGACAAAAGGGGGCGGAGCTAGGAGGTTGCAATGAGGCTAACTGCCACTATCAGCCCCAACATGTGAAGAAAAACGCAAGCACCCATGAAACCGTTGATTGAACCTTTGACTGCATTTTCGTTTGTTGGGGCAGCACAGCATTCAGCCACCAAACTACATTTGTTACTTTGTGTAGTGAACTGTGCATGCGATGCATGCAGTGGGCACGTCGGCAAAGACAATTAGCATGGCTTACCACCCTAAATGTGTATGTTCGGAATGTAATCAATTAAGTCAAATTGATTGTTGATTAATTGTCGTGAAGCAGCTGTGCCAAAATGGTACCTCACGGCTTGGTTGCAGACAGCAGATGCGCTGTTTATTCAGTTTGCCGTCTAAAGAAGTACAGTGCCACATCACTTAATTTGCAAAATATCCCTCGTACAAGTGGGACCGATGCAGTAAACTGCAGTAATCCTGAATATTCATGACCAGAGTGACTTTCTTATGTATCGTTGGACATGTAGCAGCGCATGAGTCACCCTCTCAAGATGAGCCCCGCAAAGAGTAAACAACTCCGCTGTTGTCCCAAATGTGAAGAGGCAGCAAAGCGGCAAAGTCGCCGCTAAAATGTCGTGAGTCAGCAGTCTGCGACGTACCGTTGTGTCTCTCTCGCGGTGGCTGCAGCATGACGAATTTCAGCTGATCTAAATGTGACCGGACAACTCATCTTTGGTGTCTCCCCAATGTATTATTATTATTATTATTATTTTAATTTATTAATTTTTTTAACATTCAAAAAATCGTCATGTGACTGTCACAATGAAAACGTTTAGCAATTTATCAACACTTTTTCAGGGATTGAAGGATGTGAAATTTTTCTGACACACCTTGTATATTCTTATGAGTTGTTACTATAAAACAAGAAATCTGTATGGTCTTGATTGGCCCAATATTAGGTACAGCAGCTCAAAAGACATGCAATACAAAAGCGTCTTCAAAAATTCAGCTTTTATCGACATTAACACTCAATTTTGACTGACGGGGCGAACAGTTCAAGAAAACTCTTCGTAGGACGCGATGCAGTTCTGCGTCATTGCCAAACTAACCACAGTAATTAAAAAAAGTCACTCCGTGCTCCTTTCTGTTAAGGTTGCACCATCAGATAGGAATTAAATTCAAGAAAAGAGCCAAAGCACCGTCCAAAAATGTGACTCATGGCAAGCCAACGGGAACGGGAATAAGCCAGGAAGTACGAGAAACCTACCCAAATCAAAGCAGTAAACACCTCTTCTGCTCAGTAATCCACATGACCCCTGGCGATCTTCTGGCACTATTAGGGCAATGAATTGCAGCTTAATGCTGGACAAAAGCAGTTCGGACACCCCCGGAGTGTTTCAGCTTTGTCCGTTTTATTTTATATTCTCCTACTTTGCTTCTCACTGTGTGTGTCGCTAAAAGTCACAAAAGTCAAAACGGTAACATAGCCTGCTCTGCATTAAAACAATGCGAAGAAAGGAGGAGTGGGTGGTGGGGCAGTAAAACAGGCCTACGAGGGGTTTAACTTAATGCAAGAGTATAAAAATAAGTCTTAAGTCGGGATTTAAACATTTCGACTGAGGTTACAGCTCTATTCATGTTTTTGTAGACTTTCTGAAATGCCACAAGATGGGCCTGAGCCTTGGGTAGTAGGAAAGTAGTAATTGGTGTCAAGGATGCATCTCAACTGAGAGACAAGTTTTGTATGTCGGCTAGGACAGAAGTTTAGCCTGGGTCGTTAGTGGAAGTAAATTTTAAAGTAATGTGTATAATGACTTAGAGGTGATGTCAGTTTTAGCTCAAACTCTAAACTTAATGAGCTTCAAGATGAAATTGGATAACGGTTCTGCTTATCTATGTTCAAGGTTTGCCACCTCTGCGAACATATTAACATCACCTGCTGTTTTTTTTTTCCTCTCTCTGTGCATAACAGCACATTGATTACGCATTGTACCGCAGATCACTTGCAAGACAGGACACGAAGGACGCACATTTGTGTCGGTTGTAGATTAGTAGCGGCGGCGTTAGCGGAGGAGCAAAGTGTCACGGCGGACTCGTGCCGCCCACGTCGTCTTGCAAATGTTCTCCCTCTCGTGTTCTTTCTTTTGTCTGCTGCCTTTATATATGCATGTGCACGCTCTGTGCACTATCAACACCGCGCAATTGTCAGCGCGCGCGCTGACAATTTTCTTCACTCTGCTCTTTTGACAGAATGGCCAGAGCACTGCTGAGGATGGAGTAGCACCTGCTGTCAAGGTAAGAACATGCCCACACACGCTGCACTAATTAAATGTGTATGTCAACACCCACCTAATTAGACATTTGGACTGCTGCATTTAATTCTTACTTGGGCAGCTAGTACTTTTTTTTTTAAACCTTGTGTTTATATCTATACAGTAATCCCTCGCAACTATTATGAAGTCAATGGTTGTATTGGGTGTTTCATTCAACATATTAACAAGGACAAAGAGAAGTCGTTCGTTGTGGGGTCTATTCATGTTTTTGTCAACTTTTTTTCCCCATTTTGGGGTCACTCATAAAAATGTGTATGTGTGTGCTTGAGGTTTTATTCTTACCTTCCTCAAATTGATTATTTGCACACCTGCGTACGCTATCCCCCCCTGTTGGCTCATAAAAACTATTTTTCGTTCCTTCTCATTTCTTTGTCTTTTATTGTCATTGCACTGAAATAAAAACTACAAATACAGTGGTGTCTTGAGATATAAGTGATACGACGTGAATTTTTGGAGATACAAAGGGAGGTTCTGAGACTCTCGATGTACAGTATGTCCGTAGGTCTGTTATGCTGCCCCCAGGTGGGCAAGGTATGCACACCAGAAGGAGCAGCACAACGTTATTTGAATCGAAGCAAAGAAATTGTTTCACTACAATTAATTTGTCATGACTGTATGTTTTTCTATGAAGTACAATATTATAGAGTGCTGTTTGTCTTGTAAACACACAGAACAAGACGCTGGAATGGAATATGCCAGTGCCATTCATTTCAGTGGAGAAAGTTAGTTTGAGATATGATTGGTTTCGAGTGTGGTCACGGTAAGAATTAAACTCATATCTCAAGGCCCCACTCTACATGAACTCTGTAACAAAAATACTTGCGTGCACAATCAAGCAGCAATGTGAATCAACTTTAACTTGGCTAAATGTGTCCATTAAATGTTAGTTGAATATTTGACATAGCCCGAAATTAGGCAGAGATGGCTGTGTCCAAATTTGCAATGCAAGAAAACCCCTGATGGGGTTAATTTCTACGAAAGGCTCATTCGTGTTGCAAGTGTTACATCAGAGTCACTGCAGTGAAGTTGTAGCTCCTGCTTTGTGTCCTCAGCTGTCCTGTTAGCGTACGATCACATCACAAACGTGCACAAGCTTGCACAGTGCTTGTCAAGAATGGATGAGTCAGCCCTTTTTTTTTTCCCCTTCCCTCCTCCCCGGCCTCCATTATTGTCTGGCCCTTTGGAACAAGATCCTATTTCCTCCTGTGTTATTCTGCAGGGGCACCATGTTCATATTCGCTTTTGTGTCCAGTCCTTGTGAACTGAATGGAGTTTGGAAGGGTGTGTGAAGCTCGTTGAGCATCCTTTCACTTTGTACTGACATGCAGAGTTGGGCTCAGCACACGGCGAAATGCGTTCTAATTATTATGCGGCACACACACGTTGATCATATCTGATGCCTTACTTCCAATATGCTCTCCTGGAGAGCAACACCCCATCCACAGTATTAAATTACCGTCAGGTACTGCTGGAATCATGCCTTACATGTGCTAATTGATTGGACAACACTTGGACCTGCTATTTGTTCTGCTTTAGTTTATCAGAATCTTGCATTTGATACTACTAGAAGGAGATTGACATTCGACAATGTAATGAGATTGTTTCTCAGCCATGCCATTGACGCAGCCTTTGAAAGGATTAATTAGCAGAACTGGACCATGGAATTGGTTTCTATACGGGCTGATTGGCAAGCTAACACGATGTAGTAAATGAATCTGATCGGCTTGTAAGAGTTGTGACATGTACAGTGGTGGGAAAAGAACACGCTTGTCGAAGCACGTAAAATGTTTGTATGAAATTGAAGAATGGTAAAAAACATCTCCGCGTACAAAAGGTTAAGACGTATTCTTTAGGTTTGAATAAATTCAGCGTTTGTCTAACTAATATGGGACCAAAATCTGAGAAAAAAAAAATTACAACCTTTATTGGGAAAGAAAATCCCAAATTAAGAAATAATTCTTTACATCAAACTTTGTGATTAGATTTATTTTTAAAAAAGTTTGTTTTTTTTAATGATGGCACAGGACAACACATTCGCCCTCCTTTTTTTGCCCCCCTTTCGGAGCCAAGTGGACAAAATGTCTCAACCTTAGTCAAAGTTTACTCATTGGTGTTTTTTTTTTTGTTTTTTTTTTGATGGTGATAAATGTTTAAACCTTTTGTGAAGCTCTTGTAAGTGTTGGTGAAACAACCTTGACATTATCACAACGGAGTGGAAGTAGGTTTCCCGCCACTGCCTTAAACAGTGCCAGTGAATGGATGCGACCAATAGACCACAAGCACAATTTGGCCTACGCTTAATTTTCGGTTTTAATGCAAGCCTGCTCCATTACGTCGTCCCTGTTACATAATTCTCGCCCCACTGCGGCATGAGCTCCTACCTTACGAGCCGGAGGGCAGAAATTAGAACGAGGTAATGCACCAGAGATGGCTAATGGCTTCTTCTTTTTCCACTGCAGTTAGTCGCTGAGCGAATGGAATCAGCTGAACGGCGCAATAAAAAAAAAAGGCATAATTCAGTGCTGCTAAAGGCCATAAGTGAAGATAAGGTGTTGAAAAAGGCAATGTAATTTGAAAGGGAAACGGTACGCATCTACGCAAACTTTACATTTTTTGGGCCGCATGGGAGTAATGCGAGTCAAGTGAATAGAAACATGAGCCTCTTTCACCCAGAGACCCTGCAAAATTGCCTCACTAGAGCGGTAACGGAAGAAATGGCATTCGTCCACGTTTCATTATTAAACCAACCAAAGTAAATTATAGACAGAAGCAAACAGAAGGCTTTGCAGTATGCCTTTTGAAGGTTGCATCCATGGTGTCAAAGTCACCGGAAAATTATGCAAAACAAATAGAAGATGGAAACTAACGCATGTAGCTCGGCAAGCATACAGTGCTGTGAAATAGTATCCGCCCACCTTCCTGATTTCTGTGTTCTTTGCATATTCATCACATTCAAATTACAGTTCATCAAACCCATTTTAATACCACACAGACTACCCAGTTTCTAAATGCCAATTTAATTTATTAAGGCACAAAAAAAAAAAAAATCCAAAGCTACCTGTCCAGGTGTGAAAAAGTAAAAGTAGCTTCCTATAAATCATCACTTTTTAAACATTCTGATGAGGTCACAGTGCTCCATCACTGGTGTGCAATCTTCAGAACAGGCCCGGGGGCTGCTAATGTGGTCCTTGAGGACTACTCACGGGCACCATGTTGGTGACCCCTGTTCTATACAATGCATTCACCTGCGTGGTCAGGTTGAGCGGAGGGCTCGGAGCAGCCTCTGTGTCGAGTGTTTCTCGACCTGATTAAATATTGAACAATGAGAGAGAGAGAGTGTGTACGCGCCGTACTTGACGATTGGTCAGAGCCCAGGGCAAACGCCGAGCCAGGAAAAGGCAACGTCAAGGCTGCGCATTTCCTCCGGTAGCCATGAGAGTGCAAAGCATGTAGTCACGCATGCGGTCGTCGTGGAAACGGCCCTCCGTGTCTCCAACAAAAGTGACCTCTCTATTGCCTAAGAGGTAGGACTTGCACTGAAGGTCTCAAGTGGTCGTTACGTTGTCATTTTAATCTTGGAGAATGAGATTACATGACGGAGCTTTAGTTGTAACTTTATGTACATCGTGTTTTTGATGCGTTGCACAGCAACGTAGTCGCAACTGGAGCAAGGGATGGAATGCACAAAAGCAGTCTTAATCAGAATGCCATGTTTACACTAGTGGGGGCATATAGAACATAAAAAATCTTTATTCTAAAGATTTTTTTTTTTACTTGACTTCCCCTTCAAATACTCAAGAACCATTTCAATCATCCACCACAGAAAATAAATAAAACCGGGAGCCACAAAACCCTTTTGACTTCCAAAGTGAAGATCGCACTTGAACCGCTTCAGAGAACATGAAATTTTATTTCTGCATCGAGCAAAAATAATTAATTTGACCTCCGGAAAAAGACATTTCCGACTTACTTTCAAATTAAATAATCAACGTCTATTTGAGTCCTCCACATATTCATACATTTATTAAATTAAAGCCAAACTTGAATTATCCACCAGCAGCAAGCTAAAAATGCTTTCTGCTTCTGTGTTCCGGCATCTTTTTTTTTTTTTTCGTATGTGGGACATCAACTTGAATTAAAAAGGATTATTTAATTTAACAGTGTGAAGTACAAAATTGCTAAATATTTTACCTGGTTAGTGTGATTTTCCCCCCTCCCCTCATCATACAGCGTTGGCACGTCTAGGCATTAGATCTCCATTTCATTTTGGCACCCGATTATAAACTGACATCTGTGAGGCGTGAGCACTGTTTAGTCTAGTTCATGTAGCATGAACATTTTTATTTTTTTTTCCCTTCAGAAACTCCTCTTGCAGTCACCGAACTACTGGGGTTTGGTCGAACCCATCTCAAGAACCGCAGTTTTAGACATTAAACTTATTAAAAGACGCTTTTAACACATATTGGCAATGAATGACGCCTGCATCCCCCCCCCGCCCCCCCCCCCCCCCAAAAAAGCAGTCTGATTGGGCAGGCAGCAGGTATGTTGCTACTGTAAACCACAATAGTTGAACGTTATATTTTATGATCCAGCTATTCAATTTTGCAATTGTACTGTACATAATGTTTTGGCTGGCACCATTTTTTTTCTCCTTGTCGTCAAAACCACTGTGGTTTCTGACCGTTTCTGCAAGAATCCAGGAATTTTCTGCGGTGCTTCCTCAGTTTTGAAGAGGTTAAATAAATTCCACAGCACTTCCTGGAAAGCATGACCAGATGGTGGTCATCTCGAGCCGCGGTTTCCAGCTTAAGTTTCCCCGCCGCGCTGGCCACGGGGAAAACTGTCGTGAAGAACCTGCGGAGAGATGATCGCGAGTGTGTGTTGAGTTCAAACATTCCCAGCGAGCGGGGAGAGAGGCGTGTTCTGACAAAGCGTGGACACTCCTCGGAGACTCGCAGAACCAAACACTTCACATTCCACAGGAAGGTCAGGACGAGCGCAAGAGCGGGGGTATTCATTGACTCATGGCGTCATTTTGACCTTTACGATGCAACGTAACTTGTATTTAATGCTTCTCTTGTCATTAAATGGTTAAATCCCATCATGATCATGTTGATGTCAGCACTTGACCTCAATATGTCTACAAAGAACTGAAATCACCACACTCTCCATCTGCTGCGGCACGCCCCTTTCTTTCCTTCCCCTGCCGCCCCTCCGTCCTTCCGCCCGCCGAATGTCGTCACGAGCGCTGCAGTGACGAGCACTCGAACAGACCACCACCGAATACCGCTTTTAATTTCATCTTGCATGATAAGTATCGCGGGTGGTTGGCCGTTGCGGGTGGAAAAAAAAGCCTCTGGGTACAACCACAGCGCAGTGAGACAGTGGTTGGACTCCAGCGACAAAAAGGAGGGTACACCGGTGACACCCACACGCACGCATGCCCGCATGCACATATGCAAAAAGGGACAAAGAGTATCATCACATTTCCATCCATTTTCTGCAACAGCATAGGGCAGGCATATAGATGTACTTTACTATCCTTTCAGTCCCTCTCTCGGGGTCTCGGTGCCGCAGTACTATCAGTCGGTTTAAGTGTATACAGTATGCCTGTAAGTATAATTGTCTGTCTAGATGTGTTGCTGCATCGTTTGTGTTCAGATATCCATGTTTAAAGCTGTGGTCCCCTATATACGTGTGTGTGTGTATGTGTGTGTGTGTGTGTGTGTGTGTGTGTGTGTGTGTGTGTATATATATATATATATATACAATCTGCTAAATGTTTTTGCACACTTGGCAATCAGGACAAATAATTCCATATCAGGGCATGTGCATATGTGTGCTTTACATAAATGTAGATTTTCAATGTAAAGCTGATGTGACCTGCCTCTTTAACTCTGAGATCCTGTTTAAAAAAAAAACAAAACAAAAAAAAAACCACGTAGAAGCATAATAGCCATAAAAGAGCATTGAACTTGTTCCCTTTACACAGAATTCAGGCAAGGCGGGATATTGCAAAAAAAGACAGGGCCTGTTGTGTTGATAACTGCTTTCAACACAATAAGGCAGAAGTGTGTGTCGTGTTAAACTTCACACTCCTGCGCCCACTGTTACCGTATTAACTTGCACACGAGGGGCCTTCTGCTTCTTATCATTTCTCTTATACTACCTCAGAAAGTCGAATGTTTTCCCCATTCGCTAGATTTTGATGAAAACCTTTCTTGTCTCAATGTTATGCAAGGCCACTCAACGTGAAGGAGGTTAAATTGTATAGGCTCATTTAAAATCTTGCTGCTTTTTTTTTTTTTGACCATTCATGGTGACCTCGACACGTGCTCTAGTGTTTGCCTTCTCCCGACAATCCATGCAATTGCTCTCAGAACAAGACGGAAAAATTATCATGGCGTGAGGTCAACAGACTTTGCTCCAACACACATAATGTTTAACAAGGCTCGTCCACACACACACACACGCACACTCGTTCACACCTTACGTGTTATATTTGTAAGGCAAGTTAATTGAGTTTTATGATGAGTACAAATGAAAACGGTTTCTTATTATTGGCAAACTTGTTTTCGATTGCCTATGCAGCCTTTAGAGATTGTTGCGTGTGTGCATGTACACATTGATTGTTTCCGTACTGTGTGTTTGGTTGGACGAGCATAATTCTGTTTGTGCGTGCGTGTATTCGACTGAAGCGGACGACCTCTTGTGTGCGTTTATCATCGACAGAATCTGCTGTTAATGGTAGAAGGTGGCTCTGCAGAGACACTGGCCAAACACACGCACCTACACACACATGCGCAGACGGAGCAATGGTTTATAACCCAATTACCCAGCATGCCCCTCTGCTTGCAGGAGGCTCTAAATCGCGCGCAAAACACTGATCGCTCTCGTCGGCTCACCTCAGGGCACCCTTTAAAATGTTTAATCGTACATCATTATTTGGAAAAAAATTAATTTAAAAATGTGCAAAGATTTACTCCAACTCTTGTTGAGCTTTTTTTTTTAAATTCCTCAAAACTATCACAAGCATGTTACTGTGAATACCAACAAGTCAAAAGCGCTGAGGGGCAATTTAGCCTTTGATATTCTTAAAGCCAAAATAATCTCATATTCCGAGATTGGTTTCTTTTTTTTTTTTTTGGTGATGCTCCACCACTCTTGAACGAGTTTCTAAACGGTAAAAATGCCCAAGTCAAGTGTCTGTGTGTTTTTATGGGACCATTCCCTGGGACTCTCTGTGTAATAAGTATATTTGTTTTAATTTGTCTGCGAAGGAATTTCACTTGAAATGTCCATCTTCTCGGTTTTTCTGCGATGTTGCATCACATGAATGCGAGTCCTTGACTCTCGAAGCATGTTTTTCTTTCCTTGTCTGTCTGCATGTACTGTAACAATTAAAGATGGTTTCTCAGCGTGCCTGAGCAGACTAAAAGCTCCAATCATTCAAACAAACCATTAATCCCTTCCCTTCAGTAGCCCCTCCTCCTTCCATCCTTGGCTGCCACGAGCCATTGTTGTCATGGTTACCGTGTCCTTGGCGTCGCCTAGCCCTGCAGTAGTAGAGATTTAATTTTTTTTATTTATATTTTTTATCTCACACGTAATCTCGGTTGTCATAAACCCTCTTGCTCATCGAGAGTTTCATTCATAACTCTTTTTGTTTTTACGTTGGCCTCATTCAACACATCTGACAGACTGGGAGGGGGGGTCGGTGATTATTCACAAGCTCTAGAGCCCAAAACCTTGAAAGGCCACGGTGGTATTTGACTGGGGAGTGATGTCCACGTTGGTGCCGGAAAACGGCACTGGTGCGCATGCAAGCTGCTGAACGTGACGGCCGTTTCCTGCACAAACACGGTCCCGCCATCCTCACAGCCTCTCTTCACAAAGATGAGGAACACGGTTGCCATAGTTTCACACTTCTCCCTCTCAGGGTCGACCGAGGAGAACGTGGCGACCGGTTGCTCTTGTCGTTTTGTTGTTGTGGTTTTTTTTTGCTTACCGTGAATATGGACCCTTATGTGGCTAATTACCGCCTGGCTTTGTTTCACAAAACCACCCAAAAATTTGTTTTTTGTCTATTTCCATTCCAGTCAATGAATTCACTCCCCCACTGCTTGATACCAACCGAACATCTCATCTCTTTCTTCAATGCTGAACCCGGGAGAAAAATAACCGGTTGACACCAGTTACCGTGGCGACACCAGTAAAGCATGTATACACGAAAGCTTGAATGTTCGGTAGTTATTATGCAAAGGGTCTTAGATGTTCAGCCCTCTTAATATCCACATTGCAGTCTGGTTCACTCTGTTTTGGGGGGCGGGTCTGCCTCACGCTAATGCCAAGCAAAGCTATCATTACTATGACGACCCATGGCGGAGTTAGGTTTCCATATTCCCCTAAAAGTGTTTGTTTTTTTGGTGGGGTGGGCAGGGGGAGAGCAACCCTGTTTTTAGGACTTTTTTTTTTTTCAGTACATTTAAAATGATCAGAAGATATTTGCTATTTGCCGGCCGGCCTCTTCCCTCACCTCTAGCAAAAATCAGTGATGTTACCAAGTAGTCATTGCTGCCAGCTTGAGTAAATATTTGCACAGAATTGTTCAACGTAGGTGTTGTATTATGATTTTATAAGAAGGACATAGCCTTGTCGTGTATGCTGTTTGTGCTTTTTTTTTTGGTCAAGTTTCCCGAGAATGCAATGTGAGGTGGGTAGGGGGAAGTATCGGTTTGCTATTTCAGTCTGATTGTGGGGGGGAGTAAATTGTAGAAGTCATAATCCGAGATCAATCGAAGGAAGTTTATTTTGCGATGTCATCATTTTCTTAGAAATCGCCACAGCAGCATACTAGCTTCGTTTAAACTCAATATCATCATCATCATCATCCTTCCCTCCATCCATACTCGTGTCAACTGGCTGACCTCCCTCTCATCTTTCTGCAATCCATGTTGTCGTGCTATTAATATTCCGGATTGCCCGCACAGGATTTCCTGTAGCATCCGCGCTAATCCCGTGCACATTTCCTGTGACTTTTTTCCGTGGAAATTTCTTGGCCAATCACGTGGCGCCGTTTGTCCGTTTGCAGCTGTCACTCGCCGATCTACGCCGCGCACTTGATGGGAGAGCAGATGGAAGGTCCTGTTAAATGAACGGTATTAACCTTTTGTTGTCGACGACACCAAAGGGGTGAAAGGGTTGAACACCTGTCATTCAAGCGCTTCCTGTCTGAAATGTCCAACCAAGCCTGGAGATTAAAGGAATCACGTGACTGAGTGGAAGAACGTCCTCTCCTTTGTTTTTCTCAGTGGTGGACTTCAACCCTCAGATTTTGTTTGGTTGCCTCCGTTGATCGTTTCTCAACGGTTATGCTTTGTTGTGTTTGTGGTTCTCGATTAGGTACGATATATGTCGCCGTTACGGCAATGCATGATACTAGAGAGGAGTATTTTGCATCCCGGGAAGGAATAAAAAAAGCAAAGAATCTTGTACTGGATTTTCTAGTATGCAAGCATACCTAATGAAGAGTTGAGTCTCCAAAGAGCAGAGTAAGCAGACTGAAAACGATGTTGAGAATTAGATTAAGCAGTAAGAGGTAAATACTTTATTGCTTTAAATGCAGCGCAACACAGCGAGCAGCTGTGTTGTTTGGATCCTTGATTTAACTCACCTCACTTTGTCTCCTGTTATGACTTCTCCATGCAGTTGAAACCCTCTTTTCAACCGCTTCAGGCTACGCTTTTATTAAAGCGCCTTGATTTAACGTTTTGAGGATTGCATTTGGTGCAGGGGGAACTTGTCTGCACCGTTGCCTTCCCTTCCTCCTCTTCCTCCTACTCTTTTCTGCACCTGTGTCCGAGTCACCTGATTTTGAGGATGTGCCGCTAGCGAGTCCCAATCTGATACCTCGGCTACGTATTAAAGGGGAAGTCTATTTTTAAAAAAGATATTTATAATATGTTCTAGGTGGCCCCATCAATCTAAACACGGCAAATGAATTAAGCAGCAAAATCTAACATACACACATATACATATATATATATATATATATATATGGCGGCTGGATAGCTCAGTTGGTAAGGCATCGGTTTGGCATACGGGAGACGGTGGTTCGAATCCCGCTTGGGGCAAAAAATGAGCACATAACACCATCCAGTGTGGGTCCTTGGGCAAGATCCTTCACGCTAATGCCTACCTCATACAATGATGAGAGACAGTAAAATGAATGACATGACGGCTCAGACGTCGCCCGGCCAAACAAGGTCCACGTCAGGTGCTGGGGAACCAGAGCACCTTGATGAAAAATGGGCTACTGGAACAAAGCGGAGATGGGCGAGATGCGATGACATGGCTCTGTTGGAATGCTACTACTCAAGCAACCCTAGTCAGAGGGGTTACATGCAGAGAATGTGGGCTAAATGGTTACTTCGAAACCCACAGTCACGGTTGACCACGAAACAACTAGTAGCTCAGTGTTCCAACATCCACAAACGGCAACTGCTGTCACAACTTGAGATTGATGAGGTACAACGCAGGTTCCATGGTGAAGGTCCCGAGGCTGCCAGATCAGAGGAGGTCATACCAGAGATTGGGAGGCAAGCCCCAATGAATGCAGATGATGAGATTGGAAGGCCAGCCCCAATGAATGAAATGCTGAGCGAGGCAACAACTGACCTGAAAGCTAAGATCATGGCGAGAATGAAAGCTGGGCAACCTAGAATCCGATTACAACGGCTATGTGAAGTACCACCTGAAAGTCTCATGGAAAGTGTGAATACAGCACTGAGGGCGATCCCTACCGTAACGATCACGGAAACCAATGAGCTGATATACGCATCAGTGATCCGTGAGATGCTTGGCTATAAGAGCAACCATGGAAGCCATGAGATACGTTACCCACCATGGAAAAGACGGTTGGAGGCTAAGATCAAGGTGGCTCGGAAAGATGTGAGTCAATTGACTGAGGCCCAGAGAGGTGTGATGAAAAGGCCGATACCCGAGAGGTACATCCAGATGACCATACCTGAAGCACTCGAAACTGCCAAACAAAGGCTCCAAGCCTTGTCCAGCCGCCTAAAGCGGTACACGAAAGAGAATGAGGCCAGATGAATAAACAGGCTGTTCGCAACACAACCTGCGAAAGTGTACGCTCAGTGGCAGGGTCCTAACAACAGAGCTGACCCACCAAGACTGGAAACTGAAAGGCATATGGGAGAAGGAGGTTGCACATAACAGCAGTGCACAATGGCTGGTGACCCTGAGAGAGGAGCACAGCAACCTCCCTGAACAGAACCCAGTTACCATAACAGTGGCAGACATACAGGAAAGAGTCTCAGATATGAAGAACTGGACAGCACCAGGCCCGGACATGCTCCACACCTACTGGCTAAAGAAACTCACAGCACTCCATGAGCGCCTAGCAGCACAAATGAACCAGTTGCTGAGGGATGGGACTCACCCAGGATGGCTAACCGAAGGGCGAACGATCCTGATCATGAAGGATCCCTCAAAGGGTGCAGTCCCATCCAACTATCGGCCAATAACCTGTCTCTCCACTACATGGAAGCTCATGTCAGGCATCATTGCGGCTAAGATAAGTGGACACATGGATCAATACATGAGCGAAGCACAGAAGGGCATTGGTAGAGATACCAGAGGAGCCAACCAGAGGAGCTCCTGGTTGACAGAACAGTCGCACAAGACTGCAGGTCCCGACGTACAAACCTGTGCACAGCCTGGATTGTTTACAAGAAAGCCTATGATTCGATGCCACATACATGGATCACTGAATGCTTGGAGTTGTAAAAGGTGAACAGGACCCTAAGAGCCTTCGTTGCGAACTCGATGAGGATGTGGAAAACCACACTTGAAGCCAATGGCAAGCCACTTACCCAAGTGTCCATCAAATGTGGCATATACCAAGGTGATGCACTCTCCCCACTGCTGTTCTGCATAGGACTAAGCCAAGTAATCACCAAGACCGGCTATGGATACCGCCTCAGAAATGGAGCTACAATCAGTCACCTCCTCTACACGGATGACATAAAGCTGTATGCTAAGAGCGAAAGGGACATAGACTCCCTGATCCACACAACCAGGATCTACAGCAGCGACATCGGGATGTCATTCGGGCTTGAGAAATGTAGTCGGATGGTTACTAAGAGAGGAAAGGTAGTCCGCACTGAAGGGGTCTCACTCCCTGAAGGAACAATAGCAGACATTGAGGACAGCTACAAGTACCTCGGCACAAGCCAATGGCAACCTCGAACTGGCAACAAGGAAAGCGGCTATGGCCAAATACCTCCAGCGAGTGAGGCAAGTCCTAAGAAGCCAGCTCAATGGCAAGAATAAGACTCGGGCAATAAACCAGTGATCAGATACCCTGCAGGAATAATAAGGTGGCCAAAGGAAGAGATTCAGACCACGGACGTTAAGACCCGAAAGCTCCTAACCATGCACGGAGGGTTCCATCCCAAATCCAGCACCCTGAGACTGTACGCAAGCCGAAAGGAAGGAGGCCGGGGACTAGTGAGTGTGAGAGCCACTGTCCAGGATGAAACATCCAAGCTCCATGAATACATCAAGGAGAAGGCTACAACGGATGACGTACTCAGAGAATGTCTCAGACAATGGGTAACAGAAGATGAGGCGCTGGAAGAGGGACCATCATGGGAGGACAAGCCCCTACACGGGATGTACCACCGGACCATAACTGAAGTGGCCGATCTCAAGAAGTCCTATCAGTGGCTAGAGAGGGCTGGCCTGAAGGACAGCACAGAGGCACTCATCCTGGCTGCTCAGGAGCAGGCCCTGAGCACCAGAGCCATTGAGGCCCAGATATACCACACCAGACAAGACCCAAGGTGTAGGTTGTGCAAAGAGGCACCTGAGACGATCCAACACATAACTGCAGGGTGTAAGATGCTGGCAGGGAAAGCCTACATGGAACGCCATAACCAGGTGGCTGGCATAGTCTACCGAAACATTTGTGTGGAGTATGGACTGGAAACCCCAAGGTCAAAATGGGAAACACCTCCGAAGGTGGTGGAGAATGACAGAGCGAAGATCCTGTGGGACTTCCAGATCCAGACTGACAAGATGGTAATGGCGAACCAACCAGATATCGTGATCATAGATAAAGGGCAGAGAAAAGCCGTTGTAGTGGATGTAGCGGTCCCAAGTGATGGAAACATCAGAAAGAAGGAACACGAGAAACTCAAGAATTACCAAGGGCTCAGAGAGGAGCTGGAGAGAGCCTGGAAGGTAAAGTCAAGTCAAGTCAAGTCAACAGTATTTATAGAGCATTTTCAAACAGCCATCGCTGCATACAAAGTGCTGTACATGGAGGGGTGACAGTCGTGCCTGTGGTGGTCGGAGCACTCGGGGCAGTGACGCCCAAACTAGATGAGTGGTTGCAACAGATCCCGGGAACAACATCGGACATCTCAGTCCAGAAATATGCAGTGCTGGGAACACCAAGGATACTGCGCAGAACCCTCAAGCCTCCTGGCCTCTGGTAGAGGACCCGAGCTGAATGAGGGACGGACACCACCCGAGGGGGGGTGAGACGAGGAATTTTATTTTTTTATATATACACCTGTGTGTGTATGTATGTATGTATGTATATCTACAGTCTATCTATCTATCTATCTATCTATCTATCTATCTATCTATCTATCTATCTATCTATCTCTATCTATATCTCTATATATCTATATCTATATCTATCTATCTATCTATCTATCTATCTATATATATATATACAGGTGTATATATACACACACACAGTCAAACCTCGGTTTTCGAACGTCTCAGTTCTCGACCAATTCGGTTTTTGACCAAAAATTTCGAGTTTTTTATGCTTCGGATGACGAACAAATCTGTGGGATGTGTAATCAATTTGCCACGAGGTCAGACAGGGTGGAGAGAGACATGAGGCGTAAAGCCTATAAAAAGATATTGTCAGTCTGTGAAAATGATTTTGTTTTGGATCTCATTAGATTGTGCAGGTGCTCCATGAATCAAAGTTAAATGACAATATATTTTACCTTCCGCGCGTGTTTGCCCCTGTCGAGAAAGTGCAGCGTGGACTTTTTAGGCAGTGGAAGGACAATCAAGCGCAGTGTTTGGCTCCATGTTTAGATGATCTTGTCCTTTGTGTTTACTTGAATGGCCTCTTGGCTGCTCTCAGTTCCAACTGTCAAGACTTGAAAACATCCAGAAAAAGAGGAAGCCGCGTCTCAGACCTCCGGCAGATAAATGTCGTAATTGTATGTTATTCGTGAACTATTAAGCCGCAAGCTGCGAGTCCACCATTGGCTGACGCTCCTGTACATTGTCTCCTCTGTGCCAAGCTCGGTTTAAGGAGCATTTATACGGACTCTTGAGTTTACGAGTTAACATGGTGAGCATGCCCTTACTTGGCCAACCTTGTCTCTGCTTTAAGGCTCCTCGTGAGGGTGTGGCACTGGCCCCCCTTATGTCACGCACGCGATTCTTTTCTTCAACAAGCTGGCACTTCTCATCGTGTGTTCTATAGCATGGCTGGTTGAGGAGGAGGAGAAATCCCCCCCCCCCTCAAAAAAAAAGAATCCTTTCTCTGTTTCTCTATTTCTATTTCACTTGTGCTTTTGATTGTTTTTGAGCACCAACTTGTTCGTTTGGCAAATGACCGTGCTTTTCGAAGAAAAAGCGCATTCAGAAATGAGACATTCTCCTTAGGATGTTCCTCTCATGTCAAACCTTCCCCTTTGCGACCAGTTCTCGTTAATTCAGTCACACTACACTTGGGTGCGAAAAACCTCACTTCCCATTTTGCCGAGTGTGTGTAATGCACATCGAACATGTTGGC
Source organism: Hippocampus guttulatus (assembly GCF_054856545.1). Taxonomy (NCBI): domain Eukaryota; kingdom Metazoa; phylum Chordata; class Actinopteri; order Syngnathiformes; family Syngnathidae; genus Hippocampus; species Hippocampus guttulatus. Next base: position 12,331,448 of record NC_141273.1, read on the forward strand.
CAACTCAAACGCTGCGCAGTTGAAAAGTGGTGCGGTGCCTGCTGGCTCGTAGTGACATGGAAATATCTGGACATGTGGAGGTTCCTATTCCGCACCAAAACACGCACGAGAGAGGCAAGTGGCAGTTTTGTTGTTGTTTGATTGGATCTCAGCATGTTTTGCGTGAGAAATGTTAACTTTGATCCAGTTGTATCCTGTATGCGTCTGTGTGTGTAGCTGTGTGATATGGGGACCTCGTGTACGATCTCATTGTAAAGACTTTTTTTTTTCGAGCCAATTAACTTCAACACGTCAAACAGGAATGGCGCTGAGGAGGCAGGCAAGGTCTGTACGAAGATGAAATAAATCATAGATTGACTTATTTTTGTTATCTTGTCAGTTATCAGCCGACTTCCTGGTTCACAAAGGATGATGATTGGACTTACATTGCGCGGGGAATCATTTTTCGACTGTTCTATTCCTGTCCCATTGATGAAAATGGTTAAAAATATATATATATATTTTTTTAAGTGAAAATAAATATCGGCAAAAAATGGAAAGAAATTAAAATGCAATTTAATTGATACAAATATCATTCATCAATATATGATTTTTTTTAAATTGTGATGTCAGAATTACATCTGATAATACATATTATAATTGTGAAATATAGGGCTGCAACTCTTGATTATTTAAATTGATTGTTTTGTCAATACATGAATTCGGTTACAAAAAAAATTAATAATTAAAAATAGTTTTATTCCCATCCCTTAAGTGACCAAACAGGCTCCCAGCCCACAAACACTGTCCGCGCCCATGAGGCAAATCTAAAAAGAGATTAGCTTTCGGGCTCAAATATACACTTATGGCAGCACAGATCGAGGTTGTGTTTGCTGTCAAGTCTTATTTCGCGCAAATTGCGACATTACAGCCGATCACCGATTGTGCATGAATGCAAACTTCTCGACCACTTTCGATACGCTCGGTCGGATTGGTATAAAGTCTGATTTTAAGGGACAGTTGTAATCCTGCAGGAGTAGTTACGTTGGAGTCCAGTTACTCCATCTACATTGAACAACAATGTAGATTGTGCTGCGGGGTGTTCCGTGCCCCGTCGCCATTGTGTGTTTGACTTTGAATGAGAGGCTGATCTTTGCATAGCGGCTTCTTCTTGCAGGTTGAGCTTATGTAGCCGGAAGGAAGTGAAGTCATCTTAAGAAGAGGGAGAGAAGAAATGAGAGAGAGAGAGAAAGCGCTTTGACTTCCTGTTCTGTCTTTTCCTGTCCTGTTTTACCAACCCCTGCCTCTGTCACCTGTGTGTGTGTGTGTGTGTGTGTGTGTGTGTGTGTGTGTGTGTGTGTTTGCTCAATGATGAAGAAAAGAAAAGCCACACAATAATCATCATCCTAATAATAATGTGAACTCTCCATTCCAACACCACTTAGAACAAGTGTCATATCACGTGGATAGAGAAGGACTTTGCCCATATTAGTGCCCAGGTAAGTCATTTTGTGCCTGTGTTGAGACAACACTATAATATCTCATTTTCATATGCTGACATCTGCCCTTTCCCGTATTTGCATCATCGCTTCTTCTTCTTCGCCATCTTCAGATGCCACATGACAAGATGCTACACATTGCTTTCCTTGTGGTTATTTAGATTTTAAATGAAAGACTGTCTTCTCTTCAATGTTAACTCATTCAGTACCAGCCAAGTCTAGACCAAGTTTGAAAAGACGTTTAAAAACGTCTTTGGGAGTGAATGAGTTAAAAGCGACGATGTTTAATGATTCACCAAGATAAAAAGTAGCGTGGGGTTTCCATATGTTCATATCTTCTGTAGAATCGATAACCTATCGGTTATTCCATCTAATACTCAGGTCACCTGAGGTCGATTTTTTTTTTTTTTTTTTTGAAGACAGGATGAGTGTGAATAGACAAATCGGAGAGGAAAACGCTTGGCCTGAGATAAGAGCGTTTCCGTCAAGTGGTCTGATTCGGCTGCTCTTCCTGCCTTTTAACTTAAAAGCAGTCGAGTGTTTTGACCTGATGACTGCGCATTGGATATAATAGATGTCTTTTCTTCAAATATGTTCATACAATCTTTTTTTTTTTTCCTCTGAGTGTCTCGGTTGTGTGGGCCTTCATGTGGGTGCACGAGCGTGAGAATAAAGGCAGTCTCTTCCTTCCTGTTTTGCCGACTCATGATTTGTCTTCAAACCTCTGCTCAGCCAGTCAGAGGAGCACAAGACAAGAGTCAGAAAGGTCCTTAGAGTGTCACGACTTGGGACATGGGCCCCGGGGCCCGATTTCAACTGAGTCGCTTTCTCCCCTTCTACCTGTCGAAAAAAACCAAAGGCGTGGCGGCAGCTGCAGATGCTTTGCCTGCACTGAAACGCTCGACACCGGTAACCATAACAACGTGTATTTAAAGTTCTGTGAAATGCGTTGTTGTTGTTGTTGTAATAGCGCTGGTACGTTCAAGCTGCTTCCTGTTGCTGTTATTTTCTCATGAGGAAGCGCTTTAATCAGCGTTTCCTTCTGATTAAAGTTTAATAGCGTTATATGACTATTCAGGACCGCGGTCGACCAATAAATTCATTTAGTCTTCTAATTGTATTCGACTTGGATACACCAAATGTGAAATGATAAAAGCTACAAAACTATAAAAGAATGGTCATCCATTAATAGCCATTAAGATGCAATTTGTGTAAGTATATGTATGTTTCTATGGTTTATATTAATGCTTAGAGTATATTATTAGTGCGTTGCTAGCAACTCAATCAAAATTCTGCTCACTCACTACGATACATTCATTTGCTAAATCTATTTGGGTTGTCTTATGACTTTCTCCATGACGGTATTCCAAGCACACACTTTAAACATTTTGCGTCCTTTCATCAACTGAGAAAAATTGGATGTGTTTTTTATTCAGTGCACTCATAAGGTCTGGTTTTCCCGTTGAATGCAGGACAGGCCAACATAGCACTTTTACTTACTGGTGTGCGTCATAAAGAGTGCTACCTTCACCTGTATTTTTTATTTTATTTAGTTTTTTTTGTATTTTGTAATGGCATTTATTCTCTGGATGGTTTTTCTCTGGATTTATTTTATCCTTAATCAATTGAATCATTTTCTTATTTTGAGTAGTTAAAAAAAATTATAATAATTATCAATATCAGTGATATAAAATATTTATATTGTTATCAATCTCCGAGCTCCAATTTCTAGCTTCATACCGTCCTGCTTAACAGTCGAACCTGTATTTTGCACTTCACTTTATTCTCCAAAACTGAGAGAGTAGTCAATTGTGTTTTTCACTACTTAAAATGTTTTTCAAATGAATCGTAAAAATCAAAGTCTTTGTGATTTTGAATTTGAATTCTGTATTGACGCTTCTGTCTTTGTCAGAAATAAACAAAAGGTTTTTCTTTATAATTACCTGTCATTGGTTTAATAGAAAGTACTGTAGATGGATCAAACGTAAAATGTACTAGTGGTATCGGTTACTTGGTTATAGTATCGGTGGTCGTATTGGTCTGGGAAAAAAAAGGGTACCTAAATGTTTAAAAACAACATTTTCTTCCTTATGTTACTTGAGGGAGCCAATTTTGACCCACCTAGCCATACCTGTACCACACTTTCAGAATCATTCAGGTCGGGGAAACACTGGGAGCATTTTGGACATCCTTTGTTTCATTACATTTTTTTCCCCTCCCATGTATAGGACGATGGCGAAATCAAGGAAATCAACATCACCCATGTGGTCAAAGAGGGTTCGGAAAAAGCAGACGCGTCTCACTTTGAACTGCTCAAAGTGTTGGGTCAGGGTTCCTTTGGGAAGGTAACGCACACGAGCTGGAAGCCGCGTCTCTTTTCATCCTCGGCAAGTCTTTGCGGCTCACTCCTGACTTTGCTCGTGTCTCACATACTTGAGGTGTTCCTGGTGCGCAAGGTGACCCCTCCTGATGACAACCAGCTCTACGCAATGAAGGTCCTCAAGAAAGCCACGCTCAAAGGTACGAGAGAGCACCTTGAGAATGAATGGTGCAATCGGAGTGGGGCCGACATAAGCGCTCAAATGACACCGGTCGTTAACCATGTAAACAATGTCGACCGCCATGCCATAAATGGCTTGGCCCCCGTTGACTCTATATCGAAAAAAATATACATTTACTTACCGCCATACATGTTTTGTTTTTATTTACCGGTAATTTATAGTCATACAAACCTGCTTTTTCCAACTCTTGATTTGTGTTGCTCAATATGGCGGTGGCCCATATAAAACAGTACTGGAGCAGAGCAGAAACCGCTTCCTCATTCAATTAGAAACCACTTTGCGCTGTTATTCTCACGCCGGGGATGTGCGGTGAACACAACGCTTAATGCTCAAATGCTCGTTGTTTTCTTTTAGTTATCTGTGATTCTCTGTTATGTCTCACCGATAACCTCGCAGTTACTGGGCAAGCCGGAATGGAAATTTCTGCACTGCACAGTTCTTGCCTGGCTTGTGCCACCTAGAGTGAGCAGTCGAGTGTACGCTGCTGTTAAGCAGCCACCTAAAAGAAAACACCACTTACTGTCAAATGATTGAAGTGCTGCATTGATGTCAGATAATTATGTGTGTTTTTGTTTTTTTTTTGTTTTTTGTCCCCATCACCAGTGAGAGATCGTGTGAGGACCAAAATGGAGCGAAACATCCTGGCTGATGTCAACCACCCGTTCATTGTCAAACTGCACTACGGTCAGTCAGTCTCAGCACTGGCAATTGCTCCCGTCGCCTCATGGAAAACACCCACTTACTCACATCGCAGTGTTCCGCTGCTATATCGCGAAGACTGCGTTCAAGAGAGATCATTTTATTAAGGTTTTACAGTTAAACAGTGGTACCTGTTTTTTCTCGTGACAAGCCCTCGCTTGGCTCTGTGTTGCAAACCAACATTTGAGTTAAGAGATGAAGATACGCCGCCGCTTGAAGGCCACAGCGCCCAAACGCACACATACTGCAGCATGTACAGGAATTAGACTTTATAATACCAGTTTGTACATGCACATTCTCTTTCATTATGTTTAATATTTACATACAGTGAAGTGCTATTAAAAAAAAAAAAGGTGCAGTGGCCCCCCGTTGTTCATGTTGGACTAACGTTGAATCGGGAATAAACCGCCAATAAAAAAATGATGATGAAGGGTTCACTGTATCTCCAAATTTCAGCTTTCCAGACTGAAGGCAAACTCTACTTGATCCTGGACTTCCTCCGAGGAGGCGATCTCTTCACTCGACTGTCCAAAGAGGTGGGAATTCCCTCAGTGTGTTGACGCTGCGTGTTGTGCATTTATGGGTCATCCTTCCTGAAGCGTATTTCCATCTGTGCGTGTCTCTCAGGTGATGTTCACAGAGGAGGATGTCAAGTTTTACCTTGCAGAGCTGGCGCTGGGCCTCGACCACCTCCACAGCTTGGGCATCATGTACAGAGACCTGAAGCCTGAAAAGTAAACTATGTTGGATTTTGAATAACCCAACGGCATTTTTTTTTTCATCATTTCCACATCAACAGATTTTGCACAGTTGTACTCAAAGGCCACTTTACACTTATTTTCACCCGCATGCCTGCAAAGTACTGTACATTCTAGCCGTCTTGAAGTGTTTTTGTGGTGATGTTTGTCATGTTCCCAAGATGATCTACTGTTGTTTTTCCAGCATTCTCTTGGATGAGGAAGGTCACATCAAACTCACGGGTAAGAAAAGAGTGAGAAGTGGCTAAACGATTCCCTGAAGCCTCAAATGGTTGTTTATCCATACGAAGAGCAAAAGTCTCCTTGGTGTCTTCCAGATTTTGGTCTGTGCAAAGAGGGCATTGACCACCACGAGAAGGCTTACTCCTTTTGTGGCACTGTGGAGTACATGGCACCTGAGGTGGTCAACAGGGTAGGACACACCCACAGCGCCGACTGGTGGTCATTCGGAGTACTGATGGTAAGGAAGGGGAAGCATGATAATCTTCGAACAGTTGAACCTTAATAGGGGGCATATTATAGAAAGCGCATATGCTGAATGCCTGCTCACCCATCAAGGGGGAAATGAAACAAGACTGTATATATTTTATTATCTTCCTAGCTCTAAAAATATGTAAGCATGCCATTCTGTGTTTCCCCCCCTCCCCTGTTCCCGAACAGTCAGTATAATAAACATAATAACCGCGCCTGCGCCGGGTTTTGAGAGCTTACCATTGTTCCGGAGCGAGCCGACCACTTTGACTCTTTTGATCATGTGAAAGTCTAATGGTAAGCAGAGCTGCATTGTTAGCAAAGTTGTGAGCTATTTTAAGAAAAAACAAGTAGAAGTCTGAAGATTTACTTGGGCGATTAATTTCCCATGTGATATGTGGGTAGGCACTCCACAAACCAAACTGCAACATGCGAACATTAAAATGTCATTTTTCTATAATACACTACTTCCAAAAAGTTTGGGATATTCAGCTTTCGGGTGAAAATTTAAGGAAGGAACTTGCAGGTGAACTTAATTTCAAAATGCTGTTCATCTCTAAAAGGTTACCTTACATTTTAAACATATTTACCTGAAAGCCCTCGCAATCCTCAAGTGTTTGGGACTTATACCGCGTATTCCGTTGTACAGTAATGCCATCCAAATGTGACAGATATGAGCGTTACATGAAAGCCGAATCTTCTCTCCACCAGTTTGAAATGTTGACCGGGTCGCTGCCCTTTCATGGGAAAGACCGCAAAGAAACAATGAGCATGATTCTCAAGTGAGTGCCGCTACTTACCATCGCTTGTATTAACAATGACGATGACGATGATGATGATGATGATTAAGATTGACCTATCTCTTGCAGGGCACGTCTGGGAATGCCTCAGTTCCTCAGCGCAGAGGCGCAGTCTCTGCTCAGAGCTCTGTTCAAGAGGAACCCCGCCAACAGGCTGGGTCAGTTATCCACCTGAACCCAGTCAAGACATCAAATAGGCTCGAGATTGCATTTGAAGTCGCTGTAAAGTAAAAAATGAAAATGTCTTGTAAATTGGACACGCCACGATGTTCACAGCTTTGTCAAATTTTTGTGATGAAAAAAAATGAAATCAGGCTTTAGAATGGTGAATCAGTCATGCCATGTATTGAGCAAAAAAAAAAATCTAAAAATTGACTTTACAGGGGGCTGGATAGTAAAATAAATGTATTGAAATGTTGCTGATTTTTTCATGGTTTCTATGTAGGATCGGGTCCAGATGGAGCAGAGGAGATAAAACGTCACGGATGGTTTTCCAACATTGACTGGAATGTGAGTGTGTTCTTTTTTTTTTTTTTAAAGCATCATAAATATAGTTTCTGTTACCCCAAACATGCCAATGTTTAAAGTGTTTATCAATATATTTATGTGCTTGTTTGATTTGTCTTTTTATTTTGAGCACCTTCGTTTCATTCAACCAGTTAACTGCTTGGAGTAATAGCTATGAATATCCAAAGTAATCTTTACTCCACTGTGGCGTAAATCAATTGAGTGAAACCCCTTCATTTTCGTAATTTGGCATTCTTGAACTCAACAAGTGGCCACGCGCAGCCGGAAAAGAAGCTGAGTGGTTCCGTTGCCCTTGATTGTCTGGCCCTTTAAATGGCGTTTCAATTTTATTTTTGAATACATACCAATTATTGCCCGTGTCGCTTCGTGCCAATGATTTGGAGCACTGTGGTATTGCTAACCGTGGTTGTTTTCATCTTGCAAAAACTGCTTTCAGAAACTTTTCCGCAGAGAAGTAAAACCCCCTTTCAAACCGGCGGTGGCGCGTCCCGATGACACGTTCTACTTTGACTCCGAGTTCACCTCCCGCACCCCGAAAGGTGAGAGCCGTTAAGAACACTTTGGAAGTTTGGACATTTTATGATTATTATTGGGTTTTTTTTTATTCATTCCATTGATTCTTTCATTATTTTACACCATTCAACTTTTCATCCGCATCGTTTCTGCAGACTCTCCCGGCGTGCCGCCGAGTGCCGGCGCTCACCAGCTGTTCCGAGGCTTCAGCTTTATCGCATCGAGTCTGTTGGAGGAAGAAGGGTCAGCTGAGCCTGTGCAAGCCCCGCCGCACCCGGTGGTCCAGGTAAGCAGGGAGTCACTTGAAAGTCTGAGAAGACAGTGGGGAAATAAGATTGTGCACGTTATAATCTGACAGTGTGCTTTATAATCCGATGCGCCTTATATATGGATCAATATTCTGATTTCTTGGATGGAGTATTTTAAATGTTCTATAAAGCGCTTTGCTACAGCTCCAGCGGTTGTGAAAGCTCGATATAAATATATTGCATTGTATTCCCTACAGTGTAGCTTCATCTAGTGGATGCATAACGCAACTGCAGACACTATTGTAGCTTCTACTCTCTGCGCCTAACAATGCGCTGCGCCCTATATATGAAAATGGTTTTAAAATAGGCCATTCATTGAAAGTGCGCCATATACTCCGAAGCGCCTTATAGTTCGGAAAATACCGGTAAGTGGAATAATCGTATTACATGTGTATGAGGACACAAATCAACTCAACTTTATTTGTAGAGCACTCTTAACACATTTGTTGCATAATCAAGGTTAAACAAAAAGCTTAATAATAATCGTACTAATACTGCTAATTGCAATCATAATAATCAAACAATAATTGTATAAATTGTAATTGGTTGAACTGTATTCATGTTATGTGCAATAAAAGGTTGTGTTTTTGAATATGTGATTGTTTGTCGAATGAGTGCTACAATTCAAAGAAACTTTTTCAACCCGAGTGTTTTTGAAAAATGGTTCCATTCAAACGAAACACAAAATTTTCATCAAAATTGCAAGACCTGGTGGCATAATTACTCGTACTTTTATTCCGTCTAAAGAAAGTGGTAGTCAACAGCTTTAAAAATAATAATAATAACTTTCTGTCCACTTGCAGCAGCTACATGGCAAGAACTTGTTGTTCAGCGATGGCTACGTGCTGAAAGAGGACATCGGCATGGGCTCCTTCTCCGTGTGTAAGCGATGTATCCACAAGGCCACCAACACGGAATACGCCGTCAAGGTACAGGCAACTCGCCAAATGACTCACTTGACCTCAGCCAAGTCGATCACAATCCAAATTCTGACCTGGTTTTTGTCAAATTGACAGATGATTGACAAGACCAGCACAGACCCCTCTGAGGAAATCGAGATCCTGCTTCGATACGGACAGCACCCCAATATCATCACGCTGAAGGATGTGAGGATAGTCACACACGCAATCATCACTCTATACTCCGTAGAACAGATGGACTCCGGATTCAACGGATAGAAAATAGTGTCAAAACAGTCCCGTTTGAATTCTGTTAGTTCCAGAATAGGTCGCAATTTACCACAGCGGCAGTAAATAAATGCACTCAAGGTATTTGAGGCGATACCAAATAACTTTTTCCCATGTCCGTTGCAGGTGTACGACACTGGCAAGCAGGTGTTCCTGGTGACGGAGCTGATGCGCGGAGGAGAGCTGCTCGATCGGATCCTCAAGCAGAAGTCCTTCTCGGAGAGGGAGGCCAGTGCTGTGTTGCACACCATCACCAAGACTGTGGAATACCTGCACTCGCAGGGGGTGAGGACGCAGCACATTGGGTCACAGCATTCAAATCTTGTATTTTATTTCTTTCTTTATTTTTTAATGCATTTTTGATGGGGCTGGAACAGTGAGGGTTTTGAGATACAAGCAAGGTCACGGAACAAATTCAACTTGTATTACAAGGCACCGCTGTATTTGCTCACATGTAGTACTTACTGGTTTTTATTTGATTGTTTAATATTTACAGCCTAGAAATGTTTTTCTCAACAGAAGATACCTACTATTTTTGGCCGATTATTTTTTCATGAGATTGGGAACTGATGCTCTTTGTTTCCCCTCATTTCTCTTTTGTTTAGGTGGTGCACAGAGACCTGAAGCCCAGCAACATACTCTATGTGGACGAGTCGGGGAACCCGGAGTCGATTCGGATCTGCGACTTTGGCTTCGCCAAGCAGCTGCGTGCCAACAATGGTTTACTCATGACCCCGTGCTACACCGCCAACTTTGTGGCGCCTGAGGTGAGACCGGCACGTCTTGTGTAGTATTGTTCATTTAAAATTGCTGTCATATTGTAATAAAAATCATTTCTTGCGGAGGATGAAGAATATATGCCAATGGGTATTGTTATGTTATCGGTCTACATGTGTTGTACCACAGTTTGTGTTCAAACATCTGTTTCTTCGGGTCATTCAAATCTCAAGGCGCCACTGTAAGCGAGTTTGTGAATAGTTCACGTTGAATAGGGAATATTGTATTGGGGAGCAATGTCGATGTATTTGTCAGCTTAAAGCGCAGCTGTCAACATACAGTATATTATTCTTTTTTTTCTAATGCTAAAATAATTTGTCATTGGTAGGTGTTGAAGCGTCAAGGCTATGACGAGGGCTGTGATATCTGGAGTTTGGGAGTCTTGCTGTACACCATGCTGGCCGGGTAAATACAGTACAGTCTTTGACTGTGATGAATTACTGTAACAGTCATTTGCATCCTAAAACGGCCCTGCTGTCTTGCTCCCTTCCTCTAGTTTTACTCCATTCGCCAACGGACCTGAGGACACTCCCAATGAGATCCTGAACAGGATAGGCAACGGTCACTTTAGTTTGTCCGGAGGCAACTGGGACACGGTGTCAGACGCGGCTAAGGTGTGACTTAACATATTTGTTCCAAAGAGCTCGACTCATGTTTAAAGTGCGCTCCTTGTTGCAGGACCTGGTGTCCAAGATGCTCCACGTGGACCCACATCAGAGACTTATCGCCAAGCAGGTCCTCAGGCACCCGTGGATCGTCCAGAGAGACAAACTCCCCAATAGTCAACTCCCCCACCAGGACCCCAAACTGGTCAAGGTGACTGGGGCTCTGTTCATTCTCGCATGATAACCTCCAAGTTGCTAGCAAAACTAATGGCCCGCTACCAAATGGTACCAGTCTGCTGATTGGTGGTTGGGTTGCGCTGATTGAAGGAGCCGTTGGGCAAAATCCCCGTACTGTGAAATGACAACTT